>NW_012137747.1:3091333-3106197 GCF_000956105.1 Propithecus coquereli | reverse complement strand
TTTTGAACTCCTGAGCTCAAACAATCCGCCCGTCTCGGCCTCCCAGAGTGCTAGGATTACAGGCGTGAGCCACTGCGCCCGGCCGAATTACTTTTTTTAAAAAAGAAGAATTCAAGAAAAGACTTCAAAAGGTTCACTGAGATTTGGGTTTAGGGAGGGAAGTTATGATAGCATATTATAGGAATTTGGCACAGGAAAAATTGACACCAATATATTCCATGGTACCAAATGGTAAATTTTTTCTTCCATTTTTTCTTAATTCACATATAAATTTGATTTCCCAAAACATCCAACTCTAGAGTCATATTTTTAAAAATAACAATTTAAAATCATGTGTTGGACAGAAATGAAGGCTTCCATTGACAAGATTGTGGGGTCTGTTAGTATCTATGGGTTGCAGCTACTAAACTGAACTGCAACATACCCATTTGATCACTGGGCATCCTCCTGATTATACTCACGACCAGAATCAACTTTGCCACCATATCCTTTGGATGGCCAAAACCGTAAGTTTCCCATCAAAGATGAAACTTGGGGACAAGGTTTGGCATTTCATATTGGTTGATGAGGGAGCAAATACATTTAAAAAAACCCCACCCTTTTTTAATGAATTTCATCAAATGATCACTGTTGTTTTAATTGCACGTATATTTCATGTTGCTTCTTCTCACATCTTTTTATCTTTAAAAGGCATCACTTTTGAAGATTGGGCTCCCCTGCTTCTACTTCCTGGCTGTCTTTGTGTTACCCATGCCAATGTTTATGAGCTCTCCCCCATAGGGACCAAAACTTTGCTTCCCACAAAATCTATCAAGTACTTTCAATGTAGGAGCACGAAACAGGGTATATAATTTCCAGCATTTTTTTTTCTCTCCTCACTAAAAGGTTTTAGATCTAATGTCTTGCTTGATCAAAGACTTTCACATCAAAGTGAAAAGAACAAAGAATAGGACAGAAGTGTAGATCTACTTTAATTTTCCATTGGATTCCATCCACTGAGAGAAGAGTTCAGCTGCCTTCCGGATGCAAGGAGCATGGTTCAGGTCGCAGGCAAGCTTCAAGACAGCAGAGCGAAGCATCCTGTCCCAGACTGAGCCCTCGTCACTCCAGCTTTGCCTGTCAATCACTGGCTTAAAATACTGGAGAAGGTAATGCTGCAGAAAATATGAAATGGTTTACAGAGAGGCTAAATTTAGTTCTGAACACAGCTCTTACTCACCCATGTAAAGGGCTCAACTCTAAACTTTCTGCATGAATCATGAATCTTTCCCAAAACATAGTACCGCTTATTTTGATATTTCCCTTCTCTTTTTCTGGCTCCCACCTATCACACTTAAGAAACAAGAGTTTTTGCATCAAAATATGATTTAATTTACTATCTGAGAGGGCATATCAATTGATACAAGATAAAGTCACCTTTAGTAGAGATGCTTTGCTCAGGATTTAGCTCTTAGAATTGGCAGTGACAAAGAACAAGGGGCATTGACCACTAGGTGCTGTGGTATTGGCTGTGCTGCCAGCCAGTCCCCTTAGCTTCTCCTCCATGACTTAACTCCAAGGACTTCACATAAAACAGACTGGGCCTCACTGATCCTCTCGACACTGTGTATTTACTTAATAAATTTCCTGAAAGTAACACAAACCTTGAGGTTTTCTGAGACATCTGAAATATTCCTTAAGTCCATCATGTGGTAAAACAATCCTAAGTAGCTCAGCCCTTTGAGAAGTACAGGGCTGCTAGTTTCGTGCTGGAGATAGCGGGTCATGTCGAGGGCTTTGTCCAGGGTCAACCTTCCTGCACTGAGATATAAAACAAATGTTAGTGGTTTGTGCTTATCTTATAGTTTTTAATATTCTTAATATTAAAACAAATATGAAACAGAACCCAATAACAGAAGTAGTTTGTTATAACCAGACCATTTGGTTTAAATTCTAGCTCTGCCACTAACTGTGTGATCCTGGACAAATCACTTAACCTCTCTGGACCTTATTTGTCCCCCTTATATAATGCGGGTGATAATAGTATCTTCCTCATAGGCTTGTTGTGAGGATGAGCATTAGCTCATTTCAAAAAGCACTTAGAATAATGCCTAGCCCACAGTATGAGTTTAATAGATGAAATAAATATTAGCTAATATTAACATTTAGTACAAAATAATATCAGAGTTTTTACATATTATATCATTGTCTAATTGCTTTGTGTGTGGGTTTGTCCAAGCAAACTTGAGGACAGGTACCATGTCTAGTTTTTCTTTGATGTTTGTCTTTAATCCTACCAGAGAAGCAGTGATCATTTTAAACGGGACAGAACAGGTATGTTCATCTTACTTAGATTGTAAAGTTATATGCCTTCTCTACATTTTGTTTCAATGAGAAGAACAAACAACAGAATTATTATTCTGAATACCAAAATGCTAGAGTATCTTCTGTAGAGGAAATAAACCATTACAGCCTCGCTCTTGTAAAGTGGTTCTCGCAAGTGTTTCTGGAAGGCCGTGTGTCCGCACAGGGTCTATAAGCCATTCTTGCGAGCATCCAGCTCCAGCTGGCGCAGCTGTGTGTTACGGAAACCGATTCCAGCACAAAGGATGTCCCCTTTGAATTTATCATTAACATAATGTCCTACCTCCTTTGGTGATTTAAATTTTTAAATTTCTGTCTCAAAAGAGGCTACTGAAACTAGAAGAAAATGAAAAGAAAAAGAACTAACTTTTGTTGTGCCATACTCTTCTCGATCACGGTGCCATACTACTTTAAAACAGACTTGTGGAAATTTTTTCAAAAATTTCGTCTGAAGACAGAGGGCTGGACCATATGCTCTGTGATTCTGTGCTCTGCTCTATTTTTTAAGAAACAAATCCACAAAATGTCACTACTCCTTTCCACATGCGTGAGTACCATAATGCATGGAGCAGTTGATACCTCAGCGTCAGCAGCTGAAGGAAATGGTATTCTCGGGTCACAATTTAAAAAAGAATGTTTGACACATTAAAAGCTACTTTATTTGTTCCTTCTTCGCTCCCACTGCTTCACTTGACTAGCTTAAAAAAAGAGAGAGAGAAAAAACCCTTCCTTTATATAAAACCTGTTTTTCTTTTCAGCCTAGCCTAATTGATTTCTTACTAAAATCAATGCCATTATTAGAAACTTTTACTTTTACATTTGCCTACTTTATTTTAATCTTAATATTTATTCATAAGGGACCTCTTTTCTTTTTATATAGTCAATAAATTGTTTAATAAAAAATTCAGGTTCTTACCACCTGCCCTATGCTTCAATCAATGCATAGAATGTTATCTGCATGTTTGTTTAGCTTAAAGAATAAACACATATATAAGCATATACTTCGGCCCAACAGCAAAAATCTATATCTACTTACTTGTAAACAATTTCAGCTAGATGGTACCTTTAAGAAAAATCATGTTCCTGAGAGCCAATTTGGGATTTCTTTTTAAGGTGTGGGATTAAAAGAAACAGACACAGTTTTTCTCTAAGGAAATTAAAGTTGTCTTTTTAATTTCACTCCATTCATACAAGGCCCAAGTCTTTAAATCACATTTTAAAAGTATGAAACCCTAATTAAAATAAATATCCATTTCTGGGTCAAATTCTGTCTCCAAATTAAACGTGGTCACTAATAATTCCTTTTAACTTTTGTTTTGTTTTGAAGCAGAGTCTTACTCTGTCACACTGGCTAGAGTGCAGTGGTGTCATCATAGCTCACTGCAATTTCAAACTCCTGGGCTCAAGCGATTCTCCTGCCTCAGCCTCCCAAGTAGCTGGGACTACAGTTCACACCACCACACCTGGCTAATTTTTCTATTTTTTGTAAAGATGGGGTCTTGCTCTTGCTCAGGCTGGTCTTAAACTCCTGGGCTCAAGCAATCCTCCCGCCTTGGCCTCCCAGAGTGCTGGGATTACAGGCGTGAGCCACTACACCCAGCCTCCTTTTAACTCTTAAAATAGATGTTTCATAAAGCAGGAAGGAAAGGGGTTTATATTATTGAGAGAGAATAGCAAGCAAAAATATTTAAGGCCTATTATCGAAGTTTTAAATTGTTTCCTTATACAATTACTTTTATTATAAAAGTAATATAAACAAATTACAAAACAACTGGAAACTAGAGAAGAGGGGAGAAGACTCATAATTTCACTACCCTACACATTTATTAATAGCATTTTGAAATAATTCCTTAAAGATTTTGTTTCCCATTTTCACTTATTTTTTCCTATGTAGTTGAAAACATTATAATACACAAACATTAACATATTCTGCTTTTTCCCCAACTTCATATTATTTTAAATATACTTTTCTGTGTTGTCACCTCCTCTTCCTACTCAACTCATGATGTTTTAAACAATTTGTATTAGATAATATTAATGATGTTAGTAGCTAACATTTATTGAGCAGGTACTGTACTTAATGTTTTATCTGCATTATCTTATGCAATCAAAACAATTCTGTGTATTAGACGTTACTATTACTGAAGTATTAAAGACTAGAAAATTTAGGCTTAGAAAGGTTAATGAAATCTTGCCCAAGCTCAAACAATTAATAAGTGAAGAGGTGGTACTTGAACTCTTCTGTTTTAATCCAAAATTTATATTATTAACTTCATTAATCTGTCTATCTAGTGAAAAAAAGATTATTTTTTTCCATTGATGCATCAGTAACTGTAGGGTTTCTCTTGCTAAATTTAGACTACCTATAAATTTATAGGCTGGAAGCAGCAAAAAATATTTTACAACTACTTAAAAGATTGGATTTCATTTGCTGAGTTGTCAATATTCTTCATTTTTCCTAGTCTTAAATTTTTAATCTACCTTTTCCACAATCTGCTCAGAGTTTCTTTTTTGAGCAGAAAAACCTCCTTCAACTAATGATGGCCTGCTTCCTAGCTGCCCTCTCATGCAATTGCTCCCATGAAGGATGAGGTTTTTCCTAATCTTGGCCTCCGATGAGCTATGCCACATGATGGTCCCAAGACCCATGGGGCTGAGGATTCAGCCTCAGTCCTCTCCTCTTTCTAACTAGAGGATTCTGTCATACCGAGAAGCTTTGCCTGAGAAATGTCCTGCCAGTAACTTTCACTCAATTTGACCTAAATAAGCATCTGAAAGGAAATAATATGTCACATTGAATAAAGTAAGTACATTATAGTAATTCTCAGAACAGGAAAAGCTTACAATGCACAATGCTTCACCGGATCCTCATTCCTTTCCCCCCGATCCTCATTCCTTTCCCCCCGTTGGTGATCTTATGACCTGATTCATTCTATATACTATTGTGTTGATGATAAACAGAAAAGGAAAGAAAATACTTTGTCCTTCCAAGAAAAGTCTACAAAGGAATAAACAGCCAATTCTTACTTCATTTCCCTACCAATTTCATATTGATTTCTCTGATGTAAGTAATGAATGGATTGTGCTCTAGGCTAAGAACTCATTTAAAATTGTAAAGGTTAAGACTATATTTACACTTTCTGTTTAAGAGATTACACAAATATTTGTTGTAATAGCTGCTAGCATAAACACATTTTAAATCTGGGGTCAAAAGCTCAAATGCCTAGAAGGGTCCACACTAAGTGAGTGAAGCAAGCAACCGTGTGTCATTTGGGACACACATTTGGTGCATGGGAGACTGCAGGCTGGCCTCAAGGGGAATGGCCCACTGTGTCCTCCTCAATGGCTGGCCTGGGGGAAGGGGGTCCACATTTACCAACTTTCATTTTTTAAGAGATTCCAGAAGTCAAGATTTTTATATAAAATTCTCTACATTTTAAAATATTGGATTAAATATATAAACACTGTGTGGGTCAAAATATCTTGTTAGTGGGTAGGCTTTGACCTAGTGTGCAGAGTTTGACCTCCATTCAGATTCATATCTTAAAAATAATAAACACTGAACGTTTGATTTTGAAATCTAGCATATCTGGTTATGGATCAGTTATTTCCTGTGAAGTCAGATGAAATTTTGCATTACCTAACCAGCTGAAACACATCATGAATCAGACCTATTCTGTCCTTAGGTCTGAGAAGTGTATGGTTCTGATTGAGCTGTGCGGTGAGCTCGGCCCATCCGTTCCCCTCATAGTGAACAACGTAGTATCCAGTGGAGTCCACATTAAATTTCACCCAGCTGGTCTCTTCAGGTAAATCCAGGGTGTCTAAGAGGAGGAAATTGGCATAGGCATTTCATTATCAATAAACATATCAAGAATATCTTCAAAACTGTTAGTTTTAACCCTATTACTAAGAAATCCCCAAACATTAATCTTTTATTATTAGATTTACTTACATAGTATCTTTCCTCCAACTAACTCAAAACATGAATTTTAGCATTGCAACACCCATTTAGCTAATTAGTTCATTACCTGTCTTTGATTTTAGAATGTGTCTGTGAATTGCATTAGAGGAACTCGTGGAGTAGGTCAGTGGAATGTGCCACAGATACCTATGTCAGAAAGTAAAGAGAGTTTACATGCAATGAATGACTGCTTCAATTTTCACGATGTCAGACTCAGGTGGTAAAAGGCACCTAAGCACCTATCTGTCATACTACCAGTGGCTTCTAAATTTTATGAGCTTAAAGTACCATGTTCTTAAGTATACAAAAATTTCTTCCATAATGATTATGAAAGGACAACAATATATACCTAGTTGAACTCTCCCTCAGATACCAGTGTAATTTGCTGTCCAAATTTCATACCATAAAAAATTCTGCTATTTGTAAAAGAAAAAAAAAGTCCAATATTCCTTTCATATTTTCAAAAACTCTGACAGCCTGATGTTAATTCAAATGACTAAATCAAGCTGTACAGGAAACCTTAAAAGGTAAAGAACTTACTCCAGTATGAGTTTTTACTTATCCTGTTGTTCAACAGAACTATTGACATCCAACCTCCCAACTGCTGTCTGACTGCAAGGAAGTGGTCAATAATGCTATAGCCTAGGATCTGCAGCAGGGCTTAAGTGCAGAAAGCAGAAAAGTAGAGTGGATTGGAGGAAAACGCCTCAGTTACTTTCCAATGGCTCTATTGTAGTAAATAACAGAAATTGGCTTTTTTTTTTTCTAAATAATTTTTCTAGCAGCCTCCAGAATTAATTTCCTGTGTTAAATCAAGCCATGTTAGCTATAGTAATTCTACACATGTAAAATCATGTGCTTGATAATACTAATGGATATAGAAAGAAGAATAACTGAGGAAGTACCCACCAGTCCTTAGAAAAATATAAAACAATAAAGGAAACAACATACACTGACTCCATCTAGTCTAGTTAAGGGTCAGAAAAAATAATCTACATGCTAACCCACAGAGTAGAGATAATTAACCAGCAAACTTAGAATCTTTACACAAAAAGGTAAAAGATGGACACATAGATACTGTCAAGACTTAATGGATTGGTATTTGAGGATGAATTTTGGCTATAAAAGAGAAGGAATTTTTTTCAGATAAATACGTTTAGGGGTGGTGAAGGGGAGAATAGCACTTCATGAGTTTGGATAGCCATGAATCAGAGGGTAATCATTTTATGAGTTTTCTAAACACTGCCCCAGAGAGAGGAAAAATACAGATTATTGTAGAAGATATTCATTATTCTGAGCCATCCACAGTTTTGAACTTTCTCGTGACATTTTGGTAAGTTACAAAATTGTGAGTCTTGCTTTCTTGATAATAAATCAGACGTTAAAATTTTTAGACTGTTTTGTCAAGCTATAAGTCATGTAAACTGAGGTTCAGATTTTAGAAGAACACACAGAAAAATGGAAGGATGTGTACACAGGAAGTAGCATAAGAGTTGCCGTTGGATTGGAAATATGCAACTGATAAAAAGAGAAAACAGTATATTCTATGTGTTAATGAACTTGAATATGCTTCCGATTCTCAGAAAAATTTTATAATTGATTGTTAGACAACTGAGACCTTAAAAAAAGAAAGTATCATCATAAGAATTAGCACAGGTTCACTTGGATGATTTCATTTTAGATTAACGTCATTCATCTTACTAACAGGGCTGATAGATCAGAGAAATGTGGACACCGTTGTTTATTGATTTCAGGAAAGTCTTTAACAAGTTTTCTCAGGATAGGCTGGTGATCAAGATGACAGTGTGTTTAATTGGATTTGCTTTCATTATTATCAACAACATCATATATTTTAAAATGTTACATTTATAGTCCATTTCTAAAAAATGAAAGGCAACAGGAGTTCTTAGCATCTAATTTATCACATAAGGACTATCTTTTCTCTGATGATAAGAAGCATAGTTGTCACAATACTCCCTAGAGGTAGGACCCAGAAGCCCCTGTGTTATGATAGAAATATAATCTGCCGTCCTCTGCATCAGAACCAAGGTTCTGAAGGCTGCATGGAATTACTAAGAGCGGGGCTGTTGAGCGAGGCTGTGTGGGCCACCTGAATGAAGCTCTTGAAATCTGCTACGAAGGCTAGTTCAGGCCTGTGATTCCTAAATGGAAATAGCATCGTACACAAGCTGCCAGAGGATCTAAGAGAAAACTAACGAAATAATGCACGAACTGAGATGAGGTAAACTAGACCAAAAGGGGAAAAGCAGCCACCTTCCTTGCAGGGTCCTCCATTCGGGATCCTCTTTGAAAACGCCCTTCAGGAAGCGCTCCTGTTGCAGTCTGAGTGAACGCCCGTCTCGTTTAACCACCACGAGGGGGATGCCTTTCTGGAGAGTCCACGTACTCATCATCTCTTTGACCTCCACATTTCCTCCCAAAGAGGCGAGCTGAAATGACAAGTGACCTTGATAATTCAAGAGAGAGGAGAAAATCCAAAGAGAGATCAGAAATTTCCGTCTCCCTGGATGCCAGAGACACGGCTTGGGGAGCGGAGTACACAGGCTGGTATCACAGGGCAGGGCAGTCCAGAAAACTGCATTTGGGTGGGCTACGCCAGGACTGCTCTCTGCAAATTACCTGAATGAAGGATGTAAGTGGGATTTTGTAGGGTCATCCTGTGGCAGAAAAAGCCAATGAGGAAGGGGAAGGGGATGAGACTGAGACTGAGCCTCCCTTCTGTCCCCTTTCAAAAAAAAAAAAAAACAATAAACAAAACAAACAGACAAAAAAAAAACCCAAACAAACCCTATTATAATAACAGTAGAATCCAGGAGGGGTGGCAAGAGGGAAATGCCCACCTTTAGGGAAACTTTAAATTTTCCAACAGAAAAATTTTATGTCAATAGAAGTACATTGAATGGAGAACAAACTTCTAGCTTCTGTGCTTTTAGTGTGCATTTATGATCACCGGATGATGCTAAATCTTCCTTTAGAAAGCATAATTTAGGAGATTACCATGACTCTTTAAAAAAAGTTTGCCTTGGCTCTGGGAAGCCGAGGCCGGAGGATGGCTTGAGCTCAGGAGTTTGAGACCAGCCTGAGCAAGAGTGAAACCCCTGTCACTACTAAAAATAGAAAAATAGCACGCCCACCCCTGTTGTCCCAGCTACTCAGGAGGCTAAGGCAGGAGAATTGCTTGAGCCCAGGGGTGTGAGGTTGCTGTGAGCTATGATGACACCACTGTACTCTATCCAGGATGACAGAGTGAGATCCTGTCTCAAAAAAAAAAAAAGTTTGCCTTTTTTCCCCTTGATGACTTTCTTTTCTCCCTCCTATAGTGCTTCTATAACTTCCCAGAAGTAAGGAAAAAGAAAGCCACACACTGTTTTTAAACCTAACAATATACATGTTTTGCTATTTGTCAGAGCCTAAGGGATGTCAATGCAGTAGTAACCACTCAAAAGAATTTGAGCTGAGATATTTTTAGCTAGCAGTGGGGTTGTGGGAACGCTGAATTGTAACAACAAAAATATAATAGCAACAGCATCATCCCCCTAAATGGCCTGAGCATTTCCCCTTCGGTCAGTTTCATTTTTTAAAAAAATTGCAGTCTTTCTCTCCAGCTTTTTAAAAGGACAGGTGGGCTATTCTATATGTCACACTCACTGCAGGTCATATCTCTTCTATTCTGTAACTCTCTTTATACTTACTGTGTTACTTGTCATCCTGGAATCAGAATAACAAACTCCACCAGATGTAAAATCACCTTCTAAACAACTCTATAAAACAAGAATAAAGAGCATTGCCATTTAGGCATTGATCCTTGGCTGAATATGCCTATTAGACATCAATGCAGGCACCTATTAGCACAACTAAATGAAAATATAATTCATCTAGACATGATGAAAATGAAAATGAGAAAAAAGAAGGCATCTTTGCAGTGACCTAGGGTAAAAATACACAAAAATTATTTTTTGTGTTTTTATATATGTGTGTATGGATATAAAGTTTCCCTATGTAGCATTTAGGGAATTCTGTCTAGTACTATTAACTTTCCCCTGTCATATTGCAAGTTCCCTGACATTAGGGGAAACACCATTGCTTACCTGGGTATTACTACAGTGGCAGTAGCATGTAGTGGGTGCACGACAAATTTTGTACACTAAATGCGAATGAAATCAGACTAAAGAAAACTACTAACTTGGCAATCAACTCTTGAATAAATAGTATTGAATGCTCTAATGGGAGGTGCAAATGAGAAAAATGAAATATACATTAAGGCTCTCAAATGCTTTTAAATGATTTTATGAAAAATAACAGCAAAGAATTCTTCTGATTCTCAAGTTACTATTGACATATATTAGAATTGAATTTATGTGACACAATGGTGAGTAAGATATTTTCAGGAATTTATTATTTTTATACCATAGTGTCTTTTGGCATCAGAAGGGGGTCAGTTAGAATCTAGGACTGATCTAGATTGATAGGGGGACTTTTCTGATAAATAGGAAGTAGATGTGATATAATTGAAAGAATGAATATCGGACATAGAGTCAGAAGACCAATTTTAAGTACTGACTCCATCACTGACTTAGTGATCTTGGGCAAATCTCTCCCTTAATATTAGTTTTCCCATTGATAAAAATGGGGTAAGGATGCCTACTTTATCTTTGGATACGGTTATAAGCATGATGTGGTAAAAAATAACACAGGAATCTTTACTTCTGGTCTAAAATAATCCTATCATTGCTGGCCAAATTTTCTTTTTAATCCTCCCCACTGCCAGTACGCACACCGAACAACAGATTCTTCCTTGCTGGAGAGAGGCTAACGTAATGTCTACACACACACACATACATGCACGTATGCACAGCAAGGGAAAGGGAGAAAGAGAGAGATGGGAGAAAAAAGCAACATGAGGCTTGGTGTTGAGAAGTTTAGGAGGAACCTTTGAGAAAGAGCATTTGGATCACTGACAGGAGTGATGGAAATGGATAGTAAAGGGCATTTTTATAAGTATCAACAAGGACTGTGTCTTTCAATTCATATCCTGATTTTTAAGAAGTGTAGTAAAAAATTTGAGCTACTGAAAAATAATTTTTGATTGCTATATTTTATATGTGATCTTTAACCACAAAATCACATATAAATTGGACCATGAGGGTGCTTTATAAGGGTATTAAAATATCAAACGAGATAATGCACATGAGGGTGTTTTTAAAACTGTAAAGTGCTACACAAAGATTGAGCAATATTATTACTGTCCCTAGGACACAGTGCTTATGAAAAAGAAGGACCTCTTCTGTCTACAACAGCTTAGGGTTCTTCTACCTGTGGGCATGAGTCCTCCTAGTCCAATGGTTCTATAAAAGATTATTCTCTTTGCAGTTGAAAACTTTAAAATACTTTAATAATTATTAGAATCATCTGAGTTGATTGAATGTTTTTTGCTTTGTCTCTCTTATTATCTACATGAATCCCAAAGACAAAGAGACCATGAATTAGTTCTTTAATCAATCCTTAACTATTTATTAATCAATATTATAAGAGCAACGATATGCTAGGTGCCATAGCATTCAAAAAAAGAATAGATATGATTCTTGTTCTTAAGCAAATTATTATTATTGAACCAATGAAAAACAACAAAAGAAAGTATCTTTATGTAGAACAGATCATCGGCGCACTTGCAGGCATTTAGCAGAGAGGCAAACCAATGAGGGCTGGAACAGTCTGTAAGGAGGAGGTGAAATCCCCACTGGATCTTGAAAGATGGATAGCATTTGAATTGCTGGAAACTAGAAAGGGCATTTCAGGTACCAAGGGCACTAGAAACAAAGGTACCACAATGTTGGGATTCAGCAAGGTTTCTTTTTATGAGGGAGAAGATCAGTTTCGCTCCACAAAGAATATATATCAGGGAATAAGGTTGAGTAGGTAGAGCTCAACCTTAAAATTTGGCAGAGAAGATTAGGTATTATGTGGTAAGAATTGCAAAGTTATTAAAGATTTTTGGAACAAGGGAAGATAAAAGTGTAGGATTAGCCACAGAAGGGAAACCAAAGAAAGGAAGGTGGCCATCCCACTGTGACGTCCTAGACTAGTCAGTATGATGTCACAGGAAAAAGAGAGGTACTGCCTTCTATGGACCCTGACAACCCAGCATGTGGAATATTGTTGACTGACAACATAACTATTAATAAGCTCTCATAATTATAAGCATTCATAATTTTTAGACTTAACAACAATCTACTGCTACCCAACATATGACTTACATTTGATAGACTGTGCCACAGATCATCGTTCTTCGCATTTCTGTAGCTGAAATTCTTTAAGTAGCGAATTATTCCTTTCTGGAATTTCTCTTCACTCAGAAAATCCTTGAGCATATTCAAAATACAAGCTCCCTAAAAAAAAAATAAATAAATAAATAACAAAACAAGACAAAGAGATAAAGAAAAAGGTAGTTTTTAAAGGAAACTTAAATTTTCTGGAACATGTGTGATGTCTGAAAATGACACATAAAAAGTGAAACAGGTAGCAGTAACCTGGCACCAAGGACTTAAATTGCTGATTTTACAGTCATATTTCTTCTGAAAGCAGAGCTTCCACCTGCACGCAACATTTACTACCTTGTTATAGGAAACTACATCAAACATTTCCTGTATTTGAGTAGTAGTTTCTGCTGGTTTGGAGATAGGGCGAGATGAATTCAGTGAATCTCTTGCAATTACTTCAAAACACACATCCAAAAACGAGTCATCCTAAACAGGGGAGAAAAATTTTTACTTTTAGTTTCTATTTGACACTCTAAAAGGAATAGAAAACATGCTAGGTTTAGTAAGATGTTCTTAGAGGTAAGAATTAATCTGTATTTCTTGCAAGATGTTTCCTTTCCTTTATATAATCACTTTCACCAATTCTGTATTTTAAAAAGGTATAAATCCCACAGTTTTTCAGATATAGCCTAATGTTTACATGTATCAAGCCTTGAGTATAGAAATAAAAGTTTCCATTTAGAATACTTGCTATGTGCTATGACCTGTCATCTGCAATCCTTTTGACACCTCTACAAAGGAGATGCAGTATCTGAATTTTACAAATGAAAATACACGAAGCTTTGGCATTAAACCGCAGATTGAGCACATACACAATAATAAGACCCTGACTTTGAATCCATGTCTGTACTGAATTAAATGTATACCCCGAAGACCTAATTAACCATGACTAACCACCTCAACATGCAGATTTGGGAAGCGTTCAGACTACCATACCCATTAAAAAAAGACATGCTTGAAGAAATCCCTTCACGCATTTTGGGGAAGCCAATAGGCGCTTTGGAAATTCCAGAGGAGTGTGCTCCCAATCATGTTCAATTCAGGTTACATGTCAACAACTCTGCGCTGTACCCAGTAGCCATGGGCATTGCTGTGTGAATGTATATATGAACAGCAATATTCTTTCCTCTCACCCCACATACACAGCTGTGTATTTGTGCTAGTTTGCCTTCTGTCCACAAACTTCTGGATGAGAGATTTATGTTGATTGTTTTCTAAAACCTTCAATGTCTCATCCAGTTCTGTGATCCGTTTTGTATATCAAACAAAACACCATATGTTCAAAAAACACATTGTGTAGTTTTCCCTTTAACATTCATTCAAAATTTTAGTAGTAAATTGATGATTCTTTAGGGCATATGGTATGACATGCAGAATTGTGAACTTACAAATTGCAGCTCCGGATATGTAGCGTTAACAGAGATAAGTTCCATGTAATTTGCAAAACCCTCATTAAGCCAAATATCATTCCACCATTCCATTGTAACCAGGTTGCCAAACCACTAGGAGGTAAAAACTCCATGTTATTAGAAGTTAAACAAATACACAAAATTATTATTATAACTGTAGTAAAAAAATATAATTGTTGCTAACTCTATTTTTTTGATTAGTTAAGGTCTCTCCTCCATCTTTGCTGCCCTTTTCTCTGTGCACAATTTCCTTCTACTGATTTATTTGCCTTCTCATTCTCACTACCACATATTTTCTTGTTTTCCTTTTCCTTTTTGTGTCCTTAATGCCTCTAACTCTCCAATTTCCATTCTGTCCACCCCACATTTCCTAGCTATTAGATTTAATATTAAGAAAAGAAAATCAAACATTTTACAGGGGTAGTTTTTCTTTCTTACACAATAAGAATAATCTTATTTTGTCCTTAATATATAACGATGGTCTAAGAAAAAATGTATGCCAAGATGTCGTTGGTGAAGTCACCTTTTTATATTGAGTAACAAGTACTTAGGAGAATCATAAGAATTCATTTAGGGATCTTGGATTATTACACAATATTACTGATGAGCAAATTTAATTGTTAACCTCTGCCCCTGATTTACTTCCAGGGATTGATTTGGCTACTAGAAAGAATAAAGGTCTTAGATTTAAAATATATATAAATAAAATTTAAAAGATGCATAAGGATAATCTAAACATTTACCCTTCACCTGTATTTGATCCATATCACACATTTTAAATATTACTATTCATTCATATATTTTATTGTG
>NW_012137747.1:3084789-3091016 GCF_000956105.1 Propithecus coquereli | reverse complement strand
TTTTTAGTAGAGACGGGGCGGAGGGGGAGGTCTCGCTCTTGCTTACGCTGGTCTCGAATTCCTGACCTTGAGCGATCCACCCGCCTCGGCCTCCCAGAGTGCTAGGATTACAGGCATGAGCCACCGAGCCCGGCCTTTTATTTATTTATTTAGCCTGATGTGCCCAATACTGTGCATCTAGTATAGGTATTTTAAGGTTGCAATCTCCAGAAGGACCAGAAAGTTAAGCAAGATACTAAGTTTCAAAAGATCCTTGTTATAGTTATAGAACAGAAAACTCTAGATCTATAGCTTCTAGAAAATATTTAACCTCTATTCCTTTTCTGACAACCCTCAGATTATTTTGCAAGTGGGCACCGATCTTCCTAAGGGCATTCCTGGGAAGGAAGAGGAGGTGTTTCCTCAATTTGAGAATTGGTGAATATGAGATGTACACGTTGAACTGATTCTGGTCTTATTACCAGTTAGTAAGAATAGTTTATTCATTTGTTCAGTAAATACCTATTGAGCACCGTCTATGTTTCTGACACCATGCCATATGTTAGAAATACAAAGTTGTGTATATAATAATATAGCCACTGCCTCAATACAAATGATGGAGGCCAACTAATAGAAAAATATTAAACATGCAGTGAAGTATTATAGGTGCTAAGGTCAATTATCTGCCAAGGGCAGAGGCGATTCTAGGGGGAAATAATCAGTTTTTCTGGGAGAGATGTACGACAGTTAGGAAGTGATTCATTTCCTGAACCTTGCAAGTGGTTTTCAGGTATGCTGAGGTATTAGGTGGCAGGAGAAAAGGCGTAGAGGGGAGGTACAATCTGGCTTGCTCAGATAAGGGCAGGTAGTTTCAGATGGTAAGGTAAGAGATGAGGCTGGAGAGGTGAAGAGGGGCTGGGCCACGGGGGCCTAGTCTGCTATGCTAAGGACCCTTGACTTGCACAGTTGGCATTTGGGGATACTTGCCAGGTATGTGCAGAGGAAAGACATGGTCATAGGGACATCAATGGGGAGACAAAATAGTGAAAGCAAAAGTTCCAATGCTGTCTGTTGCTTCAGCCCCAGACTCTGCGTCTCCATGAAAGAGAAGCTATTAGAGGAAGGCCCAGAGGGAGCATGGAGGCTCAGAGGTAGGGCTCTCAGACCGTTTTCCTGCAAACATTGGCCAGAAAGATTAGAAATTCCCAGACTCAGTTAAGTGCTTTCGAGCTCCTGGTGACTAACAATCAAAACACCTAAAATGGGCCAGTGGGGAGATTCTGGACCAGAGGAAGCAGCCCTTATGTTCTCTAAGTACAGTGCTGAGCATGGCTCCCTATGTCACTGGCACTTAGTATGCTGCTTTAAAAAAACAACAACTTATATAATGGTGATGATAAAAGATGACATTAAAATTTTTTAAATAAGAGATTCTACCAGCTTCTAAAATGATATTTGCCCACATGGTGAAAGAGAATTTTTGGTGCCTTTAATAATTCACTGCATTACTCAGAGTTTTCAGAAATGAAATGGAGTGGAAATAGACTCTGATATCTATAGACTCGGTTTTACAGTTCCATATTTGTATGTAATACAGTGTTGATAGATAGATGGTCCTTAGATATCTTATTCTTCAAGAAATGGTGGTAGTAGCAGTAGTAGCAGCGGCCACTGTTGTCATTGTTAATAACCAACACTTATCAAGTGCTTACTGTACAGCAGGCACAGATACTTTCCTTATCTGTAATCCTCAAAACAGTCTTATGATGTAGCAACTATTATTAGCTTAATTTTATAGATGGCAACACTTAACTTCAGAGAGTTAGGTAATGTGCCCAGGGTCAGCAGCCCATGCATACTTGACTGGAAGTATTTATTATGGCCATATAATCACGGGCTCCAACAGAAGGGAGATTGATTTTGACCTAGATTGGAATGCTGGGGTACAAGGAGAACTATTTTTAGTAGAAATCTTTATTTGTAAGGTTTCCATTTCTGTGCTCTATGTGTGTGCATAGTTACCATCCTTTTTTCCCCAAAGGACATTTGAAGGCTTTGCTTTGAAGAGTCTTGGAGGATAAATTTAGTGCCTACTCTTCTTGTAATAAAATTCCTATATGAGTCCCATGGTCTAGAGACTGAGTGCTCTGCTACTTGACATATTGTGTTGGGTTTGATAATCCCTAAGCTCCCCACTAGAAGTAAAATGTTATGATCTTATGCTATCTTAGGAAGATTGGTGGTGTTCTGCGTAATGCTCTTTTGGATTGATTCTGAGAAAATGTTATGAGTGCCAGTACCTGGTGTGCTAGTTCATGGGCTATGACTTTGGTGACCCACAGTTTGTCAGAAGCAGAAGACGTCTTGGGATCAAATAGCAGTGATGTTTCTCTATACGTAATAAGGCCCCAATTTTCCATGGCTCCAGACCCAAAATCAGGAATAGCAATTAGGTCTAAGAAATAAGAACAAACATACTTAATTATTATGGCTTCCACATCAGAAGTAAGGATTGCTCCCTGCTCAAATATGTTATTTCAATACACATAAGCAGAACTTCCGAAAACATCAAGAGTATCTTAACATTGACATGGTATATTGTAGTTGCAATGAAAATATTCAATACCCATTATTAAGTGCAATAAGTTCTACCACTATAGTTTTGTAGCTGAAGCAACATATTAACATTTAACTATTTTTCCCTGAAAGCGCTGAACTCTGAAAGTATTTTGGGTGCATTACTGCCAAGAAAATAATTTATTTAAAAATACTCATATTGTATTTTATATCAATAATGTTGAAAAACTTTAAAAATAAAAGGATTCAAATAATTAATGTTTGAGATTCACCAAAACATACAATGAACTCATTTCTAGAAAAAAGAGAAAGATACAGGATTTTAATTTCAGGAGAACACCTTTTGGGAGCATAGTCAATATTTCAATTGATATTTCAAGCATATACAGCCTCTATTATGAGCAAGTGTCCTTCTAAGGTATTAGAGGAAAAAACTCTGGGCATTGATTCTTTCTGACCTCAATTTCCTTTTCAACATTGATATTTCCTCTACCTCTTAGAACGTCTTGAGGTGGGGAAGTGCGATATAATCACCTTTAAGCAGCTCAGGTAAAATGTACATTAACTTACACTATATGTGTGTGTATATATACATATACATGTATATGTGTGTGTTTCCTTTGCCATTCTTTGCCAATGACTTTATGTAGGTTAGAAAATTCCTGCCTAGCCATTTTGGAAGTTCTGTTTAGCTAAAAAGGAAGATACTTTTTTTAAAGTTCAAAATGAACCAAGTCACTTGGCTTGTAATTACATTGTCTGGAGTTAATACTGGTTAATTTTAGTGGATAAAAAAGAGTATTTATAACACAATCAAAAACTAAATTAGCACTAGTAAAGATAGTATTCGTTAGCACTTCAAATGTGGGAATGACTCCTTTTCTAAATTGCATTGATGATTTTACAGCAGTTGGATTATTTCCCATAGCCATTAGAGGTTCTTATATTTGCTACATTTTTTCTTAAGCTCCATGCTTCTTCTCAGTCAGTTTTAAAAGGTGTTATATATGATCCTCAAGGTTGCATTTTTCAGGAACAACATGAGATTGTTGATGGCTGTTACTGATTTTTCCTTGACTTTTGACCTAGCGGATAGCAGTGGATGATGAGTAAACTGAATTTAGTATATCTGTTCTAAAGGGCACGTGGAACTTGCACTCTAACAATATATTGAGACTCAGGAAGTACAGAAATAAGCCACTGGATATGTCTTTTGATGATCCCTTTTAACTTCTCCAAGGAAAATTCATGGGAGTTGGGGGGAGAGAGGAGGAAGAACATGATGAGGAGTATATCTTAACATCTCAAAGGAAAAAAATATTTTGTCACCATCAGAAACTCTAAGAGCAAATCTATGTAAACTATGCAATTTAAGTCATGGTTTTTATATGCTCTGAAGCATTCTAAAAATCATATCTTTTATTTTTTTAAGATACAAAATCAAAACCAAGATAGACTGTATCATCTCGTATAAAGATCTACTACCACGTCCAAATGATCTATTTCTTCCAAATTTTTTTTTTAATTTCAGAATATTATGGAGGTACAAATGCTTTGGTTACACAAATTGCCTTTTCCTCACCCAAGTCAGAGCTACAAGTGTGCCCATCCCCCAGACTGCAAGCACGACACCGTTAGGTGTGAGTTTACTCATCTCCTTCTCCCGGCTTCCCACCTGCCCGGCACTTGATGAATGTTACTTCCATATGTGCACAAATTAGTACCAATTTGATGGGGAAAACATGTGGTGCTTGTTTTAATCTGTGCCACAGTCTTATCTTCCAATCTGAATGGCCAATATACATGACATACGGAGGGACAGTTTTTAATTCTTTGTTTACATAAACTTTTGGCAATTTTTACAAAAGATTGCTGGTCTTGTACAAATATGGTATAGAGATTGCTCCAGAAAATTCATCTAATTCTAATATGCAATGCACATATATGTATATAATTTTTTATCTCAGCATATTATGGGGGTATAAATGTTTAGGTTATGTATATTGCCTTTGCCCCACCTGAGTCAGAGCATCAAGCATGTCCATTCCCCAGATGGTGTGCATCACATCCATTAGGTATGAATATACCCTTCCCCACATATATATTTACATATGTATATTATGGAGAACTCATTCTCTGAACAGTGCTGGTGGGGCACAGAAGAGAAGCATTGTGTTTCACTCCCATAGAAAGGGAGCATGATGGGTGGGAGCCTTGCTACCTGCCACAGGGGGTCATGGCATTACGGGGGTGAACAAATATTTAAAGAACATCCCTATGATGAGCTCCTGGGCATGTGGCCCCCTGATTTCAGG
The DNA here is from genome assembly GCF_000956105.1 of Propithecus coquereli. Classification (NCBI taxonomy): domain Eukaryota; kingdom Metazoa; phylum Chordata; class Mammalia; order Primates; family Indriidae; genus Propithecus; species Propithecus coquereli. The sequence continues at coordinate 3,086,145 of NW_012137747.1, read as the reverse complement.
GACAAATACAGAGCAGCCATTGCTTTTCTCCTCTCGTTCTCCCAGTCTATCTCTAGGGCCCACTACCTGGCTTCTGTCCCAGTGTCCCAGTGTGTTTCCTTTCTGATCAGCCTTGGGAAGAGCACAATGCAGATATTTTAACATTGAATCTGATAGAAGAATAGAAAAATGATCAACACTACTGAGCTTCTCATAAATATTTTCTACACTCAAGGACTATCTCTGAGAAACAGATTATTCCTTCCTGGGCTAACTGAATATCTTCAATGCTCATTTAAATTAACTATAAAGAGGTAAGAAATCAAAACAAGTTCTATAAGCAAAAATAAAGACAATGATGTGGAATTTGAACGTACCCAGTTTGGAGAGTGGATAGTTGATATCAAAGTACTTTTCATAAAAATCAAGTAGCTTCAGTGTTGCCTGCAAAGCATAATGTGTTTGACTCCATTTGTCTGGGGATGCATAGATGGACACCTAGGAAATGTGGATCAGAAGAAGGGGTCTTTGAATGACAGCTCCTTGACATAAGTCCATTCTTGATAACCCTCACACATAGAAAGGCAGACTGCATTTTTTAAGAAAGTACTGAGATACCATTAAGCATGTTGTCAATAAAGGATAAGAGGTTCCAAAAGTCAATCTTGACAATTACAAACAACTCTGCGTCTTCTGTTATAATCCACTCCCTAGACACTCATCTGTAACTTTCAAGCTATATTAACCCATCATATCATGAGGATCCACTTGAGTTCATCTTTATGGTATACTCTAGCAGCTGAGAACTAGCTTTCCAAAATGATGAGCACAAGCACAATTCGAATAAAACATAGGTGTGTAGACCTATGTGGGAAAGCCCTGAAGAATTTATTGGATCCACCCTCTATCGAGTTTGCTTTAAACTACAAAAGGCTCAAATATGTATAATGACTCCCTCCAAGTAACCAGTTATTAAGGAGAAAAAACAGAATTAGATTCCAATTTTCTTGGCTTCCAAGCATAGGACTACTTTCAATTTCATGACCCATTTTCATGCTCTGAATAAACTGAAGTTCCTCAAAACTTTCATGTAGAGAATATGTAAATGGTCACCATTTTTTTGACAGTTTACCAGACACTGTGCTAAATGCTTACATATAAACTCTAATTTAATACTTATACTCACCCTGTGAAGAAGATGTATTATCTTCATTTTATAGATGAAGCAACAAAAACACATGGAGATTAAGTAAAGTGCTCCAAATCTCCCAGGTAGAAAGTTGCAGAGCTGGGATGTGAATCCAAGGAGGCTGACAGGAATCTGTCATCTGAAGTAAAGTGCCACCACCTCCCACACATCTGTCTATGTCTATGCAC
>NW_012137747.1:3053900-3084409 GCF_000956105.1 Propithecus coquereli | reverse complement strand
AAAATTAAATTCTAAAATCCTGCACACAAAAGCTAATAATATCATTATAAAAATGGGAGCATTTATAACTGAATTTGTGCATCATCGTTGGCTAGTGGGTTAAAAACAGTTAATATGCTATTTTGCAAAAATCATATACATATACTTTGAAAATATATATACACAAATATACAGTATATACAATTACTATGTATACCCACAAATACTGACATACATATAAAAACATTTGGAAGACTTACACTATTATTATCAGTAGTTATATCTCGAGATTATGGATAATTTTAAATTAAATTAAATTTTTTACCTATCTCTATTGTGTAAAATGAGCATAATACTTTGATAATAAGGAAGTAAGCTTAAGGAAATAAAGAAAAGCTCATTGCTCTCAGGAGGACACTGTTCTGCACTGTGTAGGAAATTAGAACTCAGTCTCACCTTGACCCCTGATGAGGTTGTGCCACTCACAGACGTGAAATCACAAACTATGTAGGCTACAAGGTATGTACTCATTTTTACAGTAGTTTCAAAGTGATCTTCCAAGAGGCCTCCTTCAAGTTCAATTGTCTTAACCTACAGTAAGAGAAAGGAATGAGTATTTGAAAACTGGAGTATTTCACAACCATGTCTGTGGCTCACGGCAAGTGGGTTAGAGGGAAGCCTGCCACTCTGAAGGACACTTGATGACTTTCTGGGCGGTCGATGGCCTCTCATAACATTCTGTAGTCTCTCTGAGCTCTTTCCTTTATCCCTGCACTCTCTTGAAGGCACAACACACTGCTTTTGAGATCCCTCAAGCACAAAAACGCCAAGTCTTACTTTGTTGCTTGAGAGCAAAAAAAATCTTAGATGCTTCTATTTTCTTAAAATGCAATAATCTCCAACATTGGCATAAATTCAAGTTCTGGGCTTCTAAGTAAAGATACCAGAGCACGGCCTCTTTCCCTTTGCCGTACAATAAATAAACCTCTGTGGCAGAAGACAACAGGAAGCAAAACAGCTTTACATTATTTTTTAATTCTCTTATTATATTGGTGTGAGGTAGGTGTTATTTCACAGGTGAGGAAACAGAGGCTCAGAAATATTAACTGAATTGCCAGAGATCACACGGCTAGTTCCACTGCAGGACTGAGATGTGGATGTGACCGTGTGACTTCAAAGACGTTGCTCATCCTTTCACTTGCTGTGTGACAACTTGAGTCATAGTCTTATTTTATCTTTGCTTCATTGATTCAGCAATGAAAGCAGTCAAGCCAAGAAGGTCATTAGTAATTTAAGCTTCTGCCCATCTCCTGAGGAAGCAGAGAGTTTTTAGCCTATAGTCTGGTCAGCTGCATCCATCAACCTCACTGGGTCATTACTGAATTCTCTCCTCATTTGGTCTTGGTAGCTTGTCTTAGAGATGGCCTTCACCATGATACAACACCCCTAAATACTGAATGGATAAAGACCGAATCATCTGAAAATACCACCTTCTTCAAACTGGTCACAGTCCTTAGATTATCTCTCCCCCACCTCCACCCTTCCCCCTTTCAGGGAGTCAGGCTTGTGACAATGCTGACCAAGGCTTATTAAGCATATTTGATGCATTGGATAGGATGGCAGTTTGCTTTGGCAAGAGTGAATAGCTTGATGTTTTACCATAAACCGCCTAGCTTATTTCAATGGCAAATGTTTGTGCTATTAAATTCTACAGAATTTAATTCTACTGAATTCTATTTAAAATCCATTTCTAAATTCCAACAAAGGTGAAGATACTGACCAAATACTCAAAGAAAGGGAGAAGTATATACCGAGCTGTCATTTTTAACTCTATCGAGCAAATTAATTTTGCCTAACAATGATCTCTTTTTGTTAGGAATCTGATTCAACCAGAGTTCTCTGGATAGCCACCCCCAGCAGAGGAGAAGCTGTCTTATGGTGGGGATCCGGGGTCAGGGTATGACTGTGGTCTTCTGGCCAAACTGAGCAGCAAAACCATTTAGTCAAGTGTGTGGAGGGCTGAGGGGAGGAGGCTGTAGGACTATAGGGAAATGAGAGTCTAGGCCACTGGAAAGTGGGCGGCAGAGATGGTTAGGAGATAGATGGTTATTTGCTCTGATTCCCCCTTCCACCCACCGCCAGAAGGAGGCTGAGTTTTGTCGAAGAAGCGGGAGTGACCCATGTAGATTAACATTGCCTTAAATGGAAGTGTATGGGGTATTTAGTGTAAGTTCTTCCAGAATGGTGATGTAAGTTCTAAGTATAAAACACTCATGCTGGACAAGGATTTAGCTGTTTTCTCAATGCCAGAAGAACTTTACTTGCATAGCAAGTGTCACCAGCAGGTACGTGTTCTCTTAAAAGATGAAGTTGACAAAGAAATGTGCAAAAGACGTGCTGCCTCTACTAGCGTTTGGGTGGTACCTCACTTTCCTTAAATCTTGTATTCTCAACTAAGAAAATTGTGTACTTAATATATGTTGCTTCTTCCCACTAGGCCGTAACCCATCTTAGGTGCTGCAATTATTATTCTGACAGTGTGATTGTATCACTACTTCATTCTCCTTTTTTGGGTAACCATGAAAGTCTGGGTTGGTCACGTCCATAAGAAGCAGAAAATTAAACCAGTATTTGCTGAAAAGGGCATGATCCAGAGGGCTGCTCCAGTCAACTGAGACAATGCAGAGATTCAAAGACTGGAGAAAATATTTTCAAAGTGTTTGCTTATTTTTCTAAAACATGAGAAGTTACTGGAGGTTTCCAAAGATATAAATATAAACTTCTAATATGATAATGATAATGGCAATTTATGTTTACATCATATTTTAATTAAAAGGACTTACTAACTGTATTTTTACTTTATCCTCCATGATTATTCAGAAAAATTATATTAATAAAATGCTTCCAGGAAAGGGACTCAAATGATAAACTGCCCTGAAATAAATGATTTTGGAAAAAAGATTTGGAGATAAGGTAGCAGATCATTGTTACTTGAAAATGAGAGGGCTAATTAAGTTGCTGTCTGTTTGATCATGGAAAAACTGTGAGCTATAGGTCCTACGGAGGGTTGCCACTTTTCCCTTGGTCTGTTCTGCCAGGATTTCAGAGAAAATGTCTTTTCCAGCATTAAACAGAAATCTGGGGTAATGCAGTGTCTGGATTATGGATGCATCTCTCTCCTGCATCTGTAGAGGCCAATCCCTGTGTGGGGCAGAGAGGAAAATGGGAGGGAGGCCATTTGCTGGCTGCTGATGACAGATGCGGCTGCTTCCTGTGGCATTCGCCTTTCTGAAGCACCATCGAGACAGCCTCTACTTTTGTCCCACTTTCCAAGCAGCGAGGGGGAAATATTTTACATTTTATTCAACAGCACAAATGGCAAGCACATCATTAGTGAGGAAATATCAAATGAGGGTCTACTGTGTCTTTCAGAGTTCTGCGTTGTGTGTACTAACACAAGCCAGATAAGGGTATCCAAAGGTCTCTTCCAATTAAAAAGTTGTATAACCACAATAAATAATTTTTCTAAATAATTTTGAGAACTACTTGTGGAACTTAAATTTTAAAAGGGGGGATTTCTAAGTTCCATCACAGACTACTACATCAGTATTTTGTAGGGGCCTGGCAGGGTCCTCCAGGTCATTGCACTGCAAATGTCCCTGGACCAGCGGCAGTGGCATTACCCAAGAGCTTGTTAGAAAAGCAGAATTTCAAGCTTTACCTCAAGACCTATTGAATCAGAATCTGAATTTTAACAAGATACTCAGGCGATTCATCTGAACACTAAAGTTTGAGAAGTGCTGCTGTAGTTCATTCTGAATTTCATCTCTGGCCAAGTAATACTGATTTAAAAGAACACTGTTTCTGTATGAACACAAATAAAATATAAATCACCTTGCTTGGCAAACAAAAAGAAAGCTCCTTGTGTAACAATGCTCCACACAGAAAGATGTTAACGTCCAGAAGGACGGGGATAATTATATAACATGTAGGTGAATAAAAACAAACTAATGGCTTAAATCCTGAAAAACTAAGGAAATATTTTTTTAAAAAAGACTGAGGCTCAATTTGAGAACAATTTTTTGAAGTTTCTGAAAGTGGAAATACCTTTGGCATGTTGGATAGCGCGATGTGTCTGCTCTCTCTTCTGATCCTGATTGAAAAGTTGGCTTTGAACAATGGTTCGTCAAAGCAAGGGAAGGCCATGCGTGCCTCGGTCGGCTGAAAATCCGTTACAGCAATTGTTCTGTGAAAAGACCCACCCCCAACCAGAATGCACACGTAAAACCAAGAAGAGAAACGAATTTGTACTTTTAGCAAACAGAGTATCAAACCTGGAGGTGATATATTTGATTTTTCAAACTAGGATCTTTATGTATCTCAACTCCCTCTTTGAAGAAAACGAGGAAAAATCTCATGAGCAACGCCCTGTGCTGGGAACTCTAATTACATGATTTCCTTCATACTTTGTCAGACAAGGATATTGCGGCTCAGAGAACTTGAGTGACCTTACCAGGATCCCTAGCTGGCAAATGGCTGAAATAGGACTTACGCTGTCAACTTGACTTCAAAATTGACTAAGGAATTAATGTTCAGTATCGCCTCTAACCCAAGGGGACCTCAATCAGACTCGTGAATAATTGTGTATACGAGTGACGTCCTAGGTTGTGTTCCCCGGAAGCAGACCCCGATTTATAAAAAACGTGCTGCCAAGAGAAACACGTAAGGGAATGAGGGAAGCAGGGCAGGCGAGACAGACAAGGGTGCAGTATCAGGCAGAGTCCCAGCGTCAACCCGATCCCTAGGAAGCTCTGGGATGGAAGCTACACCTTCCAGTGTCCCCCACTGGAGGCAAGGAGCTGGGCTTTCGTATTCCTGCACCGTCTCTGGCTGCGGGTCTCCATGTGGCACCTAAGCCCCCAGACACCTCTAGTTCACTCTGCTTGCCAGTCTTCAGACTATGACAGATAGCTAGATACTTTGACAAATCTCTATCCTCCAATAGCTTGACAATGCCTGAAACTGTATAATTACATATTTATTCTTTAGACTTTAAGTTTCAAATAAGAAGTGAATCTGAGGGCCAGATTTTGATTGGAGAAAGAAGGGAGAATAGAGTAGCTCAAATGAGACCATGAAGCGACCAGGAGTCAAAAAAAGGAGCTCTCAGGACATTTTACCTCAGCTCACTTTATTTCTGTGATGCAGACCGGGAACATGAAGCTACGGATTTAAATGACTCACTTGGGGCCTTGGGGTCTTATTTGGATTTGGTAGCAGGTACTGCAAATGTAAAGGAATTGCAAGTGCCTTGAATCATTTTCACTATTGTGACATTTTGGTTGTAATAAGTCTACATCGAAAAAGCAAAAAGTTGAACCATTTCTTTGCTACTTATACGATATTAATTTTAACTCGGCATGCAAATTAGTGACTTCCTGCTTCTCAAAAAAACTACTGTCAACTGAATTATTTGTGTATTTTAGGCGAAGAGGTGAGAGCAAGCGAGAGAGAGAAAGATCCGTAAGATTCAATTGACGTGATGCAGCACATCATCCTGCATGTCAGACCTACTCGGTGACTGAGCATGAACAGAACTGACTGATTAACCACAAGAAGAGTCAGAAACAACCTGCAATTCATCATGGGAGGCATGCTGTAAAGTCCTCCAGCTCCTACACCAAATATCTCCCCCTCTAATCTCCCCTAGCTCCCAAAATAGTATCCCTAAAATATATGTCCCTTGGATGGGGCATTTGCACTTGAAAAAATGAGAAAAGCCATCGCCGTTCACATGGTGCCTTGGCGAGAAGGAGTGGATGGGTTTCCTGTCCAGTACCGTGCAGAGCCTGAGACAGGCCCCTGAGAATGGAGGCTGCAACGAGGGGCAGCGTCTCCAAGGGGAGCGGGAAAGAGATGGGCCTGGGGAAGAGCTGTCCTAAGTGGACCACTGGGGGCCGGGGGTGGGCAATCGAGGCCTCAGTGGGCAGTGAGCACCGAGGTGGGGAAGGGAAGAGCAGGTACGCATAGTAGACACTGCTAGTCGCCTACCCAATGTCCCTTCCCCTTCGTCAGTTCCAGTGGAACCGCGATTTGCTCAGGAAGGCAACGAGTCCGGATAAAGAGTTACTTCTTCAGGCTCCCTTGCGACTTGGTGGGGCATATATGGCTTGTTCTGGCCTAGTTGAAGTCGGTGGGAGGGAACACTTTGTAAAGAGGGTCAGACTCATTGGCAATGTTTCTTTTTGCCTTTTTCTCTCCTCCATGTCCCCTTTCTTCCTGCCTGGAATGTGGACTTGATGCCTAGATGTGCAGCAGCCGTTTTGTGATTATTAGGAGAAGGCCGTAGATGCCTGAGCAGAAAGACAGAGGATCCTGGGGCCTGGATGACACTGGAGAGCAGCACACCTGAGCTGCCTACTTCTGCACTTCTTGTTGCGCGAGAAAAACATGCCTCTGCATGGCTAGGCCGCCGTATTTGGGTTTCTCTAGCTGGCAATTAATACAACTGATAAAAGGTGGGAGAGCATTGAGCCAGGTCCTCTTACCTCCCCAAGGGACCCTGGCCCTGCAGAACCAAACCATCCACTCTATGCAGCATCCTTGCTGCTTCTCTTTCTCTCACCTCACATAACTGGCATGTCCACAATCTCCCTTGTTTTACCCTATTAGATAACTGCCAAGTTCTACTGTTTTGCTCCTAAGCACTGCCACCAGCCTGGCCCAAATTGCCATCACCTCTCACCTGAACTACTGCAATGACCACCCCCCGCCCCCCACCAGGATTACTCTGCTTCTACTTTCTCTTCTCTATGACATGGCTTCAACATAGACTTGATCTTTACAAAGCATAAATCCGATCAGAACCTCCCAGTGACTTTCTGTTGCACCCGAATAAAAGCATATACTCCTTACAAGAGGTTCCAAGGCTCTACATGATCTGACCCCTTTCTTCCCCTTGTACACGCTCCTCAGCACACATTGGCCTTCTTTGCTCAATCAGTCCCACTTTAGAGCCTTCGTACTTGCTTCAAGATGTTCTCACGATTATCTCTTTTAAAAAAACTAAACCAGGTCTCAGTTTAAATACTTCCTTAGCAAAGACTCTGTGGCTCACTCATCTAAATCGGTCTCAGTCCACCGCTACACTTTCTATCACAGCACCTTGTTTTATTTCCTTCACAGCACTTGTCTCTTACCTTGCCCATGTCCTTTATTTTCCCATCCTGGTTGCCTCTTCCATCATCTCCCACCACTATACATTCCGTGCCTAGCACGGTGCCTGGCACATAGCCTGTGCTCAACAAATGTGAGCTGACCAAATAAACCATACTTCTCAATTCTCCAAACAGACTTGTTCCTTATTCCTGTCTCCTGGATTTGAGTCATGCCATTCTCTGGGCAATGTGCACCTTACTTCCTCTCTCCCAACCCCAATCTCACTTACATTTCCTTCTGGCCCCAGATCAAGACCCACCTGCTTTGAGAAGCCTTCCCTATTTCAGCCCTCTCTGCACTGACCATCCATCCCTTCCTCTAGCACATATGCATGTCTGTCTTCCCACAGTCATGTACTGGCCTCTCCTCCTAGTTATTTTTCCTACAGCTGTTTATGCCTCCGTATCCTGTCTTCCCATCTCTACTGTGATTTCCTTAAAATAGCAGAACTTTCCCTTCTTTTGACTTCCCCATGGTTTATTGGATTTCTCCTGAATGGTTGCTGAAGCACCTGGCAAAGAGCTGTAACTCATATGGAAAGCATCACAGGAGACTGTACATGACCTGAGCAAGGTCTTACCTTTGTTCACCACCAAGAGTTCTGTACGTGCTTTTATAAAACCCTGCAAAGCCATCCGCTAACTTGGCCTGGAAGTCAATGTCCACGTAGTATTTCCAGCCGGGCATGAGTTTCTCCGGAACCAGCAGTGCAATTTGTTGATGAGTAGGATGACTCAAAACATGCAACTTTTTCCCTGGTTTCATGTATCTTGAATCTTCCTCTGACCGAAGAGTGGCACTCGTGATCTCAAGATCTTTGCTGTGCAGGATGATAAATTGGGTGGTGTCTCTGGCCAAGACCTCAATCTTCTCAGATGCAACAAAGTCCAGAGAGGTGAGATTGGGGTGGATTAAAAGGTCATAGTGGAGGGGAGTGACCATGTTGGGGAGCCTTAGCTCCGGCCAAGGAAATGGTTCCCCATTGGTGGCTACTGGGAAAGCCCCAGGATCCTTATTGGACTGATAACTAGATGGCATTGAGAATTGAGAACAAATGCATATTTTGGGCAAGATGACTGCTAAGCAGTAAAATCCTATGTAAATATTAAATATTGGCTTTCCGTGTGAATTAACCATTGCAGAAGAGTGGAACACTGACTCTGTTCTCTGGAAGACAAGCTAATATCCAGGCTACTCCTCTAGTTCTCTATAGCACTGCATCAGCTCCAGTTACGACACACAGGATCTGAGCAATATGTTTCAATAAATGGATTTAATCTAGAAGGAAAAAAAAATTTATAGCATGAAGAAAAAGATTTTAATTCACAAAGAAAACCTATCATCTGGTTGTTACAAATAAAAGGACCCTACTTTAAAATTGCATTTAATGAATTTACTCTGCATTCCTGTGCAATGAGCAGAAGGCAACTGTGTAAATTCATTGCATCTTGAATGCTTTTAACATTTGGTTACATCATTTTAAGAACATGCCTGAATGCCTGAAAGTAAACTGTGCAATATGTCTCTATTTTGTCTTAATCAGTCCCCAAAGAATATCCTATATTCTTTGGATACCTGATATTATTATTGTTACTGATGGCATTGAACTTCACCTCTTTCAATAAATAACATCATCTGAATGACCTTATTCTACGGCTACTGGTGTAAAGAATGCTGGTCTAGGTAGGTATTTATCCTCCATTTATTTCCTATATATAAAAAGCTGGGGCAGAGGGGAGGTGGATGATGAGAATCTATGTAATGAGTACAATGTACTGTAGTTGGGTGATGGATACCCTAAAAGCTCTCACTTCACCACTATGCAATCCATGCATGGAATGGAATTACATTTGTATTTCATAAGTTTATACAAATAAATAACAATAATAACAATGGACAAAACCCAAATGTTTTGATCTATTGTTAGCTCCACTGAAAGCAGAACTTTTTCATTGGAGCAAATAATTCTCTTTGGGAATAGAGGAGTAAGTGAGTTGGCCCGGTGGCTTCCCTTGCTAGCAAGTATAATAGGAATGTAAATGTAATGAACAGCTTTAATAAATGTGTTTTGTGTCCAAATTTAAAAAAGAAAATCCCAAAATATCAAAGCCATGGAAATGAAATTTGAGTTTATAATATTCTAACTGAAAATATTTTAAAAATTGTTTTGGTCCTCTTCACTTTATACTACCCTTAAAAACACAATTAAATCAAACTCACTTTACTGCCTGAATGGAATTAAGGCAATTTCCTCCTACTAACAGGGTAAAAGTCCAAACCATATAAAATTAGGACAAACAATGTAGTTAATTGAGGTGATTCAACTCTGTCCCCCACCTTGCCACCTTCCCGCTCCAATTAAAACCCATGAACGGTTGTCTTTTGTCTTTTCTTTTCTTTTTTTTAACCATTAAAAATTTCTTCAGAAGTAATTATACAATTACTTCATTTTCCAATTTGCAATATTGATGCAGATTAACAGATATCGTTAAAGGAACAAAAAATACAATAATTTTAAATAACACTTCTCCCTCCTTTTAAAGACGAGCATTAAATTACTGCTATCAAATCTCAATGTTCCAAGAACCTCTGAAAAGTAAAGTCATAATTGGTCTATTAACTTGAATTTCTGAAGGTTTCAAAAAATAAAATGGATTATTCATTAATTCTTGGGCTTTGGAATCAGAGTGCCCAGATCCCAACACTAGCTCCACCAAACTTACCTGTATAATCTTATGCAAAGTTTCTGATTTTTCCTCACCTATAATACAGCATAATAATATAATACAATATAATAATTGTACCTTCTTCATGTTGGTAGGACTAAATGAAATAACTCATGTAAAGAAATGGGCACAGCACAGCAACTAGCACATTGGAAGCATGTAATGAATGTTAGATATTAAATTATTAATGTGGTCATAACTCACATTCTGTGGCCTAAATTAAGAGGTAGTTCTGCCCCTACTTATAGCAGACACTCCCAGAGTGTATTTTATTGATAACAGTGGAGAGAAAGGCTTTGATATTTATTCACATAGTCCTTAGCTTTAAAACTGGTAAGGATTTTAAAGGCCAGTAAGTACAAGTCCTTAGTGTTTAGATAAAGAAACTGAGGGTGAACGACTTTGCCAGATTCACACAGGACCTTTGAAGCAGAATCTGGACTGATGTATAGCTCTTTGACCCTTAGTCTGGGGGACTTTCCCTTATACTGCCCTGCCCCTTAAATAAATATCCTGGAATTGAAGAGACAAAAACGGTAACAAGCATTTGGGAAAGGCTAAAAGATCTCCAAAAGGGAATGAGTCAGTTAAGCAGAAAGAGTCTTAAATCAAGTCCCATCCTCAACCTCACACACTTTCCAACACAGCAATGCCAAATTCACCCCCTTTTCCTAGAGCCTCACCTAAGATTACAAAACCTCCTCAATACAGCAGTTCTATAACTTCAGTTTAGGCCATGATTCTCACCGAAAAATTCTGATTTTAAGGCAAACCCAAGAGAGAGGTGGATTTGTTACCTTAGTCCACGCTGTTGCAGATTTTAAGGAGTTTATTTTTGCTTTCACTTTCTATTCTAACATTCAGAACTTTACATACTTCCTGATTACAGTGCTAGCTGGTGCATTATCATGTAGGTGTAAATGGGGCTTAGGAAAAAAGCTTTATTCCAAAAAGCACAAGAAAACTTTCTGTAGAATGTACCAGTAAGTGGTTTCAGAGTAGAAGCCAAACCACGGCAGGGTAGGATCTGACTCTAGTATCCCCAGCAGCTGTTTTCCTGCTGTTTTATCTCCCCCTTCCCCTTCTCCCCGAGTGTAACCCAGTTCATGTTTCTTCCTGCCAAGTTATTTGAAGACTCAATCATGAATTTCTCACTGTGCTGTGTTCTTAGCACTGTGAAATCTGACTTCTGTCCATCCATTGCCCAAAGGTAGCTCCAAGGTTGCCAGTGGCCTCCTAGTCAGCTTCCGTGGCCTTTACAGAGGTGATTATCCTTGGCTTTTCCATGTCTGTAACCTCTTGCCTTCTGGGCCCCAGGGGACTGTATCTCACCCTCATCTCCTCCATCTCTCTTCGGCTGCCTTGTTCGGTCAGGCCTCTACTTCCTCTCTCGCCCGAATGTGGGCCCTCGGCAAAGGTGAAACGTCTGCTTTTTGTTCTTCTGTCTCTTTACCCTTTCCAGTGCACAGGTTTAGCATTTATCCTCATCCGCTGCACGTTTCGCCTGTTCTGATGTCTCCTTTGGGGGTCCTGGTGCTGCAACTCCAACAGCGTGACGGTCTGTCTTTACCGGGATGTTTTGTTAACAACTCGATGTCCTCTTTCTCCAGATCAGCGCCCTTTGCTTTAACTTCACCTGCTTTAAGACTTCCTCCACCATCTGGGATTGGACTCTGTGGTTATTTTGATTCTACCCATCTCCAATTCGTTAGCAAGTCCTATTGATTCTTCCTTTTTAATCTCTTTCTATCCAACTTGGAAAAAAAATCCCACAGCGATTAAAGTAGTCCAGGCCCTCATCACTCCTCACCATGGCTTGCGAACAGGTCTTCAGGCTCCTGAAGCCCTGTCCCCTGCAGTCTGCTTGTACAATGTCACCTGATTGATCCTTCCTACTACTGCTTGACCATGCCTCCCCCTGCTCGGGACCTTTCCATGGTTTTACACAGAGAGGCAGGTGGAGAGGCAGTGTGGAGAGCACGAGTAGCCCACTGGCAGCCTGTGTGCCAGCCCACAGCTGTTTGGTTTGTTTAGATCACAGTCTATCAAAAGGCAACACACCCGCGCAAGTGCTATTCCTCAGTGCAACAGAGCAAGCTTAGCTCTTACTGTCTTACAGACCTTCTTCACACGCTTGTATTACACGCCTGGTCCTGCAGCGCACTTGTTTGCAACCTGGGCTTTGGCCCAACACCACGTGTTGCCATGATTAGAACCTAGTTAACTCTCAAGCTTAACTTTTCCCCCTCTTTCTATATTTTATTATTTTAACCTTGATGAACAATTTGATCGAGTAGAAGGGACAAGAGCAAGGCAGTAACCTACATCTAGGGCCAGAGGCACAAGGCTGAATGGGAGTGGCATTTGCCTTGTGCCTCAGAATGACATTTCGTGTAGTTAGAGGGGCACCTCAGGGTGTGGGGGGATGGCTAGAAACAGGTGAGTTTCCAGGGAAACAGGGAAAAGGGGACAAAGAAGAAGAGGCCCCAGGGGCCTATTCATGAAAATTTAATTCTGCAGGGGGTAGGGGGAGGTAGGGGAAGTATAGGAAACTGGGGGTAGTTTTGTGACATTCCCTGGTGACAGGATCCAGCCCAGTTGTGTGAGTGGGGGGTGGGTGGGGTGCATGTGTGTGTGTTCTCAGAGCTCTCCCCTGCCTGTTGGAACAGACCTGGTGATTGAGAATGGGGAACAGGGCGACGGGGTTGAGCTACAGAATCCTGGAGGAGAAAGCTGAGTAGATCTGAGTACTTCACAGCTTATTGAAACAGTTGCCCACCAAAAGGGGTTCCTAACTTTCCTTCTTCCTGATAAGAGGATAAGCTTTGGGATGTTCGTTGCTTAGGGAATTCACACCTCATTTTTTCACTTCATCGGGTTCTCTGAACTGTCTGTCACTCAGAGAGACCCTCCGTGTTGGCTCTAACACAGTAGTCCTCCTCCCTAAATCTACCTCACTGCCACCGAGGTTCTGCCCCCTTAGCCTGCTTTATGTTTTTTCTTAGCATCTCTCAATTCCTGATTATTTCACTCTACATTTATTTTTTTACCCGCGTCCCCATCAGAACATAGCTTTTTGTAGGCAGCAACTTTGCTTGCTCACTGCTGATGCCGAGCACAGAGCAGAGCCTGGCATATAGGAGACCCCCCAATAAATACCAGCTGAATAGGTGGCTGCATTTCGATTGCCCAGTACTTGCTCCGTGCTTAAGGTACTTTCCATTTCTGGATGAGCCAGCGTTTTCTCATTTTTACTGCAGCTGCCACTCCATGTGACATAGTGTCTATGTAACACCCCGGGGTCCCTTTATCACAGGGTAAATGCCCCCTCCAAGAAGCCACCCTGGAAGTGACACATGCTTCCTTTCCAGTCCCTGACCATAGGCATTTGTTGAGTAGTTCTACAGGCCCTTACCTTAGGCCAACATTTTTGTGCTTCCTATTTTTCCTTAAATTACCACCTCCTTCAGACTATGGGCCAAACACCAGGACTCCAGCTCTTCCCAGCACCTACCAGAGTGTCCTGCACATTGCAGGCCCTCAAACAGGGGAGAATGAATGAGTTAACGTGAATCTTCCAAAGAGATGAAACTTAGTTGTCAAAATGTTTTAAAGATTTTATTAATTTTTAATTAAAATATTTTAAAAATATATTACAAATGTTTCCATCCCCATAGAGTGTTCCCCACAGATTTAAATCTTAATGACTTCAGTATTTTTTTTAAATTATGAGCTGAAATGAACCTAGAATCAAGAGAATTGAATCATCTTCATAATTCACTTATCTCCAAATTAGACACAATGATACTTTCCTACAGAGGATTATTGTCAATCACAGAATCAATTCAAATAATATGTGAAAAATAGTTTATAAATGTTTTATAAACTTTAAAGTTGTTGGCTTACATCAGTTACCTTTATAATAATACTAATCAGTGATTGTGTTATATTGTAATAAAGTTCTATCCTAGAGATAAAGGAGATGTAATAAATAAATAACTCCAAGTTGCTATATCTTTTGGAATCCTTGTGGGTAATCTACAAAGTTTATTTCGGCCACCCCATTATTATCAAAATTTTATTTACCTTCCATTGTCATCTTTAGCTATCCTCAACCTCCACCCTAGACTTGTTTCAAAGTTGTTTCTTCTAATGTGTTGCAAGCTGAAAAATTCACAAATGAAGCCAGTCGGACATTTTTTCAGGCACTCAGATGCCTTAAAAATCATTTCCTAATGTTGCCTGTGTTGCAGGTGGGGAGATTTCAAGATAAATATGTCCTAATAGATAAAATGTTACCAACTCTCCTTCTCCATTCTTGCTAGTGTGGCTACTGAATTTCCTCCCCTCAACGTAGTCACACCTTGGCCTTTGTCAGTGCTAGATGCTCATCACTCTCCAGCCGGCCAACTTAGAGTTTTAAAAATGGCTTCCTGTTCTTTGTCTTTCATTTCTTTTCAAAAGGATTTCTAAAAGTACTTGACAGAATTATTGCTATGCTTCCGTTAATTTTCAAATAAAATAGAGGCAGAGTCTATAATATGGTTTTTAAAATTTTTTATTTCAAGAAAAAATGAAAGTTTATGCTAGTACAAAGACTCAAGGCCTTCTACGAAAATGAGGGATGGGAGAAAGAATTCACCTTGCAAATGCATTCTATAGCTTCTTTTAAACTCATTCAGCTTCAGTAGAAAATTAAAACAGCATATTCTCAGAATTTTAAATCAGTAACTGACAGAAAGATGATTTTTCAAAAACTGTTATCTTTAGCATGCCTTCCACAAAGCATTTGTTAAAAATGAAAACAGAAGAATGCTACAATAAAAATCTTGTATTGTTGAAGTAGAACAGAATATTAAACAAATCTGACATTAGACAGCTGAAATTGTACCACAATTAAAACTTTTATTTAACAGCTAAATGAAAAATTCAGGTGTCTCTGTCACTTTCCAACTGAAGATTACCTAAATAACTGATGACACGTTTTCAAACAGGAAATACAGTTGCAACATAAACCATAGTGATTCTGAGCTTGTTAAATACTTTATTTTGAAAGTAAATTTTTCTGCTTCTAACCAACTGCTAGAAAGCAACTGATTAAATGAAATCACTGTTGTTTAGATGTCCTACTACTAAAAGATTTAACTAAAAAAAATCTGTAAGAACTTCTGCTTTTGGCCAAAATAGAGTATGGTATCTGATTTATCCTCTTGCTTGAAACAGCAAAAAAAAAAAAAAAATGGACAAAAGACAGTTTGCAAGACAACGAATATCAGCCAGCCAAAGACAGAGATGCCTGAAGAGAAGGAAACTATTAAGGCAAGCTCTGCAATTTCCCCAGCTTACTGTCTTGAAAGAGATTCCAGGCTGCTTTGAAGGGAGAACTGAGGCAGAGCCCAGCAGACCTTCGAGTTGAATAGATGGAGTTGAGAGGCTGGGAGAGCAAGGAAGCTGGAGTTCATAGGACGAATACCAAAGAAGGGGGTGGGTTTGGAAACTGCTAAGGATTCCCCTTGAGTATTTAGCTAATCTCAAAAATCAACACATGCATGTGCAGAAAATAACAGAGCCAGAGACTGAAGCACTGGAAAGGATTGGAAATAACAACGCCTGGTGCTCGTGCAGAGGCAGAAATAGCGCTTGTGCCCACCTGTCAAACTGGAAAACCTCAAGATGAATGGGCCAATGGGTAGAGAGCACCGACAGGCCTTACCTCAGGAGTGGGGAGCAATTAGTCCTAGATAAATCTCTGCTCTGGTCTGCCTACCAAATCTTAAAAGCAAGATGCACATGGATCAAACTGTTCCCAAGTAACTTAACTATGTCCCAGCACAATGTTCAAGAATATTGATAGTAATAATAAAAA
Organism: Propithecus coquereli; assembly: GCF_000956105.1. Taxonomy (NCBI): domain Eukaryota; kingdom Metazoa; phylum Chordata; class Mammalia; order Primates; family Indriidae; genus Propithecus; species Propithecus coquereli. The sequence continues at coordinate 3,068,620 of NW_012137747.1, read as the reverse complement.
AAAATCCACCACCCAACTAAGTAAAAAGGTGAGTGGTTGACTTTTAAATAAATTGGATTTCTTACTCATTGAAGCAAGGGAGAACACATACAAGAGGAACCCTAGGGGCAGCTCAAGACAGTGTCAAAGAGGGATCATTAGAGGATGTGTTAGGTGGTTTGGGAGAGGGCTTGACGTAGCAGTGTTTTTAGGTGTTCCCAGGCAGTGGGGTTAATTCTGTGATTGGGTATCTTAATAAAGGGAAGACTAGACTAAGGCTTAGGCTGGATTTGGTAAAGAAATAGCAATCACTCACATTGGTCAGGCTAGGGATACGTTTGGTCATTTTTGTGGCTTGGACAATGTTCCCGTTTGCTGTGTTCAGACATGATTATGCAATTGGTTTGAGTTTGTCTTGACCCAGCAGAGTCACTAAGTGTTTTTTTCTGATGTTGATATTCCATGAAACTGTTTATGTTCAATAGGAGAACACCGAGGCTGGCTTCTGAGTGCCAGGTCAGCTCCTGGATGTCAGAGACTGCTTTTCTCATTACTCTCCACTGGTCTTGGGCTCAGTTTTTGCACCCCTGCTCCAGCAAGTCTGTCAAAATTTGAAGCAGCTTCTCAGTTTCCTCTTCCAAATCTGCAAACACCCCTGGGACATCCTGGAATCCTTTGCTCACCTCTTCCAATATCCATCCTCTCTAGAATCTTAGCTCAGTAAGTCTTCACTATCTTTTTTGTCTTTGATGCTTTAGAGAAGTTTTTATATTTTGTCAGTGCTTATAGTTGTCTTCAGTGTATAAATTAAAAATAAAGTCCTAAGCCCCTCCACTGACTGTACACACCCTCTTGGCCAAGGAGATCCCAGAAAAAACTTGAAAACCGAGTTTCCAGCCATGACAGGATGGGAGGTTGGACATGCCTCATTATGCCCCCTCCCTTTTGGAGTTAGATACAAATGACCAGCATTAATGTTAAAATAGAGATCATAAAATTGACAAAACAGACTGTTTGTGGCAGTAACATACCAAAGTATAAACAGGACCTAAGGCCATGCAAGGCAAGAGTTAAGTCACATCTGCAGGCCATCGGTCTTGCTAAACAGGTCATTTTGACCCAACATATTGTGGCAAGCTGACTCTGACATAATATCCTTATCTTAACTTGAACATTCCTTTCCGTCTTCTCTAAGTTTTAGACAGAGCCTTACTCCTTTAACCAACTGCAACTTAAATAATCCCTGAATCTGAATCTACCTATAATCTGTAAACCCCTGCTTCAAGATATCTTGTGTGTTTTGACCGAACCGGTATATAGCTTCCTTGTATTGATTTATATCTTTGCCTGCAATTTCTACCTCCCGAAATGCATAAAACCAAAGTAATCCAACTACCTCAGGACCACTTACTCAAGGCTTCTTGGGTTTGTGTTTTCCCCAGGCCACAGTCACTAATATTGGCTCAGAATAAACCTCTTTAAAATTTTTTACAGAGTTTGGTTTTTCCCCAAACAAGTGGGAGGGGTGGTGCAATCGCATAGTGTGCCATTACTGCAAATGGAAGCAGCCTTCTCCCACCACCAATAGAATTCTGAAGCCTCCGAAAAGGGTCTTCTGGGCCTTTTGTCTGGACCCCCAACCTCATTAACCAGAACCATTTCAATCTGGCTAGATGTTGATCACCTTACAATAGCTCCACAGGCTTGATGATCAGACTGTTGAGTAGTTTACACACAGTTACGTTTAGCTTTTCCTGATCCAACACTCTTCATCTCTTTCAGCTCTTTCCCTAAATGCTCCAGAGTCACCTGACCGTGTTTTTGATATGCAAACACAGCTACAAAACAAGTCCCTTGGACAGTTCCTTCTTTGAGCCAGATTGCTGCTCCTACCACCCACTTCTGTAGAAATTCTGAATACACCGGTTATCCTCTAACAAATATGTAAGCTAAATAAATGTAGGTGGGCTCATGGTTATACTTTTGCAAATATGCTGAGGAAACTAATTCCCAGCTTTTATCTAGGTGGAAGGAGGCTTCCTCTTTCCATGGATGTCCTTGTACTTCCCTGAAGCCAACACTTGGTATGAATCTAGTCAGTGTAGGCAAGGGGGTGGTGGGTATATATCTTTAAATAAACAGTTATCAACAGGAGAAGTAGTGGATTAAAGCCATTTATATGCACTTTAATACCTAGCTTTCTGAATTTTATTGAAATTAATAAGATAAGACTGGTCGCCTTACCTTCAGAGCAAAGCAACTTTGAGTAACCCTAGTTATGAATTTTAAATTCCAATCAATGTCATCTTGTAACCAACCAAGTTCTTCTGAGAGAAGAAAGCAAAACAGCAGGAGCTTCATCTAGCGGTAACACGTGTAACTGCAGAATCACAGGTTGTAGAGCTAATCCCTTACGCAAACATACATCCTGCGGCAAATCACATAATCCAACAAGCAATTAGATACTTTTATCTAAGCATAACCCAGACCTAAAACAATCAGATTTATAAGTAGGCTTTGATTTCTGATATGTGAAGTTGAGGACTGGGGGGTCAGAACTTCTATGATTCTGTTACTAAATCTCATTTAGATGCTTGAATGACTCTGTATTAGCAGTATAGCCTGGTACACTCGCAGTGTGCCCCACCCCCTCCAACAGCAGCATCCTGAGCATTTGTTAGAAATGCAAATTCTCAGTCCATCCCAAACCTAGTTAATTGGAAACTCTGGGGCTGGGGCTTAGAAATCTGTATTTTAACAAGCCTGCCAAGTGATTCTGATAAAATTTGAGATCTGCTAGCCTAGGATTAGGAGTTCAGGATCTTAAATAAATCAGTCTCTCTTTATGTCCCAGCTCAATTTCTTCATGTCATTGTGGCCTTGGGCAAGACACTTTTTCTCTAAGGTTCAAGTTCCTGCTTACCAAATGTTGTAATAGTAGTACAACCCCCACAGCGTTGTGGGAATCAAGAGATACCTGTGTTCCCTTAGTCAAAGTTCCCCCAAAGAGAGCCTAAGGCAAAGTTCAGGTGGTAATGCTTGTGACAGGTTGTATTTTCCCAAGATGGCCACACTGACACATAGCCCATCCCACATGCTCTTACTAGTGAGGGCTCTGTTTCCTCCTCTTGAATGTGGGCAGAACTTTGTAACTGCCTTCAATAATCTGCAGCAGAAGTGACTTTGTGCAGCTAGATTATAGAAGGGAGACAGCTTCTGTGCAAGTGGAGAGTCGGGGGCTGACTTGTGAGAACTGATTGTATGCATCTCTCCCCAACCTTGGGTTCAGTGACTTATAGTTGGTACCCTAAGATCTACCACACAGAGTATTAACACAAGGGAAATTAAAAAATTATACAAAGTAGGATGTTTTTCCCATGAGGAGAGCTGGTTGTTAAACATTTTCCAGAACACTATTACTTCTGCTTGGTGCTTGCTCTCTCTCTCTCTCTCTCTCTCTCTCTCTCTCTCTCTCTCTCTCACTCTCTGCTGGTCCTTGGAACCCAGCCGTGAGGCTACAAGGAAGCCCAGACCAACAAGGAGAGACCACTTGTTGGCATTCTGGGAGACACCCCCAGCTAGCTACTTCCAGGTAACAACCAGCATCTACCACCAGGCAAGTGAGTGAATGAGTTTCAGATAATTCCAGCCCCACCGTTCATGAATTCCAGCCAAGACCCCAGACATTGTGGAGCAGAGAAAAGTCATCCTGGCTGAGCCCTGTCTGAACTCTCAACCTACAGAAACTGCGACAAATAATAAATGATTATAGTTGTTTTAAATCACTAAGTTTTGTGTTAATTTGTTACACAACCATAGGAACTCAAACATGGGGTGTAATCTCAGGGAAGCAAGAGAGGGGAAAATGAGACAGGGAAGAAGGGAGACAAACACAAGGTGAGGTACTATGAGCTGGTTGCCAGGTAGCTAGCAACCAGCTCATAATACCTCATCTTTCCATATCAAGAAAAAGTAGCTGGTTGCGTGGTCCTATGGGACATGTTTCAGAATGGTATATTCATGGAGTAAAGGGTGGACAAATGATCTGCTGCCTCCTTCCCATCTCCTGTCTGTCAATAGTGCATTAGCTCCCCAGCATTTCCTGGTTGTGTTGACAGGTCCCTCCCGGCAGCCGAGGAGCCCCTAGGCTGGCTAGTGCGCATGCTCGAGGTCTGCTCACTACAAAGTGCCTCTGAATGACTCCCAAGTTTGTTGTGGCTTCAGTGGCAGAACCTTGGGCTTTATAGTTGCAGGACTGGCATTGGCTATTACTAAAGGCAACCCCAGCCAGTGGAAGCAAGACGTGCAACTGAGGCCTGGTGGGGCAAGTGGGGCTAAGCAGAGCTGGGATGGCATATAAACTGGGTTGGACACACATATTAAACAAATATCCTTAATAAATGTTAATTATAATTATTACTATTAAAACCATACACTACAAACACTGACGTCTGTCCATTGGTTTTTTTACCCACACAAGTCTGTTTTTATTGCTGAAATTAATATGAATATTGAAGGATGTAGGGATTAGTCTAAAAGTTGGCTCCTCTAAGCAAGAGAGTCACAGGCCAAAATAAGGGATGCGTTAAGTATAAAGAACTTACGTACACATTACTCATGGAGTTCAGGTCATGTTGACCCATAAGAGGGGGAAGAGAATTCAAAGAATATGATCGCTTGACCAAAGGAGAAAGTACAAGCTTAGTATAATGAGAGAACAGGGCACGAGGCTGGAGATATTAAGCATGTGGATAACATTATTATATTTTACTGGTCTTCTAAGCTAATAACTATGTTTCATTTTCTAGTAGAACCATTCATAAATACACAGAAAAGTAAGGTTACAAATGTATGTTACTGTCGGTATGCACATTTGGTAGATTGAGTATGGAAAAAGTGGTTTAGTGTGGGGCTTACATAGAAAAAATACACACAACTAACTTTTTATCAGCCTGGGTGCAATGTCGTTGAGAGAGAAAAGTTCTTGGCAAAGCTTGCTGAAAGCAATAGGGTTTGGAAGATAGTATTCCACTCCATGTATGAACAATATATAAATGGAGATCATTCATCCATTCAAAAACTATGTATTAAATGTGCTCTGGAACCAGATTAGTAGGTACAATGTGTTAGATGGTAATGGAATTAAACTTGAAAGAAAAGGAATATGACATACAGTACTGGTGTGTCATAATTAAAACCTAAAGTAAGAAAATACTAAAAAATAGTATAGTAACCTCAGTTTTTTGGTAGACTAAAAACATTTGAATTATCTGGTAATTTTATTTATTTCCCACTGCTGTTTACCAATTTAAAAAACAAAACCTCAGATATATTGCTTATAGAGAGCAAGTAATTATTTACCAAATATTTCTAACCGGTTGTTTTGACATTATTTCTGTAGCTTGCTAACATTAACCAAATCTCCCATTTTCTAATTTGTTTAGAACTAGTTTTACTTTGGAAAGCAGTAGGGCTTTCATACACACATTTACAATAGAAACAAGGGCAAAATCCAACAGGTTTCATTATATAAGTGGGGACATTAGAAATGGAGAAAATTGGCTGGGCATGGTGGTTCTGGCCTGCAATCTCAGCTTCCTGGGAGGCTGAGGTGGGAGGAGCCCAGGACATTAAGACAAACTTGGGCAACACAGGGAGACCCTGTCTCAAAAAACAAAAACAAAACAAAGTGGAGGAAATGGATTTCCCTCCAATCCTGTACTGGATGGATGCTTTAATTGCTTTTTTTAAATAAAAAAGTTTCCACAAGATGTACATCTTGACTAATTTTCCTGTGTCTATAAGAATATTCAGAGGCCTTTCCTATGACTTGGATAAAAATTTCGCTTGTTTAAAAGATATAAGGAGGATGGAGCAAGTCACACATCAGTTCAAAGGGAAAGAATCCAGCATTCTGTCAGGGACATATCTCATCGCTTTAATATTAGCTAAAAGACCATAGGAAGAGTTCTAGAAAAAAGCATAGAAAAGGTAGAGAACAAAAATAAAATGTTAGCTTTAATCCAGGATTAGATCTTAATGTTTTTAGCACTTTGTTCAAATCTCTTATAAATTATTTGCCTAGATTTGCATATATCTGTCAGTAAGATTCCTATTGAACACATACCTTTGTATAAATTGGACTTCTGATAAGATTTTTATAGTTTTAATCTATATACATATGAGACACTTTGAAAAAAAAAAAGTATTGTTCCTTGTTCAATCCATCAAATATTTCCAATATTCTAAGAAAATGACCATTGAGCTTGCATCTTCAAGATACTGAAATCCAAACTATGAGACTTGATACAGTCGACTGAAAAGTGGAATTCCTTTTCAAAGTATTGTATTCCTCCAAGGGATTATAAAAATATTTTGTATAATCAATGGACTCAATATTTGGATTTACAACTTTATTTTGTGAAAAATAACCTCAACACCTTCTACTATAGCTGAAAATGACTTCTGTTTATCACGTGATAGAATATTTCTGTGCAATTTGTACCAACCTGATGCACACAAAAGGTAGCAAAGTAAACCTGAGATTTATCACTGTCATCTTTTCTTTACTCAGAAAACTGTCTTTTTCAATGTACATTTATTTTCCTTGAAGTGCTCAAAATCTTGAGTGTTACTTTTAGAGAATAAGGAAACACTTGTTTGCCAATGTAAGGGAAAACACAAAGACACGTAAGTTTGACGTATTTGGCATGAGTTAAATAACTTTTAGCTCAGCTACTATGTTAATAATAAGGCAATCTTACTGTTTTGGAAGATAACAGTGTCAAATCACTACTAAACCTTACTCAAATACAACTGAGAGTGGCAACATTATTTATTTAACAGTTTTCTTGATGTGTGTACATTATCAAAAAAGTGCCATATTGGGTACTGCCAGGGAGTCAAACAATTCTTGCCTCTGCTTGAAGCATTTTGTGTGCATGTAAATGTGAATATGTGTATGACTGTATCCACCTTTAAGAAATTACAATAATATACGCAAATGGCAAAAAATCAAATAGTATAAAAATTGTAACGAAAAGCCACAGAACCACTCCCCACCCTTCCTATTCTGGTCACACTTCTCAGAAGCAGCCATTTCTAAGCTTTTCTGGTCTTAGTGTCCCCGAATGTCCTTCTGTCTGCCCTCCTCACTCCCACCTCCATCTTCTGTCAACCGAGTGTTTACAGTGTCAAGCTAGATAATATTTACAATCTGCCATATGCTCATGTAAATCTTTTGCTTTTTTCCCTACAGGCTAGTTCTAAAGGTTGAAAATCAAGAAGTACATTTACATATCCTGACTATGTAAATATTATTCAGCAGAACCAAGAAGTGTGCCAAGATTACATTCTCTTCTCTATCTCTCAAAAATATTTGAAGTCCTTCCTTCAATCATTTGTTCCTTCATATGTTCAAGAAACATTTTTGAAAGCTTACTAAGTGTTGGTACTGGGGGGCACGGAGAGGAACACAATGAGAAATACAGTGTTGTCTAACCTCTAGCATCTGCTCTTAGGAATTTATAGCATAGAATTTACAGTGCAGCTGGGGTCAAGGAAGCCCTTGAGGAGAATACAGAATATAAACTAGACCTTAAATGACAATTTGAAAAGGGTGAAAGGGCATATGAGAAGTGATACAAAAGGAGAGCTTAGGAATGGAAAAACAAACACCACATGTTCTCACTAATAAGTGGGAGCTGAATGATGGATACACAAGGGCACAAAAAGATGTAAAGGACGTTGGAAACCAAGAAGGGGGAGGGGAGGGAGGTAGGGATAAAAGCTTACCTATCAGGTACGATGAACACTGTCCAGGTGATGGGCACACTGAAAGCCCTGACTTCAGCATTACACAGCATATCCATGTAACAAAAACATTTGTACCCCCTAATATTTGGAAATAAAAAAAGAAGTGATACTAAAGGAGCAAAGTGATAAAGATAGGATTTTTGCTTTTAAACAAAATGAAATCAGATTTCTAAATTTCCTGCTTAGAATCGGGGAGTTTGCACCAGAGAAGAGTCATAGGCATGACCATATCTAGCTTGGAGAATTGATAAGAATTTCCACATAGAAATCAGTGGGTAGGTAGAAATGTGAATAGAAATTTATGAAAAAATCAGATCGGAAATCACATAAAAAGGACGGTTAAGTCTTGACCATGGGTGAGGCTGCTAAGAGAAAACACTGAGCAAGAAGAGGAAGAGGCTGGAGGAGCTGATGTTTAGGGAAACAAGAAAAGGAGAAGAGAGCCAAGGAAGTCAGACACAGGGAGAGGATCACAAGGACATGACACAGAAGCCAAGGGAGAGGAGTTCCATAAAAGAGAGGTGGCCAAGGGCAGCAAATGAAAGAGGAATGAGGGTGATGATGGAGAAAAACCCATTGGACCAGCTGGCTCAGATCACACCTCTGAGAGACCACTTAACTTCAGGAGAGGCAGAGGCTGACAGCACACTGCAGAGAGCCTAGGTAGTGCTGGAGGGAGCAGAGCCTGTGGCAGGAGGCCCCAGAGGCTGAGGCCGTGGCGCAGAGGCTTTGCAGGAGGTGAGGGGGTGGTGCAGAGGTGTGGAGGATGAGTCTGACTGCAAAGGACAGACAAGGCACAATGGTGGTTTAGAGAAGAAAGATTGCAGGGGACAGTGGGTCTTTTGTCTGGAAAAAAAAAATCTACATAAAACAAGTGAATCCTAAGGTTCCAAGAAGCACAAGTTATCGTGGCAGGTGTGCTGCTTTTAGTTACGCCCTGTTTGAGCCAGACAGAGGTGGGGATAAGATAGTAGCTCCGAAAGGTCCGAGGCAGTTTGGATGGGGAGTAACAGCAAAACGGCAGGGAGACAGAAAAAGTCAAAATGAGACCTTTTCCTGGGGGTGGGCCTGGAGAATGGCTCACAAAGGGTCTTGTGGGGAGAGCTCCTCTTCCTCTTTCATCTCTCAGTAGCCTCATATTCTTCTTGGTCTGAGGCACAGCATAAAGAATAGTCTATTGGCAATCATGGTGGCTGCAGAGAAGGTGACCCTGTTGCCATCAAACTTTTCTTGATGCTAGGTACAGTGGTGTGCATCTGTAGTTTCAGGTCCTTGGGAAACTGAGGTGGGAGGATCACTTGAGTGCAGGAGCTCGAGTCCAGCCCGGGCAACATAGCCAGACCCTCATCTCTGAGAAATACAAATAAAAAGAGAAAAGACCAGCTTAAGATGAAACAAGGAAGGTCCTTAGACCTCACTAACTACTAAAAAGTCAACCACTCACCAAACAGTGATGGAGTCTTTTAATGCCCTTTATTCATAACCGCTCTAATTTCAGAGAATTTCTGTGATGAATTCCAAATCTCATATCTGGCTTTCACACACGGACAGAGATACTTGCTAATAGCTGCCTTTTGATTTTCTGTGGCTGCTTGGATTAGCCTGATTCCCAGGTCACCTTTACCCTGGTTGGCAACCTCAATTTCACTAATAAGAAGGCAAGTTTATCTACTTATTTATCTATGTATTTATTTATTGTAAAAGTTCATTTTTTATTGGGACATAGCACTTGGGTCACAATGTCTTGTCAACTAAAGAACTTAATAGCATTCCATTTTATAAAGATTGAGTTACTCGCCTATTTATGGGAGTTCAAGCCAAGAATCACAATATTCCTTGGTTCACAAGTCATACAAGTTATTTAGAGTAGGATGCTTTAAACTGCAATCTTATTTTGATCATAAAAAATACTGGGAAAAATTCCTCTTGGGTAAATGCAATAGCATTCCCACAAGGACATTGCCTGTGCCCTACATTCACAGCAGAGTCTGTTAAGCATGTGGGCTTTGAAGTTAAATGTCCTGGGTTCAAATGCTGGGTCATGTACTTAATTCAGTTGTTTAAGTTCTGCTGCCTCAGTTTCCTCATTTGTAAATTGGGGATATTTAAAGTACCCGCCCTCAAGCATTGTAGTAGGATCACATGGGATGGCACCTGATAAGATCTGGCATAGACTAAGTGCTCAGTATATCTCAGACGTTATTTGTTGCTAAGGACGACCCACGTTAACCACAGCATCAGAGGCAACATTGCCAAACGTGAGTAAGGTTTTCAGAAATATCTTCTACTATCTTTGGAACTGCTTGTGGACCTTGAGACTATCCCCATGAAATTTTAGAATGAGAATCATTAAGTATTGGTCAAAAGCCACTTTGATTTTTTACCTATTTGCATTCAGATCCACTGGGGCCCACGTTGGTCTTCAGAAACTCTCCCTAACGAGGTCAGACTGTCTTTGTTTCACCTGAGAGTGAGTCAAAGGCTGCCTTGCTGAAGTATCCAGGTAACATCTAGATGCTGATGGGGAAAACTCACATTGATGCCAGCTTCCGGATGGTGAAGCAGGTAGTAAGACCAGTGGATCAGAGTCATGGGCCCTTTTCACACCTCCTTGTTGTGATGCCTTATTTGTGGGAATTTATGAAAGGATTCGTGGTGTTTTAAAGAATTGTCAGGAGGTGCTAGAAACAGACTATGAACCTCTAGGAGGACAACACCCACAGTTTAGCCACAGCAGCAAAAGGTCAGGATCTTGACCTAACAATGACTGTTGTCTCCAAAAGTTAGAGGAATTTGCCTACACAATTGAAAAAAATAAAAAAAGAATAAAAAAAACAGAAGCTCTGCATGAAGACCGCTTACTTGTGTTCACGTGTAAATCACATTAGTGCGTTGCATTGGCAGAGCTAGATCGCACGTCTGCAATTTAGCTACAATGGAGGCTGGGAATTGGAGGCTAATTTCTTTTGGGCAGTGGGACTGGAAATGTGAGGCAATCATTTGGAAGATGATAAACAGCCACCGCAGGACAAATGTCCAATACACTCTTCCAGCTCCCATTTTTAATCCACTTGCCTGGATGCCAGCCAACTCCCTCTCATTGAAGTCTTCCATAAACTGACTCTTCATCAAGGAAACCTTCCTTGACCCACTTAGACCAGATTAGGTCACCAGATTGTAATATCATAAGTGTGCAGCCCATGTCTGTTTCATTCAGTGCTGTATTTTAGCATAAATCCCCAAGTAAAAAGGCTGCCATTGATCATCAAGTTATTAGTCCAAGGTTATTATGTGCAGCTAAGTGAAGAGGAGTTGATAATTGTCAATACTGGCTCAATCAATGCTCACTATAACCAAATTAATCAGACACAAAATTATCTCCTATTGCTGCTTAACAGCAAAAACATGCTGGTGGCATCTACACTTCAGCCTCTTTGCCCCTCCAAACTGCTGTTTATTGCTCTTGCCCCCTCACATTCTGACCCCCACCCTTGCTATATGTCCCATTTTGAGCACATTTTGAGGACTTGATCTCAGCTTTACCCTTTGGATGTGATTTTTGGTATTTTCCCTCTGGCCCTACTTATTTTCTTTCTTACTCTCTACCCTGGCCCTCAGCATCCTGCCATCTAGGCCTAGACATAAAATATGAGCACTCAGGATTAAAAAAGTCTGAATAGGCCGTGTCTCATAGGACCCGGATTGAAACAAGATGGCGGGCTCACGGTGAAGAGCTGTCAAGGGATGAAAATTGGTGTGCCTAGAAGCAGATTTTAAAGCAGTTCTTCTTCAAAACATCTTTTTTCATACCACCTGATAAGCATCTTGAACACCATGGCTGTAGCAGCAGTAAAATGGGTGATATCAAAGAGAACTATCTTGAAACATTTATTTCCAATCCAAAATGGAGCTTTATATTGTGCTTGTCGTAAATCTACATATTCTTCTCTACCAGATGACTATAATTGCAAAGTCGAGCTTGCTTTGACATCTGATGGCAGGACGATAGTATGCTACCACCCTTCTGTGGACATTCCATATGAACACACAAAACCTATCCCTCGACCAGATCCTGTGCATGATAATGAAGAAACACATGATCACGTGCTGAAAACCAGATTAGTAGAAAAAAGTGAAAACCTTGAGCAAGGACCCATGACAGAACAACTTAGCAAAATGTTCTTTACTACTAAGCACCGTTGGTATCCTCGTGGACAGTATCACACTCGTCGTAAGCAACTGAATCCTCCAAAGGACAGATAATATTGAGGTTCTCCAGGGAATCAGAGAGAAATGTGCCTCATTTGCCATTTGAGAAAATGTAATCTGGTGTATTCACTAATATGTTATACAGTAAAATAGTAATAGTAAAATGTGTTTTCATATATTAGAATGTGCATTTCATATATTAGAATGTGCATTTCTTTGCGATATTAAAGTCTTTCATTTACAAAAAAAAAAAAAAAGTCTGAATATAAAACATATTTTCTCACCCAGTATGTGGCTTATAAGTTTAAGGTTGTTTTGAACTAATGGCAATAACACTTTATGATTGCTATGGTTCTATCCTAACTCAAAAGCCAGAGGCACAGATTATAGAGTAGCAAGTAGGCATACAGGCTCTGGAGACACACTGCTTAGATTTGAAACTCACATCTGTATTTGTTGGCTACATAACCTTGTAAAAGTCACTTAATTTCTCTGTGCTCAGTTTCCTCATCCGTAAAAGGTAAATGATGATAATATACCTGCTTCACAGGATTGCATTAGAAGTATTACCTATTTTTATTAATATTCCTTGTTGTATTTCATCACACAAGAATGTATGGAGAGTTTTCTATGTGCCACGCAATGTGCTAGATGCTGAGGATATGATTATCACAAGATTAATTTCTTTCCACAAGGTGCTCACTTCCAGTGGGGGAAACAGTTAAATGAAAAGGCAGCAATAACCCAGTGCAGTAAGTGTGTGCTAGGTGTAAGGGAAGGAGCTTTGAGAGCACATAGGAAGCTAACCTACCCCAGCCCTGGGGATCAAGGAAAGCTTCTTTGAGGAAGTGGCATGGTGCTGAGCTCTGAAAGAGGAGAGGGAGTTAGCCTGGCAAAGAGTGGCGATCACATCCTAAGCAAAAAGAACAACAAATACAGAGGATAGAAGGAGAAGAAAGAATAGGTTACATTTGGGGGGACAGCAAGGAAAGTAGTTCAGTGGAACGATTGTGATGGGGCATGAACTAGAAAGTCTATAGGGATGAGGCTCTGAGGAATGAGCCCATCCAAGGGCAGCAGGATGCAGAAGGACCAGAGAGGCACCAGGATTTCTGGAGAGAGGGGACAGGGCAGAAGCAGGTGGTCAGTGCCCACAATGTCCAACAAAAGGTAGCAGGTGGAAAACCCAGGAGAAGAGTGAAATGGGTAAGACGTTGGTATTCAGATTAGACAGCCAGCAGTGCCCACCTGATATGGTATCACATAGGAGACACCAGTGAAGACAGAGCCCAGTGAGAACCATGCCCCAGATGGAGAGAAGGAAAGTGGAATGAGCATGATTGGAGGGGCTAATCATAGATCTGTGGTCAAAGAATAATTATTGAAATGGGAGCCCCAGGCCAGAGCAGAAGCATCCAGAAGCAGCAGACAGGTCAATGCGAGTAGTTACTGAGAGTAACAAACTAGCTCCATGAACGTTCCTGAGGACAGGACGGGTGCCAGGACGTGAAGTGGAGTTCGAACTTGCTGGAAGTAAGGTGGAGGTTGGTGTCAAATTTCTCAAACAACATTGGACTGAAATATACTTATATTCCAGAAAGGCTAATAATTTGTTCCCTTTCGAACTAATATCCTTCAAATATTTGTTCAAAATATACTTACAGGGAAGGCTGAGTACTGCATGTGAGGAAGGGAGAACAATCTTTCTTTTATTGCCCAAGCAATTCAGCTGTGGCTGCATACAGTCATTCCCCACACTGCAATTAACAAGACCACACATACGCATAGTGTGTGCACGAGTGTACGTGTGTGTGTATTCGCATGTATTATCTCAGAACCCAAAATCCCTTGCCCTCCATCTTTCTATTCCCTTTTACCTACAAGACCAGGAAGGAGATGTCTTGGGATTCAGATTCACTAGACTGTGAAAGCAGATCTAAGTATCACTCATATGTCAATTAAGTGGGAGAGAGGTGGAAACAATCCAACAGTGGCCAAAGTTCTGCTGCAATTGCCTCTTGGGGGTGAGCCAAAGTTTTAAAAATGTCACCACTCTTTTCTTTGGAGCAAAGTGCCTGGTTTCCATAAGTCACGGAAAAGAACAGATAGTCTTTACCCTAAAATCACAGGGCACTATGCAATCACTGGGAAAGCCCCAGAGAGAGGGGTGATCTGGTTCCACTGCTGCCCACCAGTCTGGGTTCATTTTTCCTCCAAAGCCTTCCTGAAATGTGAGAGATACAATGTATCCTATAAAAGCAGTTTTGACAGAGTTTTTTTGCATTCTTACCACTCAGTTTCACTAGATAGTCATTCAACTCTATAACACTTTGTCTTTTAGAACAGGGGTCCCCAACCTATGGTGAGTTGTATAATTATTTCATTATATATTACAATTGAATAGTAATAGAAAAAAAGTGCACAATAAATGTAATGTGCTTGAATCATCCTGAAAGCATCCCCCCCACACCTCCCTACACCTCCCCTAACCCCCGGTCCAGTAAAAATTGTCTTCCATGAAAACTGTCCCTGGTGCCAAAAAGTTTGGGGACTGCTATTAGAACATGCCTTATCGTTGATGGAAAGTAGTTTTTCCACAGGCAATAAGGCTTACATTTATTTTTATAATGATGATGATGCAACCATACAGTCTGTTCTCTCACATTTCTTTAATTCTAATTAGCTCATACATGATTGGTAAATAGGAGAATGAGGTC
>NW_012137747.1:3051427-3053015 GCF_000956105.1 Propithecus coquereli | reverse complement strand
TTTTACTGCCTGCCAGATAGATGCTATGCTAAGTGCTTCACACGGCCATCTCATTTGATTCTCACAACAGAATTAGAAGGTTGATACTAATACCCTCATTTTACAAATGAGAAAAGTAAAGTTTAAGTAATTAGCTCAGATAACAGCTCTGTGTGTGTGTGTGTGTGTGTGTGTGTGTATTCAAGACTCGGAGGGGAGGCAAGGGTTAGAATAAGATTATTTGACTCAGAAGAGTCGGAAATGTCTGTGATTACAGATTTCTCCCAGTTAGGTGATGTCCTTCAAAACCCATCTTTTACCTGTCCTTTAAAAGTGAATGTTTCCTCCCCTATGGGCACAAATGCAACTGCTCCTACCATTTGTTCCCTGACTTACAATGTGAGTAAATACAACTCACATTATCCAGACCCTTCCTGGGGCAAGATGGGTTCACCAGACCAAATTAGGTTGATCATAGCCATCCTTCCTACCTAAAACATGCCTTTATATCTCCAAGTTCTTGGCATTTGTCCATCTGTACACTCTTCTAAGTAGAGATAAGTATAAAAGGCATTGATACTGACTTATGGAATAATTTTTTTGAATTCTGTAGTGTACATATTCTTAATATGTGTGAGGCTAAGGCAAGTTTTGCCCTCTGTCTTGGAATCATGTGATGTAGATTCGCCTGCAGACTTCTGATCTATTTCTATAGCCTAGACCCTGTTCTCCTCTACCTTCTGCCCATAGGTCATTTCAAACCAGGGCAGAGAGTAAAGAACCTCTCCCTTGGGATCAGGGGTCACAGCTGTATCCTTAGAGAACAACAGTTGGCCTTTCCTTTCTCAGTGGGCTTCTAGACCTGAAGGTTGCTTTGCTTTTCTTTCTCTGAGCAGAGCCTCTGGCCTTGACCCATTTTCTGCTAAACTCTGTATTTGCTGAGTGTATGGAGAAGTGCACACACTCCCAGCTCAGTCCAATCTTCCAACTTTGCCCCTGAAGTGAATCAAAGGGCATGACTTTTAGCCACCTAAGAGAAATGTTTTAATAAAATATCTCCAGAAAATCAAATTTAAAGTCATCTACAGTCTGCTACTTGTCATTTTGCCTTATTGTGGGTAGAGTACATTCATTTTTCACAGTAGATGAATCATAAGTTAAAAATCATTTAAAAGACTTTAGCCATGAAAATTCCTGCAGCATGTGCAGAACTAAGATTAAATTTAAGGCAATAATAATTCCCTGCCAGGAGAAAATGAATATATATTCATCAAGGTACTTCAATTGAAAAGTAATTGAGTCACCATTTCTATTCATATTACCATCTGAACACTGTTAAACTAAATTAAAAACTATGGGATTGTAAAATGGTTTTTTGAAAAGTCTATTTTCATTGTCACTCTTGAATATAAGCCTTTGCATCTAAAATAAGTTGCTCTCTCAAAAGTAGGAAAGTACTGAATTTATGAAAACATGATACCATTTTTGTTGTTGAATAGAGGTACTATATCCTGTCCTTAGATTTTAACTAGAAAATTTGGGGAATGGAATTTTTTTCAATATTTCTTTCAAAACAAACCCAAGAACATAACTTTCCTGAGCCACAAGC
>NW_012137747.1:3048895-3050672 GCF_000956105.1 Propithecus coquereli | reverse complement strand
CCTGGCTAGAGTGCAGTGGCATCATCATAGCTCACTGCAACCTCAAACTCCTGGGCTCAAGTGAGCCTCCTGCCTCAGCTTCCCAGGTACCTGGGACTACTGGCACGCACCACTACACCTGGCTAATTTTCCTATTTGTTGTAGAGATGGAATCTTGCTCTTGCTCAGGCTGGTCTCGAACTCATGGGCTCAAGCAATCCTTGGCTTGAACCTTGGTAGGAACCTTGGTAGGAATCCTTGGTAGGAACCTTGGCCTCCCAAAGTGCTAGGATTACAGGCATGAGTTGCCACTCCTAGCTGGCTTCTCTTGACTGTACATCTGATATTTCAGTACAGGAGTGGCCTGTCTTAGAATTTCTCCAATTCCAGGGCTCAAGAGGCAGATTGCCAGAAAACAGAGATTGTGCTCACTGTGCTGGATTGAATACATAAAGTGAAACTAGTGTCTGTGCGTGGGTTTGCTGTGTCATGCCTGTAGGTTGTTTGTACACAAACTTGTAGAAAAGCGGCATTGAAAGGATGTTTGACATAACCTGTCAATCAAGCAGTCCAGGCTAACTATAGTAGTGGACAATGCCCAACACTGATCTGCCTCCTAAGTTTGCAGAGGGCTCTAGATTTTTATTTTCCTCATGCTTTACTACACAATCTAATTAATTTATAGATTCTGGTGTCCCTGTTCATCCTTCATCCAGTGAAAGGAGACGCAGGATGTAAGGCATGGTGGAGTCTAAGGAAACCAAATTCATCCATTTCTTAAACTGATGTTTCAACAGGGACAGAAATATTGCTTAAAAAATTACTTATAGATAATCAACTCCCAAAGTCATGCCTTCAAGTGGAAGAAAAGTTCATTTAATTACTATAAAGTACTAATTAAATATAGACCATAATTTAATTATCCTGGGCTTTTAATTACCTGAAACCCTTTCTTATCAGAAATAGTGTTCATGGGTGCTATTTATATACCCAAATAGATATTTTTGAGGGAGCAGAAAGAAGAATGAAAGAAATTGAACAGACCAAAATGTTTTCTGACTCCCCCAACCTCTATTATTAGGTCTGTGACTTTAGAACAGCATTTTATAAAATGTGTTCCCTGGGATGTTAATGTGTGGTAGAGGGTGGCGGGGACAACAAGGGGTGGGGGAGTCTATGGCCTAAATAAGGTTGAGAAGTTTTATTTTGGTTTTTTAATTTTTTGCAAGAGACTTTAGTGACAGAGCCTTTAGTAGCATGTCAAACTGCAGTATAAATCTCACAGAGAAAGAAAGGCATGCAGCATTTCCCAGTGTTATTTGAACAAAATAGTAGAAGATCTTGGTGTCTTGGTATTCTATGGAACACACTAACACACTCTGGGAGCTCTACATTTACAAAATTCATAAGAGAAATGACAGGACACATTTCAATATGGCGTTTACAATAAAAGGAGGGTTAAAATTGATAACAGAACAACACAAGAGCATAAAGATCCGTACTGGAGCAATTACATTTGGTATATTTTACCAGAATTCATTTACACATGTCCCAGTCTTGCTGGTGTTTTACGTTGCTAAACTAAATTGACGAAGTTGAAGTTCGTTTTTAGCAGAAAATTAAATGAGTCATTTTAAAAATCAGCAAGATTTAATGAAAATCAATCTTGTTTAGTTTCTTATTATTCAAGCAAGTAAAGGTTTATGTAAATAGATTAGGGGACCTTCTACTTCAGTGATACAATGTATAATAATTACAAAATAAAACTTAAAGAGTTCATAAGGCGTTTCTCTCAAAA
>NW_012137747.1:3044203-3047730 GCF_000956105.1 Propithecus coquereli | reverse complement strand
GTCCCTTATCACATATATGGTTTGTAAATATTTTTTCCCAGTCTGTGGATTGTCTCTTCATTCTGTTGTTTCCTTTGCTGTGCAGAACCTTTTTAGTTTGATGCAATTTTATTTGTTTAGTTTTGCTTTTGTTGCCTGTATTTTTAGGTCATATGCAAAAATTCTTTGCCCAGACCAATGTCATGAAACTTTTCCCCTATGTTTTCTTTTAGTAGTTTTATAGTTTCAGGTCTTACATTTAAGTCTTTAATCCATTTTGAGTTGATTTTCACAAATAGTGTGAGATAAGGGTCCAACCTCATTCTTCTGCATATGGATATCCAGTTTCCCCACCACCTATTGAAGAGACTGTCCTTTCCCCATTGTGTATTCCTGGCAACTTGTTGAAAATCAATTGTACATGCATAGATTTATTTCCGGGCATTGTACCCTATTCCACTGGTTGATGTGTCTGTTTTTACGTAAGTACCATGCTGTTTTGATTACTATATTTTGAAATCAGAGAGTGTGATGCCTCTAGCTCTGTTCTTTTTATTCAAGAGTGCTTTGGCTATTTGGGGTCTTTAGTGGTTCCATGTGAATTTTAGGATTGTATTTTATATTTCTGTGAAGAATGACATTAGAATTTTGACAGGGACTATATTGAATCTGTAGCTCACTTTGGATTGTGTGGACATTTTAACAATATTAATTCTTCCAATTCATGCACACAGGATATCTTTCCATTTATTTGTGTCATTTTCAATTTCTTTCATCAGTGTTTTATAGTTTTTGACATACAACTCTTTCACTTCATTGATTAAATCTACTCCTAAGTATTTTATTTTTTTAATGCTGTTGTAAAGAGGATTGTTTTCTTAATATCTTTTTCAGATACTTCATTGTTAGTGTATAGAAATGCTATTGATTTTTGTATGTTGATTTTGTAACCTGTAACTTTACTGAATTTATTTATCAATTCCTACAGCTTTTTGGTAGAGTTTTTAAGGTTTTCTATATATAAGATCATGTCATTAGTAAACAGAGATAATTTCACTTCTTTCTTTTATATTTGGATGCCTTTCATTTCTTATTCTTGTTCAATTGCTCTGGGTAGGACTTCCAGTACTATGTAGAACAGAAATTGTGAGGGCAGGCATCCTGGCTTGCTTCTGATCTTAGAGGAAAAACTGCCAATGTTTGTGGATCACGTTAGCTGTGGGTTTGTCATACATGGCCTTTATTGTGTTAAGGAGCATTTTGATGAGACGTTTTATATGCATTTTGATAAGACTTTTCATCATGAAAGGATGTTGAATTTTGTCAAATGCTTTTTCTGCATCTATTATGATTATCACATGGGTTTTTCCTTCATTCTGTATGGTGAATCATATTTATTGATTTGTATATGCTGAACCATCATTGCATCCCAGGGATAAATCCCACTTGATTGTGGTGAATGATTCTTTTAATGTACTGTTGAATGCAGTTTGCTAGAATTTCACTGAGGTTTTGCATCTCTGTTCCTCAGGGATATTGGCCTGTAGTTTTCTTTTCTTGTAGTGTCCTTGTCTGATTTTGGAATCAGAGTAATGCTGGACTCATGAAAAGAGTTTGGAAGTACTCCTTCCTCTTCAGTTTTTTGGAAGAGTTTGAGAAGGATTCATATTAGTTCTTTTTAAAATGTTTGGTAGAATTCAGCCATGAAGTTTTCTGGTCCTGGACTTTTCTTTGATGGGAGACTATTTATTAGTCCGATTTAGCCTCCTTACTCATTATTAATCTATCAGATTTTTTATTTCTTCATGATTCAGTTTGGGTAGGTTATATTTTCATAAAATATAACCCATTCACCCATTTCTTCAAGAGTTATCCATTTTGTTGGTATATAATTGCTCATAGTAGTTTCTTATGATTCTTTGTACCTGTGCTCTCAGTTGTAATGTCTCTTGTTTCATTTCTGATTTTATTATTTGAGTCTTTTCTCTTTTTTCCTTAGTCTAGCTAAGAGTTTGTCAATTTTATTTAGCTTTTCAAAAAAAACCTCTTAGTTTTGTTGATCTTTTCTATTTTTCTAGTCTCTATTTCATTTATTTCTGCTCTGATCTTTGTTACTTTCTTCCTTCTGCTAATCTTGGATTTAATTTGTTCTTCTTTTTCTGGTTCCTTGAGGTGCAATGTTAGATTGTTTAAGAGCTTTCTTTCTTGATGTAGGCATTTAATGCTATAAACGCCCCTGTTATAATTCCTATTGCTGTGTCTCATACTTTTTGGCATGTTGTGTTTTCATTTTTGTTGTCTTAAGATATCTTTTAATTTCTTTTTTGACCCAATAGTTGTTCAGGAGCATAGTGTTTAATTTCTGCATAATTGGACTGAGTTCTAGTTTCGCATCACTGTCGCCTGAAAAGATACTCAATACGGTTTCAGTCTTCTCAAATTTGTTATGTTCAAATTGTGGCCTAACATATGATCTATCTTGGGGAATGTCCTGCGTGCACTTGTGAAGAGCGTATCTTCATTCTGTTGCTGTTAGATGAAACGTTCTGTATATGTCTGTTAGGTCCATTTGATCTAAAGTACTGTTCAAATCCAACGTTTCCTTATTGATTTTTTGCCTAGATGATCCATTATTAAAAATGATGTATTGAAATCCCCTGCTAATATTGTGCTGCAGCATATATCTCCCATCAGCTCTTTTAATGTTTGCTTTTTATATTTAGACAGCACATCTTTTTAAAGCTCCATTTGTCTCATTTGTATTCAACTTTTAAACGGCATTTTCCTGGATGCTTATTATGCTGTTCCAATAACCAATTGATTGTAGCATCCAAGTAGAGCCTTCAGTTCACTATTTGTTCCTGTTTCATTTATTTATTCTTACTTTAATAGATTTAAAGGATACAATTTGAATTCTGTTATGTTCCAGTTTTAAACTTTTTTATGTCATCAGCAGCACTCTCAAAATCAGCCATTTATTCTTTACCATGGCTTTTGTATTTCTGAGTTCATGATTTTGATTCATCTTTTGGTTGGGTGCATGGGGGAGAAGCTGGAGGTTTAAAAAAGAGATTAAAAAAATATCATTCAGGACTTTACTCCTCAATGCGTGATCCCCAGAGCAGTAGCCACAGCATCTCCTGGGAGCTTGTTAGAAATATGGACTCTCATTCCTGGTGCCAGATCCACTGAATCAGAATCTGCATATGAACAAGATTCTAGGACATGCATATGCACATTAAAGTTTAAGAAGCAGTGGTGGAGGACACTAGTTCCAAAACTTAGCAGAATATTGGAATCACCTCGGGAGTTATAAATATTACTGATACTGGGCTTTCACTTCCAGAGATTCTAATTCAATCTGTACAGAGTGTGACCTGGGGAATCAGGATTTCTAAAAGCCCCCAGGAATTGTAATGGGCAGAAAACTTTGAGAACCACTGGTGAAGGAGAGTGAAAGGGGAAATAGACCAGGCTAGTAGTTCTCAAACGTTGGTGTGTGTCATCACCAAATAAAACAATATAGAAGGCGAGCTTGTTGAATAAGA
>NW_012137747.1:3036811-3043223 GCF_000956105.1 Propithecus coquereli | reverse complement strand
GATCAGACATAATTTTTCTATTCAATTTTTCATCCTTGACTCTTCTGCCTTGTCCTCCTCAAAGCTGAAATATCTCAGCTTTTGAAAGAATCTAAGATAACAAGTACTTGAAAATAAACAAACCTAGCTTTCATAGTGTTTGAATCAATAGCCCTTTGAAAAAGTTTGAGCAGTTCTCTCCTAAGAAGGTAGAGAGAGCCAGAAGCCACGCTGGGCAGAATTCTGAAGGGAAGGTTTGTTTTTAGCATTTTAGCATCTTTTGTCCTCCACTACACCTGAGCCCCTCTCTTTCGGTGTTTTCCTACAAGCAGCAGTGCCTTTGAGCTACCATCTCATTGCTCAGAGATCCCCCACTGAACTCTTCTATCAAACCTGCCTTCTGAAATATTTTCCTACTTCTCTCAGGGACTTGTAAGTTTACTTAGTTGAGGATCTGATAAACTTACTCAAACTATTACTACAATGTTAATTCATTATGAGTGATCATATTATTTTAGGTTCTTTTTATTGCACATATCGAAACTGGTAGTGACTAGCTTAAGCAAAAAAAAAAGAAAATTATTAGAAGGAAAATGGGTGATGGTGGTGAGAGGTGTCTCAGGGAATTTAAGAGGAAGTTGCAC
The DNA here is from genome assembly GCF_000956105.1 of Propithecus coquereli. NCBI lineage: Eukaryota > Metazoa > Chordata > Mammalia > Primates > Indriidae > Propithecus > Propithecus coquereli. Next base: position 3,042,600 of record NW_012137747.1, on the reverse strand, counting down.
TATTTAGTACTGGGAAATGCAGGAAACAGCGGGAAGTATACCTGAATATTTTCTGAGGGGCCGACATTAAAGTGACTCAGCTCCATTGGTGTGCTGCAGCTGGCTCACAACGCCTTGAGAGAACAAACTGATAATTGTTTAGGAGTTTTGCAAACTAAATATTACATTAATAGCTTGAAATTGGCCATGGTGTGAGTATTTGCACTAAGGAAATTGGTAAATGCTACAAAAAGCATTACCACAATACTATTGCTCAGTTCTAACTTTGTTATAAACACCAAATTCTAAAGAGAGGTTATTAAAATGACTCAGTTTGTGTTCAGTTCTGTGTTAATTATGTATGGCCATCAGGACAGGGCTATGATATGCAGACATAGCCAACTCGGAATATTAGCAGTGTCCTTATGGAAGGGGATTTTTATGAACTGGGCAGCCACCCAAGGGCTTTCTGCATAGTCACAATCCCTTTTCAGATAATAAATTTTCATCTTCACCAGGGTTAAGCAATTAGGAAATTGGGAGATATGACATGTGCCCTTGGTGGGAATAAATTTATGTTCCCAACTATGACTGTGATTAATGCTTCACCTATTGTAGTGGTCACAACTGCATATTTTAATCACCTGGACCTTTAAAAATAGACAAATGCCCAAGCCCCATCGGACAAAGATTCTTCTTTATCAGAGTATCAGTACTCTTTAGAAGTACCCCAGTTAATTCTAATATGTAACCAGGATTTAGCACAACTGAGATTATGAATTGACATCTTTAAGGGATTTAGAGAAGTGAAAACCTTACATATTTGTCACTTGCTACTAACTTAGAACTCTTCCTTTTTTTTTTTTTTCTTGGTAAGGTAGAACTATTAGACTTTTAAACTACTATACATGGCAGACTTAAATCTTATGTTATGGGCCAAGAAACACAGGAAAAAATGCTCAACATCACTAATCATCAGGGAAATACAAATTAAAACCACCAGATACCAACTTGCCCCTGTCAGAATGGCCATTACTATAAAGTAAAAAAACAATAGATGCTGGTGTGGATGCAGAGAGAAAGGAACACTTATACACTGTTGGTGGGATGGCAAATTAGTACAAACTCTGTGGAAAACAGTATGGAGATACATTCCAGATTTCCTGGAAAACAGTATGGAGATTCCTCCTACATTCCTCAAAATGTAGACCTGCCATTCAATCCAGCAATCCCATTGCTGGTATCTACCCAAAGGAAAAGAAGTCACTTTATCAAAAAGACACCTGCACTTGAATGTTTATTGCAGCACGATTCACAATTTTGAAGGTGTAGAATCAACCTAAGTGCCCATTGTTAGGGTGAAGATGCCGGTGCTCGGGGGTTTTGAGAAAGATTTCTCATGCAGAGATTAAGTAGTCTCCTCACTGGGGAGAAAAGTGAGTTCTCTCCATGTGGAGACAGAGAAAAGTCCCCATAAGAAGGCAGAGACATGATTTTCCTTTGCCTCTTTGTGGAGGCAAGAGAAATGACTCAGTTTTAGTGCCCATGCGGGCCACCAGATGTTAGGGTGGAAAGGCTAGTAGGTGCTCACGGCGGGGATAGACAAAGATTTCTCATGCAGAAATTAAGATATATCAAAGTTAAAAGTTTATTTTATTCTTCAGGACAGAGAGAAAGAGAGAGGGAGAGAGAGAGAGAGAGAGAGATGGGGGAGGGAATGGGGTAGGAGAGCGGGCATATGGCATGGCATCCCAAAGAAAGAGAAGGGGGTGCCAGCAGCGAGGACAAGTGGCTTGATGGTTTTAAGGGGGACGAAGAGAAAAAAAACAGTGATGGCTGTCAGTTGATAACAGAAGCAGCAGCAGGTATATAACAAAAAGAGCAAGGATGTCAAAGTCCAAGACTTGGTTTCCTGCCTTTCCTTGGAGAAGGGATTATCGCAGGAGATGTAACTTTGTCCTTGAAATATGTTTGAGGCTGTAGCTCCTTCTGCTGCTATTTACTCAGGAACTCTGTAAAAGCAGATTCCGACAGAACAATTTTGAAAGAGAGAGATTCGCATCTCTTTTCCGTTCATTCAGCTCTTTTTAGAAGTTGTGCAAAACAGAACTCCTGCAGGGTACCTGTTAGTGAAAGAACTCTCAGGATTGATATTTAACTGTTACTGGGGAAATTGTAGGATTAGGTATTTTCCTGTTATTTTTGCAAAGCTTCCCTTTCACCCATCAGTTCACGAGTGGACAAAGAAAATGTGGTGTGTACTGCTCAGCTATAAAAAGGAATGAAATAATGTCTTTTACAGTAACTTGGAGCTGGAGACCATTATCCTAAGTAAAGTATCTCAGGAATGGAGAAGTAAACACCGCATGTGCTCTCTATCTCTAATAAGTGGGCACTAAGATGGGCACACATAGGCACAAAGAAATGGAAAGGTCATTGGAAACCAAGAAGAGGGGAGGGTGGGAAGGGCTGAAGGGTAAAACTTACCTGTCAGGTACGACGAACACTATTCTGTGGACAAGCACACTAAACACCCCAACTTAAGCATTATACGAGGTATCCATGTAACAAAAACATTTGTAACCCCTTAATATTTTGAAATTAAAAAAAAGTTTATGTTATGAACTCTAAAGTAGAGCCTGATTAACTAGGGAAAAGAGGAAAAAAAAGAGTGAAAATAAAGCAATTGATATGTCCTCCAGAGTCAGGGACAACCTCACTCCCTGGGGAGTGAAAAAGAATATTATTTGTGGCTGATGGACTGAAAAGAGAACGCTGTAGTAACTTGGCAAAAATGTTGAGGTTAATAAGCCTCATAGTCCCATACATAAATCTTAAAAAGTTTGAGATAGATTATTCAGATCCAATGAGTTTTTACTGTTGGAAAGTTGGGGGTTCTTAGGAATGCTTAAAAGCAGCATTTACTCACTTATTGATTCCATTCTTTCTTTCATCCAATAATTATTTATTGACAGAGTATTATATGCAAGGCATTGTATTAGGCTCTGGTAATGCACTACCTGATATTATTGAATTTTCACTCTAGAAGAGGACCTAAACCATAAACAACTCATTGCACAATTAAGCATTCAATGACAAATGTAAACAGTGCTATGAAGGAGAAATACAGATTTTTATGAGAATGTACAACAGGAAGAACTGAGACCCAAGAAATATTCCAGGGAGTTGGATGAGGTCAGGAGACTTTTGGAAGTAATATTTGAGCTAAGGGATGAATATCTGTGGTATTTATTAAGAAAAGTTGAGAGTAGAGATTGTTTCAGGAAGATAAACTATTATATGGAAAGAGCTGTTTGACAAGAAGGAGGCTAATGTATTTGAGGAACTGAAAGAAGCTCAGCGTATCTGTTGGGCAGAAAGTGAGAGGAGAAATAAGACAGGTAAAGAAGGTGAAAAATGACCATGTAGACATGTAGCCCATGGTGATATATACCCGAAAAGTAATGAGAAACAATGAAAGGGTTTTAAGAATAGTATTGCATAATAAGGAATTTGGCTGGTCTTTGTCCCTGGTTCCAAGGCAGTAACCTCTAAATCTTATAAGTTCCTGAGTAACAGGAGTGTCTTCATTATTCACGGTGAGCCCCCTGGGCCACGCTTGAGTTTATGCTAATGAGATGACTCAGGATGGGGCTGGTCACACCAGAAAGACCAACCAGGGGATTAGAGATTTAGGGCTTTGAGCCACGTGATAACAGCCAGACTTGCTGGGGAGGGGAGGGGGACTGGAAATTGACTTCAAGCACATGGCCAATAATTCAATCATGCTTACATAATGAAACTCCAATAAAAACTCTAGCTTTCTGGTTGGTACACTCATTGATGTACCTTAAGATAATGTATCCTCAGGACACAGCAGCTTGGAGTTTGGGACCTACCAGACCTTGCCCTTTGCATCTCTTCATTTGGCTGTTTCTGAGTTGAATTCTCTTTTTATTGTTATTATTATTATTTTAGAGGCAGGGTCTTACTCTGTCACCCAGGCTACAGTGCAGTAGCAAGATCATAGCTCTCACTGTGGCCTGGAATTCCTGTGCTCAAGGGATCCTCCCACCTCAGCCTACAGAACAGATGGAACTACAGTTGTGCACCACCATGCCCAGCTAATTTTTTAATGTTTTGTAGAGATGGGGTCTTGCCATATTGTTCAGGCTGGTCTTGAATTCCTGGGCTGAAGGAACCCTCCTGCCGCTGTCTCCCAAAGTGTGGGAGTACACACATGAGCCACCACGCCTGGCCTGAGTTATATTCTTTATAACAAAATTGTAGTTGTAAGTTTAGTGCTTTCCTCAGTTCTATGAGTCATTCTAGCAAATTATCAAACATGAGGGGTTGTGGGAACCCCTGAATTTGTAGCCAGTTGGTCAGAAGTGTGGGTGGCCTGGAGAGTCCCCCAATTTGTAACCGGCGTCTGAATTGAGGGCACTCTTGAGGAAGATTGTGCCCTTAACTTGTGAAGTCTGAAAGGATTCCAGGAAGTTAGCATCAGAATCGCATTACAAGTTAGGGTGTGTGTGCGCCCACGTGCACACCCATATACATGCAGGGGTGGGGCGAGTGATTTTCTCAGTTCTTCTTCCATGTTATTGTTTGGGGTCAAACTTAGTTCTATCACTTCCTCTGTGAAGCCTTTCCAACCTACATGGCTTCAAGCTGTTGCCATGTGTGGATTGTGGGAGGAAACACGTGGAAGGAAGTAATAAAACTGGGTAACTTTATCCCATAAATTTAAGAATTCAAGTTTTAAGATGAGGTGCTATTATATCGATAATACATACACACAGATAAATCTATGCCTCCAAACTACCACGTATCCAAAAATTGGGAAAAAAGAAAGCCTGGATTAAAGTGTACTTTCAAATGTTTGGACTACTGGCACCAGAGTCCCCCTGAGTGCTACCTGGTCCATCTCAGAGGCACTCAGTCTGAAGTTCTGGCTGGACTGGGACCTGCGCATCTGTAGCCTCGGCGACCCATTAAACAAAGCAGGCATTTGCAGACCTTTCATAACTCCTCCTCCACCAACGTAGGGCTGGCTGCTGCTGTGGTCTGTAAAATAGTTTTGAAAAACTGTATCCCCTTCCAACAGTTTAACATTTTAATTCTACATCTAAATTTTAAATATCTAAAATTTTTATACTTTTAGTAGTTGTAAATGATGTCATTTCTGGTATATTATAAATATTGACATTTAAAACTCAGACTAATTTTAAAAGTGTGTCCAGTAGACTGTGAATCTCATGAGAATTTGATACTTACACATCTATACTAAAGAGACGAACATGTTCTTTTCTGAAAGTTGTCAATTCCTCCTTCCTCCCCCATGTCATTTTCTCCTCAGAATTGTAACCTAATATATTTTGATTGAAAGTCCTTACGCCATCATGATTTTTTGAAACAGAAATGTTTACATAAATTGAAATGTAAATGAAAATTTAATTTTCAGTGACCATAATGCTAAACTATTTTTAAAAATCTTCTGGTTCGCATTATCATTATAATCAAATTAATCAACCCAATTCATCAAAACAGGATAAATATATTACAAATTTTGACAATTAAATTATTTAACTATGCATCTTTTAATGAGATGAATGAGTCCTGTTTTTCAGTTGATGCATCTGTATATGACTCTTTATTGCTAGCATGAGTCAGGATTCGGCATCAATTTTTTTTTTTTTTTGAGACAGAATCTCACTCTGTTGCCCGGGCTAGAGTGCTGTGGCATCAGCCTAGCTCACAGCAACCTCAGACTCCTGGGCTCAAGCAATCCTTCTGCCTCAGCCTCC
>NW_012137747.1:3027479-3036716 GCF_000956105.1 Propithecus coquereli | reverse complement strand
TTTGCCTAACTTCTTTCTATTTATAGTAGAGACGGGGTCTCGCTTTTGCTCAGGCTGGTCTCGAACTCCTGAGCTCAAACAGTCTGCCCACCTCGGCCTCCCAGAGTGCTAGGATTACAGGTGTGAGCCACCGCGCCCAGCCTCGTCATCACTTTTATTCCTATTTTAAACTACTTTTTATGTAAGTGCTGAGGAATCTTGTTCACGTAAGTTAGTAGTTGGGAATGAAATGAGTTTTGTTCTAGCAATGTCACTCAGTTCTTTGAACTCCTTGCTACTTATGTACTCAAAATGACATAGTGATCTATCATCAAAAGGTATTTTTAATTATCTACTAGTTAGGTCTTCTTTTAATTTTGTTGAAAGCTAAGACTTGAAATTACCTAAAATGTAAAGATTTGTTGCCCAGTCGTTAAAGACTTTCACTTTCTTATTACCAACAACAGTATTTCACATTTCTCTTTATTTGAATCATGGAAGTTTCTTATCCCAGAATTGTATCACAGTAATATTATTAGCCATGTAGAAGGGTTGGCCTTTCTTTATCAAGTGAAAGCAAGAGTGGAAAGGAGATTCTGAATGACCCTTACACCACAGGAACGTTCTCAGATTACACTTAGATAGGGTAGGCTGAGCTGAAGTCCCGGAAACTGATCCCCTGTCAGAACCACCTGTCTGCCTGGATGTCCCTTGGAAAGTCTCTGTGGGTTCCCAGAGGTCTGATGACTCTTTTTGAAGACCTTATTCTAGCCTATGAGGTTTCTGGAAACTCATAAGTAGGATAGGCCTTTCTGACTCTTGAGCCTTGGTACTGCTGGCTTTTTGAAGGATTTAGTCATGTTTCTACAACTGTAAATTTAGTTGTGATAGTACTGCTTAAAACATGGTTGTTATATGGAAAAAAAAATCACAGTATGAACTTAGACTTAAATCATACTCATAGAGATACTATATAATAAAATAATCAGCAATAAAGTTTTTTTAAAAAGAAGCATCTGGAATTCTTTACATGATTTCATACAAATAAACTTCTCTATACTTAAGGATACTCTATTTTGTTATTGTTGCTGTTGTTAAAAAAGATACAGGATAGGAAATTCTGACCCTAGAATTGGTATTTGAGACCCTATCTGGCTTTCATTTGTGTTTCTTTTGAGATATCTTTGTAGCAATTCATGCTGTTAAATGGAGCAGTGTCTTGTCCTGAGTCAAGTTCTTGTCAGGAAGGTGACAGATCCCTGGGGACTCCATCATGTGGCAAGAATCACTCAAACTCCAAGTGGTTCTAAAGCAGCTTTGGTCATAATCTACTTGACAACTCCAGTTACCCTTGAGCCTTCTGGGACAGTCAATGGCAGAATTTCACTTTTCTGAACAGGCAATGTCATAATTTTGTATCAAGCCACAGACAATGTCCTGCTGTCACCTTTTTTTTAATGTTATCAAAGCAAACTTCTCAACCATTAATATACTCCCCCCTCTCTTTATTATTCCTTAAGATCTGGAAGGATTCAGCACATGGCAATTACTGAAGGCCCTTATCCTAGTGGTTCTAAACTGGTTGTGTGCATAAGAATCATGTGGGGTGCTTCTTTAAAATGTAGTTTTATACTCCCTGAATCACATTTTGATTCAGTAAATCTGAAAAAAACTGCCTGTTATTAGGTAAGTATTATCCAGTGTTTCTTTGTGTTGTCAACATTTGTGTCTCATAACAAAAAATTACATAGAGATAAATTCTCATTAGATGATTTGCACAGTATGGGTTAAACACAATGCAGCCGTCGATTTAGTAATCACAGTGAAATGGAAAAATGATTCCTTCCCACAGCATCAAACACTTTCAATGAGAACATTCTCAGGTCTATTCTCTCTGCTACTGAAAGAATATCAGCAAATTGCAGCTACCACTGATTTGGATTCATTTTATTTTGATTACGTTCTCAAATCTTTTTTTATTCTTGTTCAAGTAGTTCATTTTACTGTGAACCAGGCCAAATGTAAAAGCTTTGTCTCAATGTAAGTTTATGTACATCAAACCCAGGACTTTACTTAGCATACCACAACTTAGCAGTTAATTTAAAATTCCTCAAATTGGACAGGGTCTGATAACTGTTGAAATCATAGAAGAACCAACGTTAGTGATAAACCCATTGCGCACTTAACATTCTGTATGGTTTGGGTTATTATTTCTATTTTAAAGATTAGAAAATTGAGACTCTCAATGATAGTGGAGGGCTGGAATAGGAACCCATTCTCTTGAATGCAAACTCGTGGATTAAGAATGTCGACAAGGTAAACACGTATCTTGGCAAAAAGAAAATTAATTCCCTGGAGAAGGAGATTCTTGTGAGGTAATCAGAACTAGTTTTCTTTACTGGAAGCCCACTTTAACTGTGGAAGTCATTGAGTTACTGTGGGATTAAAAATCCAATGATGCTAACAAATTAAGGCAACCCTTTACTCATTTTGTGAAGCTATATCTAAGATTTTAAGTTTCAGTTTTTTATATTCAATTAATTAGGGTTACCCCATTGCCAACTTTACTCCAACTGGCATGAATTTTGCCCTAATCACAATGGATTATTACTAATGTTGGGAGTATTCTACTTTATTTATAAAGACAAAGACAAAGATATATGGACAGGAAAAACAGAAGACATGGATAATTGAATCTGAAGAAAAGAAAATCCTGTCAGAATTCTTATGCTATTTCCTTATGCAAATGAGGTCAGGAGCCATGTGACCAAATTCTATTTATTTATTTATTTATTTTTTGAGATAGGTCTTGCTCCATCACGTGGGCTACAGTGCAGTGGTGTCATCACAGCTCACTGCAACCTCAAACTTCTGGGTCAAGTGATTTATCTGCCTCAGGCTCCCAAGTAGCTGAGACTATAGGCATGTGCCACCATGCCCAGCTAATTTTTCTAGTTTTTGTAGAGACGGGGGTCTCACTCTTGTTCAGGCTGGTCCTAAACTCCTGACCTCAAGCAATCCTCCCGCCTCGGCCTCCAAAAGTGCTAGGATTACACGGATTACACCATGCCCAGCCCAAATTCTGTTTCTTTTGATGTCTTCCCAGTTCCTAAAATGGTGAGGGTAATAGAACCTCAATGAACCAACATTTTAAATTAACTTTATAATGGAGAATACATCTGTCCTTCAAATTATCTCTTTTTATCTTATCACTATTACTACCACCAACAAAAACAGCCACATACACAAACCATTTTGATATCAGTAAACAAATACATTTCCAAAATAACCTGTTGAGAAATATTTATGTGATCAAAGCATGCAGTAATGACAATCTTGTGTTCATAAAGCTCAGGCCCCATTCACTGTAGAAGGATAATGGTAACATAAAGAGATTTGCGGTTGTTACCTTTGGCAGATTGAATAATGCAATCAATAATTTTAGTTTCTGTCTAACTCTTGACTGGTCCATGAATTCATCAGCTGCCTTAGTTTAGGTTTCTATAACAAAGTACTATAGACTGGGTGTCTTATAAACAAAAGAAATTTATTTTTCATATTTCTGGAGGCTGGAAGTCCAAGATCAGGGCATCAGCACAGTTGGGACCTCTTCTGGGTTGCAGATTAATGACTTCTTATTGTACCCTCAGGTGGCAGAAAGAGAGCAAGATTGCTCTCTGGGGTCCCTTTTATAAGGGTTCTAATCTCACTCATGAGGCTCTACCCCATGATCTAATTACTCCTAACGGCCCCATTTCCTAATACCATCACATTGGGAGTTAGGATTACATTATATGAGTTTTGAGGGGACACAAAGATGACATCAGCCTAAAGAGATCATGAATGCAATTTAAGCAGTATGGAAGAGTATTAATATTTATATCAACAAACCTAAAATCTAAGATATTTGTAGCATCATTTTCCTTTGTATGCACAATGCTACTTGCTACTTATAGCACATTTTCAGAGACTTAAGTGCATTTTGCAAATCCTGTCCATTCGTATGAAAATGATCAAATATTTTCACATGTAAAAATCATAGAATGACACAAGCTGGAAATGACCTGGAAATAATTTTATCAGATCCTTTAATTTTATGCATTCTTCATTTCAGGGGAACACTTTAAAGACATTTGTGAAACAATCTGAATGTGGAATCCTTCTATGTTTTTACAATTTTTCTCAGTCTTTTGCAGTTATTGTACATACCCCCAATTCCACTCAACTTTATCAAAACTTTCCAAAATATTCATAGACACACCACCTTTCTTTTTCTACCCACTGATTTCATAACATTTCATTAACTTAAGTAACTACATTAAGCATAAAAATGGCATAAATAGGTTCGGAACAATCATAACTGACTCCCGGCGAGTATTCATCTCACCTAGGGGGACAGAAGTTCTCTCATACACCATGAGCAAAGTTTTCTGTGATATCAGTCAACACGTTTTACAGAGCGAATAGAGAGCTTAGGTTATCTAGTGAGTCAGTTTTTGCACCTAATTATAGTGGAATTGGTATGTTAGGTGGGACTCTTGTTTAAGTCAGTTTATTCCTCTTGTGCTGTTCTGGAATGTTCTGACCCACTCTGTGGAGCCAGGCGGTAGGCTAGGGGAAGGGCATGGGCTGGCTTTGTCGCCACTTCTCGACGTTTAGCTTTCACCTCTGGTAAGCCTGGACTCTGGAGGAAGCAATAGCAGCATTTCCATGGCCAGATAAATGCTGTTCTTAGCACTGATGGTAGGGAAAAGGACACGCTACTATATTTAATCCATGCGATTTGAGAGATGCTATGAATGCGACTGCATCTTAGGGGTATTGATAAATCTGGAAGGAAAATAGCTTTTGCACAAACTGTATATTGCTCTTATAACCAATAAAAGGAACATATTCTTTGCCTTTCCCAAGTGAATTGGGATATATTTGAAGGATCAGGAATAATGATTGTCTCTGGAGAGAACACGACTAATCTGGCTGAAGCTCCTTGTGTGCACTTGTCTCCTCTCCAGGGACAACCAGATCCTGAATTTTATATTTATTGTTCCCTTGCTTTTAAGCTTGACTACAAGTATATCTATTCCTAAGCAACATTACTCATTTTTCTTGTTTTAGGACTTTGCATTATTGGTATCACACTATATAATCTTCTGCTACATTTCTGTTTCTTTGCTGAATATTACATTTGTGAGATTTATACATATTGATGCATGTAGCAATACTTCACTTATTTTTATATATAATATATATTTATATTCATTTATTACCATTCTTTGGTGCTGAATTATATGAATAGACCATCTTGTTGATGAATATTTGGGTTGCTTCCAGTTTTTAATCATCGCCATACTATTTAACGAGCATCTTTGCTCATGTTCCCTGGCGCACAGTGCTACAGTTATATACCTGGGGTTGGAGAATCACAGGGTATGCACATCTTCGACTTTTCTAGAAACAATCTGAGACCTAAGATGATGTTATTTTCCTCCAGAGAGGATTTTTTATTTCCGTTTATCAAGTGCCTGGAGGCCGCAGCCATCTTGAACCATCATGCAATTTCTGGAACCAAGTGGATGACCTCAAGCTGGTCTGCAGTCTGTACACAGGCTACTTTCCTCTAGGCTTATCCCTACTGCTGGGATGCAGTCCCATAGGATCTCTTCCCACAGGGAGATCAGGTTTGCCAGGATTCTTACCTCTGAGCAGCCCTGGACTCCAGCTTTTTTGAAATTTCTTTCAAACTGATCCCAAATGTTGTTCCTCAATGTCTTGTTAGCTCTTTGATGCATTTGATATGATTCCTTTTTAAAACATTTCAAGCTTTTTTAGTTGTTGTGAGTGGAAGACTTGGTCCAACTTAACTAGTCTCTCATTACCAAAAGTGGAAATTACATCCTTTCAACTTTACTAGCTAATATTAATACCAATTTGCTGTACAAAATGGTTTATATACTTGCTAACAATGAAAAGCATTTCCTTTGATAGGAGATATTTACTTTCCCATGCATATCCTTTTGTAGTTTTTGCCTTTTGTGCTCTGGACATACATGTTCAAAAAATACATACAAAAATTATTAAAAATAAAAAAGTGAATTATCATTAATTTTGAAGGCAGTTTACCCTCCAGGAAATTAAACCATATGTTGTAATTGCTTAACTCTGCTTCCTTGTGTTCTCGCTAATTCAATATTGAGTTGATTATTATGTCTCCCTAGGAAATTTTTGTGTGGATGATGATGTTTGTGTTCACAGAATCTAAAATGGTTGGTGTTGGATTAGAATGGACCAGAAGATCACAGTGGATGGGAAGAATTCAATCAGGAAGTCTTAATGTATATTAGAAAAATGACTAGTTCATTTGTTGCTATGGGGAAAATGATGTTTTCAATTCTTTCCCTATGCAAGGGCATTCTTGCATTTAGTAAAATTCAAAACAGGTGAACATGCCAGTAGTAATAATGCTATAGGGATGCAATCTTGTAAATAACCTCATATTAAAGTTTGAAAATCCATTGAATTTTATTCAGTATTTGAAAAAACAAGGAATCTCCTATTAGGTCAATATTATCTGTTCACATGTGTAAATTATTGGTGTGAGACCTGAGGGGACTGCAGAGTTTGTTTAAAGTCATGAAAAAGAAGAATTAAAATGGCATAAAGAAGAATACTGTTGATTGTGATGCTAGTAAGTGAGGAATTTCTTAAAATCTAAATTTTCCTGAAGCTTATTTGTCTTCTCCAAACTCCCTACCCCATCCCAAATGTCTAGAATTGCTGAAATATAGCATGTTCAAAACGAGGACAGATTCCCAGGATGGTCTCAGTATGGTTCCCCCAATACATGGGAGGATGGCCCTGAAGTTCTCTCACTGTCTTTATCCTGATGATTCTATAATTATGATCCAAATGTTCCCCCAGCCCCCAATGATGGGTGTACCACTGTATTTGGTGTGTGCCAAAACCACTTAATTGATAAATCTGCTCTAGTAAATAAACATTTTTCGAAAAAAATGAACTTTTAATGTCATCAATTCTCACTTGTTTCATTTTTCCTCTTAATATGTATTTAAATAAGTAATATTTATAATTGATAATTTTATATTTAAAAGACTTGACACCTAAGTGCCCAATAAATGTTATTATCAGTATTCCTAATATACATTTACACTGAATCTAGAGCCTTTTATATTCTGAGTAATCTATTTATATTTAACAGTTGGATTATAAACTTTTAAAAATATATCAGTCTTTATTTTGTAGTCATAATTAAAATGTAATGACCTGTAAAAGACCTATAAATTAAAAGCTTGCCCTGTAATATGTAGAGAGTAAGAAGGCACTTGGCGTTAGACACCACAAAAGGCAGCAAGACGGTGTCTGTGTCTTCAATGGTTCTGTTCCCTGTGCACTTACTAGAACCTTTTTACTTTTGTATAAATGCCAGGAGAATTTCAGGCTAAAATTTAAAATAATTTACAAGATGAGTGTGGTTCATTCCTAGCAGGCCTAGTTTATCATAGTAGCTTTAAAAAGGTAAGTCTGTGAATTGAAAAGTCTTATTTGGGAAATAATAATGAAACCTAATAAATTTGACTTTAAATTGGCCTGGTAGAAAAAATAATGGTATTTCAGAACCACTTTACCTTCTATTACTCCTGCAGGGCTCCAGCCAATACAGTGGTCTCAGTGTTCTTCAGATCAGCATTTAATTTTTTCAGGAGGGTGTAGCACAGAGAGGGCAGAAGTCAGGGGAAAGGTGAGGTGGAGGGGAAAAAGGAAATGGAAACTACTATTAAAAGATTAAAAGCAGCAAATTCTAGAAAATGTTTTTAGATTTTTATTTCATAAACGGAAGGAAGAATTTCAGTTTTATTTTTAACTTCTTACTCGCTTGTCTTCTACTTCTAATTGGCCTTTTAAAAAGGAGACAAAAAACATCTACCTTTATGACTATGAATTAAAGAACTCTCTGGAGCTACTCTCAGTCTTTGCAATTTCATCCAACACTGACCCCTTGCCTTTGCTTTATTAAAATCCCAGCAAAACTGAAGGAAAGTCTGTTTGGAGGGATGTGAATTACAGCCAGAATTGGGGAGGGGGGGCCTCACTTCCCAAAATTTTTGATGTAATTTTCAACGTTCACATTGTGACAATATTTTCTAATTCTCTCCCCCTCCCCTTTCCAATACCACCTCATAAATACCACGCGTATTTTAGCCGTGTGGGAATAGAGTCAGGGATTATTTTTATAGCTATTCCCTGCCCCCAAAAATGGATCTAATGAACCTTTCTATAACTAGTTTATTTCAACTTCACTGTATAGTTTTCCCTACAGTTAGACAGACTGATCCATCTCTAATGGCCAATTAATTTCAAAATGAGAGCAACAAAGTTAAGGGGGCAGGGTGACCTAGAATTCCTCTTGGAGAAGAATAACCACAATGTTAAAAGCAGGGGTCAAAAATTCAGATGCTTTCCAGGGGTCAGTGGGTAATTAGGAATACATGGCTGTACTGCAGTAACATGGTTAGGAAATGATGGCTGACTGAAGAATTCACAGCCAATCCACACGTGTAACAAACACCACACTGGCTGAACCCAACTGGCTACATTCATCCACCATGACACCCTTTGGGGATCCCTTTTTCAAAAAAGTCCTATATCAGAGGGATAAAAAGGGAAAGGGTTTATTTGACTGGGAGCGAAGATCCCAAAGAGTTTTACTTTCTTCTTTTTGCTTTTCCTAAATAGATATTGAAAACAAAGCTTAAGAAAAGGCCAATCTAATTAATAGACAGGTGTAATTTGTTTGAAGCTTCCAAAAGTTCTCTCTGCCCAAATTCTCTTCCTTTCTGGTTTGCCACAGCACCTAGAACTGCACTAGTGGAGTCACTAGGCTCAGTGCAATTATGTTGAGGGAGTGGGGACATTGGGGAGGACATCAATTTATCATAGTAGCACACACGTGAGTCTGGCAGATATTTAGCTGTAATGTAGCTGACAGTCTTCACATCATATTCATGAGAAAAGTGAAAAAAGAGTCAGAATTTCATGCATCAAAGACATTTCAAAATAAATTAAAATTTATGACCGGTGAAGAACACCAATAGCATTAGAAAATCGGAGGTATCAGGGATGCAGAATGAAGGAAAGCCAAGTGGCTGATGGTATGGAATAAGCAACAAATTAAATAACTAAACTAAACTAATGTTATTGAGCATCTATGCCACGTGCTATGTGTGGTACTGGAGATACAAA
>NW_012137747.1:3007294-3026904 GCF_000956105.1 Propithecus coquereli | reverse complement strand
TAACATGTAACATCTCTGTATCCATTCTTCCTGTCGTCATGCTCTTCTTCCCTCCTTTTATTCAATAAACATTTATGGAGCACATTGTGTAAGCAAAATTCTCTGTTAGATCCTGGGCATTCAATGGTGAAAAAGAGAGACATAACCATCAGTCAATTGGATCTAATTGACATTGATAGAATACTTCATCCAACAACAACATAATACACATTCTCTAGTTCACATAGAACATTTGCCAAGATAGATCACATTCTGGGCCATAAAACACACCTTCACAAATTTAAAAGAATAGATATCATACAAAGTATGGTCTCAGACCAATGGAATTAAATTGGAAAGATAGTCAGAAAATTCCCCAATATATGAAGACTAAACAACATACTTCTAAATAACACATGGGTCAAAAAAGATGTTTCAAGAAATTAAAAATATTAAATGGAAAATTCCAGAAATAGACAATTCATAAGTTTTAAAATGTGTACTGTTCTGAGTAGCATGAGGAAACCTCCTGCTGTGTCCCACCCAGGATGTGAATCACCCCCTTTGTCCAGCATATCCAGGATGGATGTCTACACCACCTACCTATTAGTCACTTAATAGCCATCTAAGTTATCAGAGCAGCTGTCATGGTATTGCAGTGCTTGTGTTCAAGTAGCCCTTATTTTGCAGAATAATGGCACAGTGCAAGAGTAGTGATGCTGGCAATTTGGCTATGCCAAAGAGAAGCAATAAAGTACTTCCTTTAAGTGAAAAGTTGAAAGTTCTTGACTTAGTAAACAAAAGAAAAAAATCACATACTGAGGTTGCTAAGATCTACAGTATGAACAAATCTTCTGTCTGTGAAATTGTGGAGAAGGAAAAAGAAATTCATACATCACATATATAGGGTTTGGTAGGGTAGGAGCTTAGAATAGAATTTATTAATTTAAATAAAATAAGAAAATGATATATTTCTTGTACACTTGAATGAGGGACTAAGACTCTTGCCCATTTTAAGAAGACATCTTTGTATGCTGTGGGGAATGGATTATAAGGAAACAAGTACAGAAATGGGGAGAACTTAGAGGCTATTGTAGTATCTATGCAAGAAATAGTGTGGACCTAATTGAGGGGGATGTCAGTGGAAATGGTGAGAAGTGGAAAAATGAGAAATTGTGTCAAAAATTTTTGGTGCCTGTGTTGAATAGACTCTTAAGGTACCTCCCACAGTCCATGCCTCCCAGTGTCTATGTTCTCATGTGTTCACTCCCCCTTGAGTGTGGGTTGGACCTGTCACATATTTCTAACAAACAGAATATGGCAAAGGTGACAGGATATATATGATTACATGGTTGTGTCACAAGAAATTTTAAGGCTCGCCCTAATGGAGTCTCTCTCCCTTGCTGGCCTTGGGGAAGCGGGCAGCTATGTTGGGGATCCCACAAGGGAAAGAACTGCAGGTGGCCTCTAGGAGATGGGGGTGGCCTCCAGTCAAAAGCCAGCAAGAAACTGAAGTGCTCTGTCCTACAACCTCACGGAACTGAATTCTACCAACAACGTGAGTAAGATTGAAAGTGGATCCTTCTCTAGACAAGCCTCAGATGAGACGACAGCCCTCCGTGACACCTTGATTGCAGCCTTGGGTGACCCTAAGCAGAGGACCCATCTAAGCTGTGCCTGACTCCAGATTCTCAGAAACTATGAGATAATAAATGTGTGTTGAGCTATTCGGTTTGTGGCAATTTATGGCATAGAAAACTAACACAGTGCCCTTAAGAGCATCTGTCTCTTCCCATCTAAAGTCTCATAAGAAATCACTTACATTCACACTTCTATGTGAATATAACTTCTATATGTGATGTAGATATATATGATAACTTATATTATCACATATATTAACTTATATATGTTATATAACACACATAATGTTATATAACATATATTATATAAATATATGTGACAACTTCTATT
This sequence comes from Propithecus coquereli, assembly GCF_000956105.1. Lineage (NCBI taxonomy): Eukaryota > Metazoa > Chordata > Mammalia > Primates > Indriidae > Propithecus > Propithecus coquereli. The sequence continues at coordinate 3,024,954 of NW_012137747.1, read as the reverse complement.
CATACTCTTCCTCAACTTGTTCACCTGGCTGAATCTAACTATAGTTTCTCTGCTTGTATTAGTCAGGATCCTCTAGAAAAACAGAGTCAAAGGATATATATACATATATGTAAGAGGAGAATTATTATGGGTGTTGGCTCGTGTGAATTGTGGAAGCTAAAAAGCCCTGTGATGTGCTATTTGCAAGCTGGAGAACCAGTAAAGCCGGTGGTGGAATTCATTCTGACTCCCAAGGCTTGAGAACCAGGGAGCCAATGGTGTAACTCCCAGTCTGAGACCAAAGGCCTGAGAGCCAGGGGTGGGGATGCGGGCATAAGTCTTAAGTCTGAAGGCCAGCTCCAATGTCCGTGAGCAGGAGAAGATGGATGTTCCAGCTCAAGAAGACAGAGAATTTGCCCTTCCTCAGCCTTTTTGTTCTATTCAGGCCCTCACCAGATTGGATGATGCCTACACATGTCAGTGAGGGTGGATCTTCTTCACCCAGTCTACTGATTAAGATTATAATCTCCGGGTTTAGGAAACACCCAGAAATAATATTTTATGAGCTATCTGGCATCTCTTAGTCCAGTCAAGTTGACCCCTAAAATTTACCATTATACTGCCTAAGACACAATTCTTGCATCTCTGCTTGATTCCATTTGGAATGATACCGTCTCTGGACTTTATCTAGGTTTCTGGGCCCGCCTTTGTTCCTGAGCAATGTTTTTGATTCTGCTCTTTTTTTTTTTTTCCTTTCTCATGACAAAAATTGCTCTATCTTAATTCTTTGCCAAACTCTGGCTTCCTGATTTAGATTTCTGGGACCTGCTAGTTTGGGAAGGGAGTTTAGACAGGTGAAAGTATGGAAAGCAGTTTAAAGAGGAGGAAGAGATTACAAATTAAAATACTAGTTAAGAGGCTCTATAAGAGATGACTGAAGCCTGATTAGAAGCAAGAGGAATGGAGAGGAAGGCAGAGGCTCAAGACACTCTTAGGAAGCAAAATCGACAGGGCCTGGCGAGGTCGAGTGGTAAAGGGCTAGATGACACTGATGTGTTAACAGCATCTAGCTTGGGTGGCCGGGTAGAAAGCAAGACAATACTCACAGTTGGAATAGTCTGGCCCCTTCCTGATCCATTTTAAATAAATATGACACACAAGTAAACCCACACCAGGAAAGATTTGAAAGGCAGAATTCATCTCTGGAATTCAACCTGGCCCCACCACTAACCAGGCTCTATAGCTTCCTAGATCTGTACCCTACAAGTTACTCATCTTTCAGAGTTTCAGTTTTCTTATATTTGAAATGGAAATGATCATATTACTTACTTCATAGTGTTGCTGTAAGAATTAAATGACATGTTTCATATAAAGTGCCTGAGACACAAAATTGCTCAATACCTACTAGTTCTTATTATTGGCGTGCTCCCTCTGGGCCAATCACACTCTGACCAGTCTCAGATTCTCTGCTGCCATGACGTCTCTTTTGTTGACTATGTATCTCATCTAGTTGTCATTGAGTACCTGGGTGTACTTGCTTTGACTTTGGCACTCTTTCTTCATCTGGGACACGACCGCCAGTACCTGGTCACGGATAAGGTCAGGAATACCTGTGCCCCTTGCCCTTGCTTTCTCCTGCGCTTCCTCTGGGTCTCATCAAACTGAATGCCCAGATCCCCCTTTCTGCCAACAGGAAGGGAAAACAAAGGAGATTATGAGTTTGAGAGGAATGAGGGCAGTTTCTTCTGGAGTCTGTCGAAGTTAAAGTGTTTACACAACATTGAGATGGTTGATTTTATGTGTCAACTTAGCTAGGCTACTGTACCCATGTATTTGATCAAATACTAGTCTAGATGCTGCTAGGATATTTTTTAGTGTGATTCACTTTAAATCAGTAGACTTTGAGTGGAGCAGATCATCCTCCACAATGTGGGAGAGCCTTATCCAATCAGTTAAAGGCCTTAAGGGAAAAGACTGAGCTACCCTGACCAAGAGGGAGTTCTGCCTCCAGACTGCCTTTGGACTCCAGACTGCAGCCTCTACTCTTCTCCTGGTTTCTCTAGCCTGCTGGCCTACCCTGCAAATTTTGGACTTGTCAGTTACCACAATTGCATGAGCAAATTCCTTAAAATCAATCAATCGATCTCTATCTATCTATCTTTTATTAGTTCTATTTCTCTGGAGAACCCTAACTGATACAGACATCCAAGAGAAATCTCCTGAGTATGTGGTGTTTGTATAGATCTAGAGCTCAGGAGAGAAATAAAAGTAAATGAGTAAATAAATTGGGAGTTATTACTATGACAGTGATATCTCTAAAGCCAAGGGAGCTGAGAGAATACAAGAAGGAGAGGTTATAATTAACATCAGATATTGCACAAAACCTCATAGGATAAAGAATGAGAAAAGAACATTTGACCTGACAACTAACTAATCAGCATTTATGTGTTTGCCACTTGGCAAAGAACATGGCTTTTTTAAAAAAAGACAAATGAAAGAAAATCTCATTTTCAGAATTAGTAGCAATTTTATAGCACTCACTAAAAAATTATGTGGTCTTTTTCATGGATTATATGATCCTCAATAGTTTAAGGACTAGTAATGTCTAGTTACAGCAGACTTTTACAAGACTGTTTCCCAAGACCTAAATCTCAAATACCATTTGAGTATATATTTTCTCTCATAAAATGCAGTAAAATGAACTTTAAAACTCTGAGTGATCCTTTCAAGATCCTTAACAAAATTGTAGGAATGCAGCTTGTTTTTCTTTTGAGATATTATCACTTCAGAAAGTGACCGTGTCTGTGATGATGAATAGAGAACATGGAGTTGGGTTGGAATGCGAGCTCCGATCATTAGGCAGCCACACTCCCAGGTCACGTGGCTCCTGCTCTCACATCGGTTCATGCTATTCTAACTTATGCCTCTGCAAAATTACAAACTATGCAGGTTCTAGACATTCGAGTCACCCCCAAATAGTCGAAACCATGATTGTTAAATCCATGGCTGCTTGAAGGCTATTACATGCTCAATCTTTTGATGATATCTTGGAAGGTGATGACATCACTCACAAAATATTAGAATACTGTGCTGAATGTGCAGGGTGTTTGGACAGGGACACATCAATCCTGAGAATTTTCCCCTCATTTAAACTCTCCTTGAGCGTGATTATTTTGTATGGCATATTTCTAAATGGTAATCTGGTGTGGTCCTATAGTGTTTGAAAAGAACAATCCCAGAATAAGGTTTTTGTCTTTTCAAATTTATGGTACAGCTAAGTATTGAAGACAATTTCAAGGCAAGCAAAAGAAACACACCAGAGTGTTATTGGTAGGAAAAGTTTTGTTTCCCCTCTCTCTGTCACACATCTCTCTCTCTCTCTCTCTCTCTCTCTCTCTCTCACACTCTCACACACACACACACACACACACACACACACACCCTGCCCCATGGAGCCACGGACCCTCCTTCCTGGTCTCACAGGAATTTTTCTTTGGCTTTTCCCCATTGCTAGTGAAATTATCTGGGACTCGCCAGACTACACAGCTGGTGATTGTTGAATGAAAACCAGATAATTACGTGGCAGCAGTTGTCAATGAGGCTTTTACACAATGGAGGCTGAAACAGAGTGACACTACAGAATCACTTAAATCAAGTTGGCTAATTAGAAATGTGGTTCAGGTTTAGACGTCACTGGAATGTGTTTCCCCGCGCAAGCAAAGTATGGGAAAGCAAAGCAAAAAAAAAAAAAAAAATCACTTTTCCCATGGACACAAAAGACACTACCTTCCTTCAAGTGAATAGTGGAATAGTAGGTTGTAAAATTGAGACTGTGACTCTTTACGACTCTTAACATTAAATGCCACTGATTCTCAACTCAATAAAACTATCTTAATCTAAAAGGGAGGATTTATGGGAAGGATGCTGGAGGCCTCACAGAATTGAAGAAAGCTGTAGGAAGGGGGTAGTTCCAGGCCTTAATTAAGGGTTAAGTCAGAAAATGTGTACAACAAAGGAGTCTCTCAAACTCAGCCTCTCATTTCTTTTTCTTCCTTGGCTATCACCCGTAGTGGGAATCTGGCCATTAACTCTAAGGCCACATTCTTACAGAATTGGGAACATAAAGAAAGAAAAAACGGAGGCTTTTTTGTTGGCTGCAGCCAGAACAATGCTGGCCAAGGACTCTGGTTGGTTTGGCTTTGGTCGTGTGCCAATCCTTGGCCTAATCACTATGGCCAGAGAGTGGAGGGGCTATGTTCATCCCAGACCGAGACTAAGAAATGTGACTATTCACTGATGAGGAGAGGAGGGGGGAGGGTTGAACAGACAAAAGAAAAAGAAAGCCCCTAGAGACATCCCAAAGATACCAGACGATAACTTGATTTTTGGCAACGTGCTTACGTCACAAAGTTAAATATACATCTCACACTCAAGTGCCCCATGCCTCTCATAACGTAAATCTACAATTGATTTGCCAATATCTTGGTGTTCATAACAGCAATCAGAATTACTTGAGGCCTCCTTATAATTGTATTATTTCTTTTTTATTTGTTCAGCCTTAATATAGTTTAACATTTGTGGCGGATACTGGATTGGCACATTCAGCATCTCTTCCAACCTCTTTTCAGAATTTCTCACACTACTGCCGAGGCTGGAAAGCAAACACTTTCTCTTCCAGACCCCATACTCCTGGCTTCTGGATGTGCTTTAGGCTCTGCCAAATTGAAGCACTCGTGGGAGACTTGACTTTGGAACTGAGTTCAGTGGGGAGAGAGGCAGCACTTGAGCTATTCATTTGCTGGGACAGATTGTAGTATATGTGAGGTGGTTCTGGAACCAGCAATTGTGGCAGCAGCTGCCCAATTCAGCAGATAAATTGGCAACAAATATAAACATAAATTTCTCAAAAGAGAAAATAAAAAGCAAAAACATCTAATCAATCTACATTCACTGTATGTGTTCAATCTTATTAGTGATGAAAGAAATGCAAATTAAAAAAAAAAAGTGTTATGGTGATTTGCCACCTTGTTGAAGTGAGCAAAGGAAAAACAGCAGGAATACACGCTGCTGGCCTCAGAACAGTAAGATGGGCCCTGTCCCTACCGAGGAGAGACGAAGAAGGGTGGATTTCCTGGTATCTGCTGGGCTGCAGGAACTGAAGGCACGCTCAGGTTACCTTGGGTGGCAGTGTTTTATGAAATAAAAGCCTGGGGAGGTGGGGAAAATGGGAAACATGTAATCAGTCCTCGTGACACCTAGAATGTTCTTCAGGACGCAGCAGTTCTAGAAGTTCAACAGGTCACTCAATAACTCCAGCTGTTCCTACAGAAGCTGGCATCCCTTGCTCCCTCCTATAGTGCTCTGTCATAGGGTGACTCGGGACTCTTTCTGAAGCCTGACTCCAATTGACTAAGTCAAAAAGGAATTTGCTGGCCCTCCTGACTGGAAAGTCCAAAGGCTGGGCTGGCTCAGGACAGCTGCATCTGAGGGCTTCAATGGGGTTATTCTGTTCCTGTTAGCTCTGCTTTCCTTTGAATTGGCTTCAATCTAAAGCAGGCTCTCTCCAGGTGGTGGAGAAGGTCACTTACCTTCTCAAATCCTCTGTTTCCTCATTCTAGAAAAATGGAGCTATAAGCCACCTACACATATACTCTGTGAGGAGCCAGCGAGATAGAGTATATGTAAATGCTTTCAAACTGTGACATTTCAGAGGATTTTCTCAGTTGTCATAAGCTCAGTGGCCTGCTTTGAAACAGTCTTTCAACTTGGCCCCTATAACTTCTTCTCTGTTCTGATTATTAATAAAATTGAATAGGTGTTGTTGAGCAGGCCTGTCCTGAAATTTGGCACATAGGAAAAAAATGTCATTGTCTTTATCAAGAATGAGGGACACTATTATTAATTTTTAAAATAAAAGGTATCCATGAAACAAAAACATTTGTACCTCCTTAATATTTTGAAATTAAAAAAAAAGGTTGTTGTATTTTAAAAAAAATTGAGTTCTATGGACCCTAGAGCCTGTGGAAGCGGCCCAGGGACCACAGTATTGTAGGTGTTGGCGGGGGCGCGGGAGTGGGCAAGGCTGAACGGGTGCAGCTGCCTCGTTTCATCGGAGCAGCCCTGCTTTTGTCTGTTTTCTACATCATAATTCTAAGATTTTACACCAAAAAGGAGAGTAGTAATATGATTAAAATATTAGCAAGTTTGGCAGCATAACAGAAGAAATGAGCCAATTGCTGATATTAATTGACTAATGAAGGGGGAACTGAGTCAATCAGAGCAAAACTGAACACCACTTGATAATATCTGGAATCCAGTGTAAAAAAAAAATTGATTGGTAATAGCCCAAAGTGGTACATGTTTCAATGGCTTGCACCTGAGCAGGACTTCCCCCGTTCCCTGGCTCACGTCTGGGACTAAGGATGCTGATGCGCCGTGGCAACAGATGGGCTCACTTGACCCTACTATGCTGCACAGTACACAATGCTGTGAGTGCTTAGCCACCCCACCTCCTTCTGGGCAAAGACATGTGAGTGGAAGTGGTGTGTGTTACTCAGCACTGAGGTGGTAAACAGCTGATGCGTAACTCTCTGCACTCTCTCTTCCTGGCACTGTGATGGAGAAGGCCAACGGCTTCAGAACGTCAGCCAGAGATGGTGAGCCCCTCTGTCTCCTATAGGCCCCGTCTAACCATGAGTGAGAAATAAAGCTTTGTGTTCGTAAACCATTCGTATTCTGGGGTTACTTTGTTACAGCAGCATAGCCTTTCCAAGGAAAGGAAATTTGGGGACCCCAGGAAGTTTTTCAGGCTGGGAAATTCACAGGGGCTGGCTGGAGAAAGGAAGCTAGAAGCACTGAGCGAAATGGGGCTGGGGTGAAGAGGGGGAGGGGGTGAACAACAGCTCACTGAGGGAATGCTGTGATTTAGTGGAAAAAAACATGGATTTTGGAGTCAAATAGACCTACTTAGGGACAAAATAGGTTTCACTATTCATTTACTCTTTGAGCAAATTGCCAACCTGTCTCACTTTTCTCATCTATAAAACATAATGCCTAAGTTACAGAATTGCTGAAAAAATTATACACATATGCATATGGCTAGCATTTAGCACAGTATCTAACAGTTGGTAGGGAATCAATAAACCTAGGTACCCTTTCTCTCTGTGTTCCATTCTAACCATTTCTAAGCTTGATAGTTTCCCCTTTTGATCTCACAGACTCTACAACTAGGAATCCTTACAGTCCTTACTCCAGGATTTGCATCCCCTAAAACCCTGCTAGGGCTTTGAAACTAGAAGGGAATACTGTCAAATTCTCTGGCGTATCACTGCTTGAGCTGCACTTGAACTCTGAAGAGGAAATCACGGCCAGTGCGACTGAGGCTAAAGTCTGGGCCAGGGTGAGCTTGCGAAGGACCAGCGTGGAGGGAGGCGTGGTCTCAGCTCTCTTCTTGCACTCAGCTCAGTTCTGTCCCTCCCCGCCTCAACAGCCCTCAACAGTCTTCTGTTATCAGCCTCCGGTCTGTTTGGTGCATTTGCCCCTGCCATCCTGAACTTCAAGAAACACACACACACACACACACACACTTACTAGAAATTAAAGGAAAACCATCACATCCAAAATTATAAATAGAAAAGAAACGTATGCATTTAATGGACAACAAGTTCTAATCTTGAGTAAACTGGGAGCACTCGAGATGCCTGGAGGTCTTGGAGGCGATAGCTATAGTATCTAGTGATACCTCCTGCCATATTCTGAACATGCAAAAATTACCAGATCCCAAAGTTCCCATTTCTCATTAAATTTTAGTGAAAAAGCTTCCCTTGATCCCACCCTGGTTGAGTCTGGGAACAGGGTGTTAACTTTTATATTATAAAATGTTCTTGACTGTAGAGAATATGAAGAACTAAATGTTACAGTTTTCAAAAGGAGGCGTAACATTGAAAAAAAAATGCTGAGAAATACTGCTCCAGTGTCTTGGAATCACGTTGTCAAAGGGAAGAAAGCTAATAAGGAAGTGGGAGGAAGAAGCCCGAGAACAGCATGAAAAGGGTCCTGCTTCCACAGGGATGATGGTCCACTCACCACCGTGTAGCATTTGGTTAGTTTTAACGTGTTTTCTTGGCTTGTTCCCTCATTTACCATTAACTGTCTAAAGACGAGCTTTTTGGACATTTCATCCAGGCTTAAATGTTCTAATGGGCGTGAAGAATTGTTCACTTGCTTTAAAAAATCAGGGGAACGTCTTAATGTTGGAAGCAGCCAATCCTTGGGGTACAGTGTCCCTTGTAGTGGTAGGGAAGTTCTGGGCCATCAGTAATCCGCCCTCCTCCTCTGCAGCACCTCCTACTGCAGTCACCTCCACTAAAACGCGAGAGCGCTCAGCACTTTTTCACAACTGAGTACTTCGGCGGTTCCTGCTTCTGCCTGAGGCGGGCCAAGCGCTCTCAGCTCATTTACAGAGGAGAGATGATGGACATCTTCTGACTCCAATGGGCGCCGAGCCCATCCATGCTTGGTGGACTGGCGAGCTGCTGCCCAGCCTTGGTCCTCAGCCGGAGCACCGGCCCTCTGCTGGGTGCGCCGAGCCCCGGCAACGCTAATGGCTAACCAATGAAAAAACCATCTCAAAAGACACACACAGAGAAAAGATCCGCGTTCAGAAAGGGGTGCTCCTCCCGTCCGGTCCCCTGCATTGCAGCCCCGCAGCTTCGCAGGCCTACAGCGCTCATTTACGACTCGAATCCCCGTCTTGGGAGCGGCGGCCTCCCTTTGATCGGTCCCGCTCCCGGGTGTCCCCTTCCCCAGCTCCCGCCTCAGCCAGGGGAGCCGCTAGGGCTCGGGCCGACGCGCCGCTCCGCGCCTGCCCTCCTGCCGCACTCCGGGCTCCACTTTCACTTTCGGTCCCGGGCTGCGAGGCAGGCGGCGGCGGCGGCGGCGGCGCGAGGGAGAGCCGGCCCCAGACCCCAGGTACTGCGCGCCCTCCCGGAAAGAGGAGAACGCGGCACTGGCCCCTTTCTTGCGCCCGCCGGGGGTCCGAGGGCCTGGGGCGCGGAGAGCAGGGTGGCGGGGCACGAGGCTGGGCGAGGGGAGTCGCTGGGCTGGGCCCGAGGCCGCAGGGAGCGCGGTGGGTGATGGGCGCATGCGCTGAGCGCCTATTCCGCGGGCTCTGCGGATCGCGCCACTGTCCGCCCACAGGGGCTCCCTCCGCGCTCCGCCTCGCCGCTGGATTCCTGCCAGCCGCGCAGGCCACCAACTCCCGCGTAGGGCCAGAGGGAGGGGCGGGTGGACAGCAGGTTAGGCCAAGGATAGCACCTGGCTGATAGCTCCCGGAGAAAGGAACGTGGCTTTGGGTTAACTGCTGGGGTGGGGGTGGGGTGTTGTGTCACCCGCGGGACGCAAGTGTCCTCAAGATCAGTTCCCTCCCTGTTGCTCCTCTACTTCTTGCCAGCAATTCTCTCTCCCCCTTCGCGCTGGCTCTAGCCCGGTTTTATTCAGATAAAGCTCTCCTGTTGAGTTTTCTCTCTGGGTGCCTCTCCAGGTGGGCCAGCAAGTTAATTTCATGAGAGGAAGGGGAAGAGCAGACACTTCCTCACTGTTGGTGGAGTTCTTTGTGTAGGCTAGGTTCAGAAAGAAATGCTCTGTTTTCTATTAAATGTCTAAGAGTATTTTCTCTCAACTCAGCACATAGTCAACCATTAAAAAAAAATTGCTTCAAAACATTGGTTAGAATTATCTCTTCCCTTAGGGATTTGGAATTAAATTGATAAGCAGCACATTTTCAGGCGGGGCTTGAGTATGTTAATGTTTTCGAATTAATTCAACATTTTTATTATTAGCAGTGACAAGCTATTATCAGTGCTTGTTAATTTCATTGTTTAGAAAGTTGTGGAAGAACGTCCATTACTTCTTGATCTATGTTCCATGTCCCAATAAAGGGAAAGGCTGACCAGTTGCCCCTGGTGACTTCCATGGTGAGTGGGAAAAGTCAGAATGACCAAAGGCAGCCTAAGTAAGGTTCCTAAAATATCTTGGACTCTTCCTGGCTGTGAATTAAAGTTGGGTGGCAAAGTCTGCTACACTTTGGCGACATTGACTGTGAAAGGTGGTTTAATTTGATCAGAGGCCAAAGGAAAATGCTTTTTAAAACATTTAAGGAATATAGTACAGGAGAGTCCTTTAAAACCCTTATCTCCGTCCTCTAAACCTGTATATTCAACAGCCTGCTTGATATTTCCCTTTGGATATCTCATGAACATCACAAACATATTTTTAAAAATGAACTCAAGATTCCTTCTCCTCTCTTTTAAGTCTGTTCCACCTCTGGTCTTCTCCATCTTAATACAAGGCACCTGTGTTCATTCTAGAAACCAGGCAGCCATCCCTGATACTGTCCCCTCCCTCATCCCCCACTTCCAGTCTACCCTGGATATAGATGTTGAACCCATCCATAGTGTGTGCACGCTCTCTTGCATGCACTCTCATTCTCCCTCTCTCTCCACACCACCCCAGGACAAGCCACTAGCCTGCTTGGTCTAGACTACTTTCTAACTGGTCTCTTGGCCTTCACTCTTGCTGCTTTCCAATCTTCCACTCTCCACACGGCAACTAGGGTAATTTTCTTACAATGTGAACTGGATCTTAAGTTACCCTAGCTCAAAATCCTTCCAATGGCATCTCATTGCACTTAGGATGTTATCCAAAATCCTTAACATGCCTACAAGAATGTGTGGTGGTCTGGCCCCGCCCCACCTCTCCAGGTGCATCTTTTGCTTGAACTTGTGTTTCCAGTTCACTGGCCTTCATAACCAGTGCTCTCTACTGCCTCTGAGCATGCAAAATGATTGCTATTCCCTCTGTCTGGAATACTCTCCTGCTGCCTCTCTTCTTAGTTAATGTGTATTTTAAATCTCACCTAAAATGTCCAAAAAGAGCCCCTGATGTAAACTGGTGTGCTGTCATTCTCTTTCAGTGTGTGTGTGTTTTCCTTCATAGCTCTAATCACAGCTGGTAACTATTAATATATATACTTATGTAACCTTGTTAAAAATCTCCACTTTCTAGCTCTTTGATGTCAGGGACCTGTGCTGTCTTGTATTGCTAGTACTCAGCTAAACCCCTGGCACACAATAGGCTCTCAATAAATATTTGTGGAATGAACAATCGAAAATGTTTTTACTCATTTGGTCTTTATAATAATCCATGAGAGAGGTATTATTATTATCATCTCATTTCACACATGAGGAAAATGAAACTTGTATTAAATAACTTGCACAGTAGGTGGCAGAACAAGAACCTTGGTTTTCTTTTCTGACTGTAAGCCTGATATATATATTATTGTATAGTTATAATTTTATATGTGTATATATTTATATAAAACCACATGTGTAGAAAAATGTCAGAGATTACTACTTGGAGTTCTTAAATAAAACAATGTGAGTCTTGGTGACATGCAAAGGAAAAATGAGGAGAGTGTCATATAGGAGGAAATCAGAAAGTGAAAACACAAAGGTGTGAGATCTTGGTGAAGCAGAAAAAGCAGGGAGTTTATAATCACACAGACTTGTATTGCATTCCAGCTAGTTACGTGAACTTGACAAAGGTACATGAATGTTTCTTTGCTTCAGTTGCTTCCTCACCTCAAAACAGGGAAAATAGGCTATTAGAGTGAGAGACTGTGTAAAGTGCCTGGCACTTTGGAGGAGCTTAGTAAATGTTAGTTCTTATTCTTCCTTGGCGTGGAGTTTTACTTCAAAAAGAATTGTACTTTTCTTGGAAAGGAGCTGCCTATATTGAATAGACTACTGTTTCTGAGAGCCTTTTTTTTTTTTTTTAAACTGCATCCCTTTTAGAAAATTGTTAACAAAACTTGACTCTAGGAGACCAGTGAGAGCCATGAAATGCCCTGTTTCTAATTGAGACACTTACTATTAGAAGTGAAGCCCACACAAGAGCTAATTTTTCTGGGGAAGAGCTAAACACACTGGCACATGATCACAGAATCTTGGTTATATCCTATCGTTGGAGATTTAGAGAATTTTCTCAGTGAAATCCTTAATTCATTACACTGAGTTTTTATCAAGCCCCTCTTGTGTGCAAGATATAGTTCTAGGTGCAATACAGAGATAAATACAGTCTTGTTTCCAAGAGTTTATAACATAGTAGGGAAGGTATTACAAGTGCATTGGTTATACTATTTTGACACAGGGTGCCATAAGATGCCATGAGAGGAACAAAGAAAGTTCCGTGAGTTTCAAAGGAAGAAGAAGTCCCTTGTGCCTGGAATATTCAAGGAAGGGTTCCCAGGCATGCCTCATTTGAGTTGGAACTTGAAAGATGGGAGAAAGTTGTTGAGGTGGAGGGAGTCCTTGAGCAGAGATGTGGATAGACATGTTGAGCAAGATGTGGATAGAGAAAGTATTGGTCACATTTTGGGAACAGTCAAAAACCCATAGCAAATCCTAGGATGCATATAGTGGATTTGTGTTTTGAGATAAGGCTAAGTGGGGAGAGAAGCCTTTGTAGAACTGTGTTTCAGGGAAATCACTCAGTCTGATGACTTTAGGAGAGGAGACTACATCTCAATCTTTGAGTCTTAAACATTCAGTGAAATGTCTATGACCAGAAAGACCAGACCAGTAAGACATAATCCCTGCCTTGGGTAGTTTATAATTTAGTAAAGAGAAATAGGCATGCAGAAAATTAAGTTCACTAATGTGTTACAGATTCTAAGAATTCTGCCTAGAATTCAATAGAAGACAAAATTTAGTGGATTTTAGTGGTTTTTGCTGATTGTAAACTTCTTTGTCCTAGTTAAATCAAGGATACAAGGCAGGCAGTTTTCCTCTTAGGAAAGACCTAGTATTTATGGAAGTTTGCATCATTTATCCATTGAATGTGGGTGAATGAATTCTGACATTTACACTGTCTACATTACATGTCGCATTTTGGTTTCTGGCACTGTATCCTCCTTGAGACACAGCCCCTTCATGGACCCAACCCTGCAAAGCCTTTGATGTGAGGTCTCATCACCAACCCCTCAGCAGCCCGTGGGCTTGTTAGCTCAGAACCAGTTGGAATTTTTACATCTCCTTCGTCTTGGGCTGTTGGAGAACGCTTGGGGACTTCCAGAGTCCTTGCATGCTTGAACCTGCCACCTACATGGAGCCCTCTACTATCTTGGGATGAGGGCTAAGCCCACTAAGCTGCTGCTTTCAGAAATTCCAGGTGGAAGCAGGATACAGTTCCTTTTACTCTCTGCTTCCCCAACCTCAGCAGAAATCCATCGTTCTGCCCCTGCCCTGGGATTCTGCCTGAGAAAGTAGGGGCAGGAACTCTTTACCATATTGGTATTTAAGCTTTCTTCTCCATATTGCTCCACTCCTCTGTGGCTGAAAGCATCCTTTAATTGGTCTCTGGGATTGACTGTCTCTACGGTGTACGATCCTTTCTATCTAACCTCCAGATCCACTCCACAGGGAAGGAGGAGGGAGGCAATTTGATCTGTGTGTTTGGGAGGGGAGCAGGATGGACAGTGAGCGGTGAGGAGACCATGTCAGCCATTGCCTTGAAGTAGTATCCCATCACATGGGGTTCAAGGGGTAAGGCCAGGGTCTGGCAAGGATTATGTTGGAGCTTCTCAACCTTGGTTCCTCAGTAGAATCTCTGGGAAGTTAAAAAAAATTGATGCCCTGATCTCATCACCATAGATTCCAGGTTAATGGTATCAGTAGGGATCTAGGCATCAAAAATTTTAAAAGCTTCCTAGATAATGTTAATATGCAGCTACAATTAAGAACCTGACATCTAAGAGAGGGAGAATCCTCTGTACCATAATCATTTCGAGGGATCCACTTTGTAGCGTTACCACTTTTCTCATCCCATCTGAATGTCCAGGAGCCAGGGGAGTTTAAGTGAATTAGGGCCAATTACTGAGCTCACCTGGCAGGGGTCCCTCCTGGCAAACACCCAGTAGAGGGGTGAGTTTGTGTAAGGAAAGAAAGAACTGTGCTTGAATCTTGGCAAAGCGGATTGCCGGATCTCTTCAAATTCACATTGCTTTTATGTCCCGTGGCTTTTAAAATAAAGTGCAAAATATAGTCTGCAGCATGACTTCCGCATGCTTTGAGCCTAATCTTGTATTTACTCCCCTCATTGCCTTGCAGATAATCATTCTCCATCAAGTCCTCCTGGGTTCCCTTCTGTCCACGTCAGTTGCCGGAACAGCCTTGTACTTCCTTCCTTAGTGCTTGAGCTCCTGCCCAATTTGCTCCACCTGTGATGCCGTGAATGCTTTCCCCATTTCCAAATCTAAACTGTCCTTTCAGGCCACGGTCAAATGTGTGAAGGCATCCCCGAGGAGTCACTGCAGCCAGAGGCACTCTCTCTCGTTGGAAATATTATTCCATTCTTCCCAACACCTTCTTTTGGTATTATTTTCAAATGCTCCACATTTTCTGTGTTGTGTTTTATTATTTGCGCATGAATGTTTTCTGTTCTTCCTGAGTTTGAGGTCTTCAAGGGTGGGGTCAGTGTCGTGTGTATTATCATATCCCACATAGTACTCAGCACACAGCCTTGCGGGACGATTGTTAAGAGAGAACCCAGATGACTGATATGTTTGTCACAAACTACCAGGAAAATTAAACTCTTTAAGTCATTCCTGGCTAAATAAATACTTAATTGACTTTTGGCATGACAATTTGACAATGATACTGATGTTATTAAAGATTACTGTTACTAATACTTGCCTTTTTTCCCTCCTCACTACTCACCATCTAACTCTCCTTCTTATGCTTCTTGTTTTTCGGGAATTCTCTACCTCGTGAGGCTTGGTGGGAAGCAAGGCCTTGTTGCCCATGGCAGAAGCTAAGAAGTGCAGATCCTTGTTTTCTCCACTTTTCTGCTGGTAGCATGGATATCACACCTCGGCTCAGGCAATAGGACTTCAAAGCTGGGCCTTTGAAGCTGAAACAAGTCATGCAAAGTTGCAGGGGCAGTGGAGAACTAATTCTGGTGGTGGCTGCAGCAGTGTCAGCATCTGATTTCCAAGGCAGCAGAGCAGCTTTCTCCAAGTTCCAGTGTTGGTGGGGAGCAGTAGCTCGATTAGATGTTTCTCTGATATGGTTCCTGCTGTCCATCTTTGCCTGTTTTATGAGCCTGGTTTCCCAAGTGTCTTGCAACTCTGTGACCCATTTCATGAGCCACTAAGGATCCTCTGATGGCTCCTTTTCTTCCTGTATCAGCCAGAGCTTGTTCTGTTGCTTTCAACCAAGAGCCCGGACTGTTAGCGTTAATTTAAACTTTGAAAGCCAAATGATGCTTTCTAGTAGTGTTACTGATTATTGCTAACCATAAACTTTTTCTTCTATGAATTAATAACATAGGGAAGGTAGTTTTACTTTTATGAAAAGACCTAGTACTTTTCGAAGTTTGCATTTATATCAATTAATGCTGGGTGGACACGGTGTAAAATTACGCTGTCTAGAGGACATCTTAATGACTTTATTTATCGTCGCTTTTATACATTTGTGCCATTAGGTGATTTCAGCAAGAAGATGGTGTCTCTGTCTCTCAAGTGGCCACTTGCAACCATGTCATGTCTACTTCCCTCATTGTTGACTCTCTTGACTGTGTCTACTCCTTCATGGTGTCAGAACAGGGAAGCTACATCTCCAGAAGCCGGTAATGGGACACCATTTCCTTGGAATAAAATGCGACTTCCCGAGCGTGTCATCCCAGTTCATTATGATCTCATGATCCATGCAAATCTCACCACGCTGACTTTCTGGGGGACCACGGAAGTAGAAATCACAGCCAGCCAGCCCACCACTGCCATCATCCTGCATAGTCACCACCTACAGATATCTAAGGCCACTCTCAGGAAAGGAGCTGGAGAGAGGCTGTCGGAAGAACCACTGAGGGTCCTGGAATATCCTGCTCATGCGCAAATCGCACTCCTGGCTCCAGAGCCTCTCCTTGATGGGCTCCCGTACACAGTTGTCATCGACTATGCTGGCAATCTTTCTGAGAATTTCCATGGATTTTATAAAAGTACCTACAGAACCGAGGAAGGGGAAGTGAGGTAATTTTTTTTCTATTTTTTTAAGCTTCAAGTGCTGTACATACTAAATTTATTATTTCAGGTGGATTGTCTTTTAAAATTCCCTTGTTGTTGAACTTTCTTCACTTTTGCTTTTGCATCTTTTTTATGGCATTAAGAATGGCTTATTTTTTCCTTGCTTTTTTAATCTCATTTTTCATTTTATTTTAACCGATTTTCTTTCCTCTAATTCTCTCAGAGTAAATACCTATTTGTTTATTTAATTAGTAAACATTTTTAATTCTCTTGGCCTGCATTGGTTTCCTGAGGCTGTCATAACGAAGTACCACAGACTGGGTAGCTGAAAACAACAGAAATGTATTCTCTCATGGTTCTGGAGGCCAGAATCTGAAATCAAGGTGTCAGCAAGCCCAGGCTCTCTCTCAGACTCCGGGTGGGATCCTTTCTTGCCTCTTCCTAGCATCTGGGGGTGGCCGTGGATCCCTGGCACTCCTTGCCTTGCAGCTGCATCTCTCCTGTCTCTGCCTCTGTTGTCACCTGGCTATTCTACCTGTGTTTCCCTGTGCCCAAATTGTTATCATCTTATAAAAGATGATAAAATCTTATAAAATATGACACCAGTCATATTGGATTAGGGCCCAGCCTGATCGCCTCACCTTAACTTGATTATATCTGCAAAGACCCTATTTCCAAATAAAATCACATTCACAGATACTGGGGGTTAGGACTTCAGCATATCTTCTGGGGGTAGGGAGTTCAATCCATAATGGCCCATTAGAGGAAATATTTTTCTCTCAGTTAAAACATTTTTAGGGATCCCTACCTGCTTTACTTTGGTTCTTTTTTTAAGGAGGGAACTTATTTGGGGAGCTTTTAAGCTAAATTTTAAAATCAAATCAAAGTTTGTTAGCAGATTATATACTGGCTTATTTTCCTAATTCCCTATTATTTTATCAAGATATAAAAGTCAGATGCTACCAAAAAGAATTTTTTAAAAAGTAAAATGTGTCCCAATCATAGCCCCCTGAAATAAAAATCTATTTCAGGGGAACATCTTCCTAGCCTTCTCTTTGGATATGCATGTATGTTATTTTATGTAAATGGAATTATTATATTTTCTTTTTTACAGTGGAGTTTTTTAAAACTTAATATATTGGAAAGATGTTTTGTATAAATGACTATCACTATGCATTATTTTAATGACTTTATTAAAATATATGTTTGTACATTAATTATTTAATCCCTCTTGGTTGGAAATTAAATTCTTTCCAACTTTTCAGTATCAGCAACATTTTGATGAACATCCACGTAAGTTATTTTTTTAGAATAAATGCCTAGATGTAAAATTGGTAAGTCAAAGAGTCTACAAACTTTGGGTATGCCTTGTTATATTGCTCATCCCTAACCAATTCTGTATATTGGCAATCTTTGTAGAGCAAAGAGGCCAAAAAATGGTATCTCCCTTTAATTTACATTACTTTGATTAAGGAAGTTGAGCAGCTTGTGATATGTTTATTAATGATTTGTTTTTCTTTTCTGAATTGCTTATTTATGACTTTTGCCTGAGATTTCACTTGATTGTTGGGTATTTTCTTACTGATTTTTCGGAGCTATCTGT
>NW_012137747.1:3005730-3006099 GCF_000956105.1 Propithecus coquereli | reverse complement strand
AAAGCAGTGAGACGATGACCGTGCCAGGTGAATAAAACTATTCATTATCCTATGATTCTGTTAGCTTAGAAAAGCATCAGCTGGGCTGTGATTCCATAGCTAGTGTATCCCACTTCCTGGAAGCACATTCTTTATTCAGAGAAGCTCACTGTGGATGAGACTCGGTGGAATATGCTTTGCTCAGAGTCCTGAAGAATGACCAGCTCCATCCCTACACTGGCCAGGTAAACAATATCTTAGCATCAAGAGACCCCCGGGGCCACAGACCAACCTCTTGCGCGGTACTTCTTTTTTTTTTGAGACAGAGTCTGGCTCTGTTGCCCGGGCTAGAGTGCTGTGGCGTCAGCCTAGCTCACAGCAACCTCAAAC
>NW_012137747.1:3002936-3003897 GCF_000956105.1 Propithecus coquereli | reverse complement strand
GGTGAGTCCTCTAATTAGAGAATCACTGCTCTAGGAGGATAAAGGAATAGGAATGGGATGCAGACATGAGAGAGATGAAGGACTACCAGGATCAGTGGAGAAATTTGTGGCTTGCAGAGGGAAGGCCAGGAGCGCTGGAGGCTCCACGAAAATGCTGCAGTCTAAATCCACGTGTATCGAGGATCCACCTGTCGAGGACAGGAGAATCTCTAATGCAGTCTTGCCGCTTGGACAGAAATCTGATAGGAGTGGCCTGACCTCAGGCTGCACGTGTGGAGCTGAGGGGGAGGACAGTGAGGTCTCAAAGGATCTTCTTGGAGGCTGGAAAAACAAACATATACCTTTGGAACATTGAAGTGTTTGGGCAGTAGGCAGGAGTCCATCACATTTAAATTTGAATTTGTTTAATCAGGTTACTTTCCTAATAAGTAGCAGAACTTCAGGAATGGAACTTTTTGTTGGGGGCAGGCAGAGGCATTTAAAAAGAAAAAATGATTTGGAATCCTTTAAGAGTAAAGCTAGGTTGCTAGCAGAGTCAGTTTAAATGGCCAAATGGTGACCAGCAGGCATCGTAGCTGGTGGCTGGTGGGTATTAAGAGGGATAAGGGCATAGCAATAGAGATGGGTATGGAATTACAGGAAAAGTGCCTGCTAACGTGGTTTCCCCAGGCTAGTTCTGGCTGTTTTTTCCTCAAAGATTTCATCTTAGTGCTTCTTGTTGCTGAGGTATTAGCCTTTCTTCTTCAGGAGCAGACCTCTTAGACTATACCTCCATCAACCCCACTCGACCCACAAGGCTACTCCCTGATTACACTTAAAAGCTGATTCCAATGAGGCAAATCTGAGTTTGGAAGAGGCTTTGCAGGATTAGGCCTATCCATAGATTACTTTCAATTGTGTAGAAAAACAGAAGCTGTTTTTAGGTAGTACACAGTTAAGTATTTTCCCAGAGTATGTACTA
>NW_012137747.1:2968784-3002676 GCF_000956105.1 Propithecus coquereli | reverse complement strand
AAGGATTGCTTGAGCCCAGGAGTTTGAGGTTGCTGTGAGCTAGGCTGACGCCACGGCACTCACTCTAGCCTGGGCAACAAAGCAAGACTCTGTCTCAAAAAAAAAAAGAAAAATGGACAAGTGGACCACATCTTGGCAAAACCAGCAATCTTAGTTTTGCCTTGTCCCATCCATGTTGTCAAGTCACATGTATTAAATATCAGTGAGTTTGCAATAATCTGGATTATTTAAAAGAAATTGAGTGTCAGTTGTTATACAACTTTATAAATATAATAAAAACCACAGAATTGTATACTTTAAAGTGATAAATTTTATGGTATGTAAATTATATCTCAATAAAAAAGAAATTGAGAATAGTTTGACTTTAATAGCTAAATTACAATCATATACTAGAAAGAGAACTTTTAAAGTAATTATAGAAATGTCATGCCATATACTTTTAATATTATGTCTGGTAATTAGGAAATTTCTCTTTATAATGTGAGTTTGGTATATTGGGTAATTAGATTCTTTGATAATTTGAGTTATTGTGGTTTTAGGTGAAATCTGTAACTATTGCTGAAGGACTCATAGAAGACCATTTTGATGTCACTGTGAAGATGAGCACCTATTTGGTGGCTTTCATTATTTCAGATTTTCAGTCTGTCAGCAAGATGACCAAGAGTGGAGTCAAGGTGAGCCCGTGATCGTCACATGGGACAACCAACCTGTCCTGGTTTGCCTGGTTGTCCTAGTTTTAACTGGGAGTCCTGCATCCTGGGAAGCCCCTCAATCTTGGGCAAACCGGATGGTTGGTCACTCTGTTGTCACAGATGCCCAATTGTACAGCGAGGTTCTAATTACAGCAGCACAGAGGGAGCTGGGCCTGGCCTGAGTCATGATCCTGGCTCCACCGCTACCTGGCTCTCTGACCTTGGCCCTGCTCCCTCTGGAACTTAGCTCTCACTTCTTTGGAAGGTGTAAGGTGGACGAGATCCTGCAATGGTTTCTAAGGGTGCTTCTGGTTATAACTTTCTGCAGTTTGGAAATAAATGTTACTGTCTGAGCAGGGGATTTCTGGCTGTGGGAAGGAAATAAGATAGAGCAACCAGCTTGGAGAGAGGAGTGGTCATTTCTAGTTTACCTTTGCACTAAAGGCATGGCCTTCGGGGTCCAGCTGTATGCAGGGGTTGTATGTCCTGTTAAACCTCCCACTTTGGGCAAGCCCTGGACTTTATCTCTTATCCCTTGAGTCCTTCAATGCCATGGGAACCAAAGCTGAAGTCCAGCTGTGTTGGGCTAGTGCCCGTAAGGCAAAAGCAGGGTGCAGTGCTCTGCTGACCTCAGAGGGTCTGGCTGTCACTTCAGTTTTGGCCTCTAAATCTTTCTTTCATTTTTGCCACCTTGTGAGCACATTTAAGAAAAAAATTTGTGTATATTACCAACATTTGTAGTTGTTTTCAGAAGTGGAATTGATTGGGAACAGTCAGCATTGATATAAGAAATGGGATTCCCAATTGTCTTCTTTAATATTGGCAACCATATCCCACAGGATGAAGGCACTAATGTCAGTCTCATGCAAGTGTGGAGAGAAGCTACTAAGATATTTGAATACCTTTCTTGTGCCTTTCTCTTTAGGTTTCTGTATACGCTGTGCCAGCCAAGATAAATCAAGCAGATTATGCACTGGGTGCTGCAGTGACTCTCCTAGAGTTTTATGAAGATTATTTCAGGATACCATACCCCCTACCCAAACAAGGTAGAGGTTTTGCACAGATACTGTGATGTGGCATTGGATGACCCAGGCATAGATTACAGAGCATTGTAATTGGTGCATTCCCATGGCTATCTCAGCAGCCCCTCAAGTCACAACCCCAGCAAGTGTCAAACATCTGGTTGATCCTTCTGAGCATTTCCTCACCTTTGATCTGTACAGTGAACTTCCAGTGACAGTAAAAGCAGGTGTTGATACAGTTGCTGAGGCGGAGGGCATAGGGACGATTTTGCCTTCTGATTTTATTAGTGGGCAAACAGCAGAGGGAAGTGGCTGTGTTTTTTTCATTATTGGCACATGCTTGACAGGGACATAGAGAGTACTCAATAGGCTTTTATAAAGGAACAAATTTATATGGTGTAAGAAAATCTGCATTTTCTTTCTTGTATGAGCCCTTAAAACTATGGTCTTTTGGAGTTTTTAGGTATATGTGGGTATTGGACATTTAAAATACAGCGGATTACTGAAGTAATTGTTAAGATTATTCAGTCCCAAATCTCCTCGTCAGAAAGGTAGAAATGGAGTCAAGAGGCCTGAGACACATGTCTGACTTTGTAGTGATCGTAGCAAAGTGACCCTGAGTCACCGAGCCCCTTTTTCTCTGTTGTGAAAGGCTCTTCCAGTCTAGAGCTCCGTGGTTCTGCATGGGCAGCTTGGCTTTTCTGTCCTAACACCCATTCATAACCATGAAGGTTAGTGCATTTGGGGGAACGTGTAGCTTAGAGATTGGTAATACTATTCTATTACTTTCTTCTGAAGATCTTGCTGCTATTCCTGACTTTCAGTCTGGTGCAATGGAAAACTGGGGACTGACGACATACAGAGAATCTTCCCTGTTGTTTGATGCAGAAAAGTCTTCTGCATCAAGTAAGCTTGGCATCACCATGATTGTGGCCCATGAACTCGCCCACCAGGTACAAGCTTACTCATACTTTTAAAAAAATATAGTTAAACGATATTTATATCACTTTTGTGGGACATATGAGGCTATTCATATATTATGCTTATAGTTTTTACCTTGTCATTTTTCTCATAAGAAAAACTATTTCCTTAAAGCATTAGGATTCATGTTTTATAATGCATTTGAAAGGTTTTTATTTTTACTTTGATGAAATATTATTTCTATAAATATGTTAACATTCATAAACTGACATTTGATATCTAAAATATATTTCTTTCTGAGTGTCTTTTGTGTATGGCTGACATCATAGGAAGCAGATAATCCAGTCTCCATAGCAATGTGTGAATAAACTGAGCAGTGTTTTCCTTCTAGTGGTTTGGGAACCTGGTCACTATGGAATGGTGGAATGATCTTTGGCTAAATGAGGGATTTGCCAAGTTTATGGAGTTTGTGTCTGTCAATGTGACCCATCCTGAACTGAAAGTTGTAAGTAGTTATTTTTTTTTTTTACATTTTAGGTTAATCTGTTGTTTTGTTCAATGTCACTGGAAAATATATCTTTGATTATAGAAGTCATAGAAAGAGTTCATTGATAACTGTTGAGAATTTAGATATGAATCATGTTTCACAAATGCTAGTGAACTTTCAAGATATATCGCAAAGACTTATTTCCAGACTCAGTTGTGAATCTATGATTGTTAGAAAATTAAGTGTTGAATTCCCTTAATATCAAAGAAATAGAAATAATGACAGCCTGAATGTTCTATATCATTTCTCCAACTGTCAGATTGCTCATTGCAGAATTATTAGGTACAGAATGCTGTTATCTCGATAAGACCCTACTTGCCAATCAAATGATTATGCTTAAAGTAGTTGCATATTTAATTGTAGAACAACATAGACTCACAAGTCACAAATTTAATGCTGTGGAACTGCTATGTGTTTGTTTAAAAGTCATATGTTTAACTTGAGAAAATCACATTTAACAAAATTAAAAGTAAACTTATATAAAAAATTCTTTACCCTACTATGATTCTTTTCATTTGTGAATATTTACTACTTCCCATTTTCATCTGCCTATACACATAATTTATTTATACACTATTATAATTATAAAGTACATATCAATATTATACCATAAGGGAACATAAACATTTTCTTATGTTTCTACATAATCTTTAATAATAAGTGATTATGTATGCATATTCTATTGAGTTAATGTGCCCTAAGAAAGCAGATTGAGGTTAGAATTTGTTCTCCATTTTTTTCATTACATGGCTCTAAAATAGTACAGATGATGACTGGAAATGTTGAAATCACTATGCATTTTAGTTTCTTATTTTGTTGCTGTTTGGCTATAGGTATAATGGCTTTGTTTTTAGGTTAATGTGAAATTTTCTTTATTCTAAAGTGATAGGTATTTAAGATGAACAAAATCTATAATGTTTACCCAAAATTATTGTTTTTAGATACTTTTTAGAAAATAGTAACTCTATTTTATTTCATAAATATTAGAAATATGGAATAGGTTGGCTCAAAAATTAGAAGTATAGACTTATTACCCTAGATCAAACCTTCCTCCTTTCATATTTTTATTTAAATGTAAATCATAGGTGATATTTCCTTTTTCCTGTCTCAATAGGAAGATTATTTTTTGGGCAAGTGTTTTAATGCGATGGAATTGGATGCTTTAAATTCTTCACACCCCGTGTCCACACCTGTGGAAAATCCTGCTCAGATTCGGGAGATGTTTGATGATGTTTCTTATGAAAAGGTAAAAGTGGATTATAAGGGTCCAGTTTGGACACTAAACTTATAAATACTGGGGTGGAGAAGTTATTTATAGGTATGGTTGAGAGCTTAAACCTAGATTGAAGGCCTTCTGTCCTGACTTGTGCTGGCTGCCAAACCATGAATTATACTTAACTCTTTTAGACCGAACTTGGAGTTTTGTTCATAATCCTAAAGATTATATTATGTTCAGTTCTTGATTAACTCTTTCTTGGTTTGAAAATTCACGGCCTACAGAAACTCTGTCTTTTATTCATCATTCAACAAATAGGTATTTATTAAGCATCAACTTTGTGTTAGGCAAAAATTTCTGACCTTGTGTAGCTTACCTTTCAGGGCCTTCAGAAATGGTTTATATCGTTGAACTGCAACGTGCTGTCCTGCACAGTGTGTTTAATGACAGAGTTGGAAATTGTCGATGACATTTAATAATTAGGAGATTTTATATATAAAAATCCAGATTTCTGGCTTCTCTTGGGGGGAAAAAAAGGAGTTTTTGGCCACTGAAGAATCATCCTCAGGGCCTGTATTTCCTTTGGCAACATAAGCGGGAGCTAAGTTGTGGCTCCTTCTTTATAAGATCAAAGTTCTGCTTTTCCACTTCCCCTACCATTCCCAATTATTCCTGTTGTCTTCTGCTCCCTGAGGCTCAGAGTGTGTTGCCATTTATCATTGTGCTTTGCTATTGTTTTTCTTGTAGCAAACAGAAAAATATTTCTTGCTTGCATGCTTCCATCAAAAGTACAGAGGAAACATAATGTAAAAGAGCATTCTCTTTACCCTTGGAGTACTTCCCTTATTTATGTCACCTGTCATATGCCACTGGAGGCATTTGCGTTGGTGACCCACAATCTATGGCAATGGGAGCGGAGGGGAAAAGAGCTTACCCAGAAATGAGCTTCCTTTGCTTCCATCTCTAGTGCTCTACTCCTGTGGTACCCACCTCTCCCCACTCCTGCCCGGGAGTGGCAGTGGGAGAGCCAAGTGCTGGTTCAAGGTCTGATGTTTAATCTATCCCCTCATCCACTCACATTTGAACAAAGGGAGCTGGCAGATGATGCTAGTTTGCTCCATGGGGAGGCCTGGCTACTGATAGAAAAGAATGGTTCTAGTGGGCTAAGTATAAACAATCATATTAGAAAGATTTCCTGCCTACACAGGTCCAGGTTTAACCTACTACTCTGTTTCACAAATTGCCAGACACTAGCAATGTTACTGCAGTTGCATTTTAGAAGAACTACTGCCAAATAAAATATGATGGCAGAATAGATTGAGACCAAACTGTACATAATAATCATTTCTACTACCTTTTCAGGGAGCTTGCATTCTGAATATGCTAAGGGATTACCTTAATGCTGATGTGTTTAAAAGTGGTATTGTGCAATATCTCCAGAAGTATAGCTATAAAAACACAAAAAACGAGGATCTGTGGAATAGCATGGCAAGTGTGAGTATGTTTTTGTGAATCTCTACGTTGAGATTGACAGGCTCATTATCTTGTTTTGTTTTGTTTTTCCTGCATGACATTAATCCCTCTAAGAATAATGAGTGTTTTTTGCGGAAACAAGAGTGATGTGTTTAGTTTTGGTTTTTAGATTTGCCCTACAGATGGCACACAAAGGATGGATGGCTTTTGCCCTGGAAGTCAGCATGCATCTTCATCCTCAGTAAGTCTCTACATCTGTATGTGTTCCCTTAAGCACATTCTGTTATTCCATATTCTTTGAAAGATAGCTCTGTGCCAGACTTTCTGAGGTTCTTGATTGGATCACCCTCATTCCAGATAAGACTGCAGTTAAGCTATACCAGACTGACATTCTTTTACAATTTTTCTAAAAATGTACTGATACAAGAGTGTTGGACAGCCTTCTTTGGTACTACTTCTCACTGATACTAATTTCTGCAGCTTTACTCTCTGTAAAGTGGATTTGTGACATGTTTCTATGGTAGATGGGGTGGCATTGTAGCAGTCAGGAGGATGTCAATCATTTCCAAAGCTCTGCATTTGTGCAAGGACAAATAATGGCAGTGAGCATTCTTGAACGCTTACTAAGTATCAGGCACATGCTAAGCACTTGTGTGTTTTATCTCCTTTACGCCTCATCATAAACCTATGAGCTGGGTTCTCTTACTGCCCCTACTTTTACAGGTGGGAATATGAAATCCAAAGGCATATGGTTGGTAAACTGCACAGCAGGGATTTGAATTTAGATCTAACTCATGTTTTTAAATGCTAAGCTATAAAGTATTCATAACATCTAAGTCATAAAACAGTCCGAGTCTCTGTTTTTCTGGACTTGTAGAATATTTTCATAGACAGCTGAAGGTGAGTCTAGAGAGTCAACAGAATTTTATCTATCATATTTTTATTTTCTTGGCTTGTTTCTAGAGATTTCTTTTTTCAGTGGTTTCTAGATTGGTCCTCTAGCATAGTTTATCCTTTTATTACCTCTTAAATCTTTTCTTAAAAGCTTTTTTAGTATCAAATTCCATATCCTGTTTTACATTCACGACTATTTGTTGAGTATGGGCCATCTCTGTGTTATCACTTTAGAAACACAGGCTCTTGACTGAACATTTTTTCCTACCTTGCTTGCCTCAGAGCCAGCAAAGTTATGTGTCTGTTGAAAACCTGGCCTCTTTCTCTCCCTTCATTTATTCACATGCCTGCCTCTTGCCTGGTGCTATGCCAGCCCTGAGGCGTGCCCAGAAGAACCAGATATGCCACCTGTCCTCAAGATACACATGTGTAATGGAGGAAAGTGAAAAGTAAACAGTCGGTGCTCTAATGGAGGTGTGATGGCTGGAAACAGTGGGGGATGGGGCCAGAGCAGTGGGCTGGGGAGCAGAGGAAGGAATCTGGAAGAGCTCCACAGAGAAGGTGGTCAGTGGTCTTTTGAGCACCAGCTGGTGTTCTCTCTTTTCTCAGAGGTGAGTTAAGTGGGTGATGCATCTGCCTTTCTGTGTATAAACCAGCACTGGCGTCAGGAAGGCCTGGATGTGAAAACCATGATGAATACCTGGACGCTGCAGAAAGGCTTTCCCCTGATAACCATCACAGTGAGAGGGAGGAACGTATACATGAAGCAAGAGCACTATATGAAGGGATCTGACAACGCCCCAGAAAAAGAAACTGGGTAATGTTCATAGAGTAAAACTCATTTTGTTGCCTAGGTAATATCTGTCTTACAGGATGAAACCTAACTTTTGAAGTAGTGCCCTTACCTCTATTGCTAAACTGTTTCAGTTGAATCTATGTATCCTATGAAGTTGACTTATACCACCCTTCCCATCTTCCCAACAGAATTAAGGAGGCTTTAAACCTTGATTAATTTCAGTAAAGTTGATGATATATAATTACTTTAATATTCTCGTGTTTTGTAATTTGATAGGATGGTAATTTCTGGTTACTGGCTTGAAATCAGCTCCAATCTAAGCAACTGCTATTAAATTGCAATAGTGCATTAGGATTGGAGCTAAGGACAAAAGAATTTATTTGATTTCTGGGAATTATGAGAGACTTAATTCTATTTTTTGCAAGTCTGGGTCAGATCTTGGAACCTGTTTGTCAGCTTAATGCCACAGAAGGGTATCACTAAAAATGAGAGGCTGCAACTTGGTTGACCCTGGATGGACACTAAAAAAATTCTTTTTCATCTTGAAATAATTTTAGACTTATAGAGAAGCTGCAAGAATAGTGGAAAGAATCCCCATATATCCTTTGTCCAGATATACATCAACACTTTATCATTCTGTGCATGTGTGTGTGTGTATGTATATATGTGTGTATAAATATACATTAATACATATATGGCATATATTTTTCTAAACTATTTGAGAGTAAGTTGGAGACATGATGCCCCTTTACCCCTAAATACTTCAGCATGGCATTATTTTTATTTTTAAATAAGAACATTTACTTATATAATCATGATACAATGATCAAAATGAAGAAATGAATGTGATACAATACTTTTATCTAATTTATAAACCCCTTTCAACTTTTTCTAATTGTCCTAAAAATATCTTTATAGCAAAATAGAAAAGAAATTCTGGTTCAGAATTTAATACAGGATCACATATGGTATTTAGTTGTCACATCATTTTGGCCTCTGTTTTCTCTGAAACAACTCTTTAGTCTTTATGCTTCTTGTTATTAACATTTCTGAAGAGTACGGGCCAGTTATTTTATAGAATGTCCTTCAACTTGGGTTTTTGCTGTGTCTTCATGATCAGATTCAGGTTATACATCATTGGCAGGAATTCCACCGAAATGATGTTGTGTCCTTCTCACTACATGATTTAGGAGGCGCATGATGTTGATTTGTGCTATTACTAGTGGCCAATGTCTTCGAGTTAGGCCTCTGAGCTCCAATCAGACAATCACTGTAAAGGCTTTCAAGGCTCACTTGAGCCCGAATTCCTAGCTCTATTCAAAGGGTCCAAGAAGGATGAGTAATGCCTGAGCTGACCCCCCCTGCCAAGCTGGAAAGCAGACTGAGGTTATTTTGAGAGTCTGGCCACAGCAGCTTTAGTACCATCCCATCCTTAAACTAGCCAGTGCTTGGCACATGATAGGTGATTTAATAACTGCTTGCAGAATTAAATCAACAGATGAACAATCCATCCCTCCTTTCTTGTAGGTACCTGTGGCATGTTCCACTGACATTCATCACCAGCAAATCAGACACGGTCCATAGATTTTTGCTGAAAACAAAAACAGGTAATTTCTTGTGGAAATAACTAGTTCAATTCAAGGAAGAAGTATGGAAATATGTAGGATTTCAATACTAAGTTTCTTTTGCTATTTTGGTTAAAACAAAAAGGACCAGCTTGAAAATACTTTCTGGTTTTACCAAAAAATGACCAGAATCTTGCAATATAGAGATAAAAACAGTTGATTTATGTAATGCTAAAAAGGAGGGATTACTAGTGAAAATCCCCTATTACTTTGTTAACATTACTAGGTTATATCATATGTATGGCCAGAGATGTGGTTGCATTGTTTTCACAGATCTATAAATCTCACACAATGGATGTCTAAAGCCAATGTTGGCTTTTGTCTCTGAGTTGCTGTTTTCTGGTTTCTAAAAGAAATAAGTGATGATTTCAAATTGTTCAATATTAAACTCTTTTCTGATTTCCTTGTCCAGTCTCTGATCACAAAAGCTTTCATCAGGCAAGAGGGTAAATGGAGTTACGATTTATTTTATTTGCTCTAGATGTGCTCATCCTCCCAGAAGAGGTAGAATGGATCAAATTTAACGTGGGAATGAATGGCTATTACATCGTGCATTACGAGGATGATGGATGGGATTCTTTGACCGGCCTTTTAAAAGGAACACACACAGCAATCAGCAGTAATGATCGGGCGAGTCTCATTAACAATGCATTTCAGCTTGTCAGGTAATACAGGCTGCACAAAGTCGTGCTTTATTTCTGAAAGCAGCTGTTATCGTTCAAATTCTTGATTTCTAAAGGTTAAAATGATTGATTGATTGCTAAGAAGAGGTTGAAAAGTGTTTCCCCCCAAGTTCTTCTAACCATTCAAGATTGCTTTTAGCCTTATGATTAACATTAACCTCTCCTGTCTGTGACTGCTAAGTAACTTGAAGGAAGGAATCTGTATTTCAATCTTCCTCATTAACGACTCAGAGCAGACTGAAGCAAAAGTGTAGAAAACCAGGAGACTGACATCCTGGCGAAGTCCCTGGCCTCATCCCTAAAGCCTAGTCCTGCAGCTTTTTCTGGCCCTGCTGTGCCAGATCAGGTGTCTCCCAAGCTGGGTCCTTAACAGTCCTGAAGCCTTCTCAGGAGACTAAGGGCCCCAGACCCAAGTTGTTACTGTAGTAATACATCTCTTGGATTAAAGGAGGGATTTTTTTTTCTTTCCTAAACCAGAGACCCGAACCTCACAGCATCTTTATGTAATGCAGCTCATAAAATCTGGCCCAACCAAATGACTTTTCAGTGGTTGCAGAAAGAGTGAACGCTAGCCGTTTTTTTTTTACCCCATGACAATCGTTTTTAAGGAAATGTTCCCCAAGCCTAAAACTCAAACTTCTTCACTATTTAGGCAGAACTGAAGTCCTAAGGGGAACCATTCAGGTGGGAAGGGATAGCTCTATAATTTTCTTATCGCATGTCCCTCTGCCTAGAATATGTTCTTCCTTCTGGTTCTTCTTACCAACACACTGGGCCTCCCAAGGTGACAAAAAGCAATAGGGGAGAAAGTTAGGGGTTGCTCATCTAATTCCGTTCTGTAACATATTTTTGCTTGAATCTTGGAGAGTTTGTGTTTACTTAAGTAAGTATATATCCTACCATTGAGGCTTTTAATGCTAACCCTCTGTAATGAAGAGTTTTCATGTATATTCAGTGTCTTTTTGAAATGGAGAAGATGAATTTACTCCAGGGACTCATACTTTTGACTGAATCTAACCAGGCTTCCTGAAGGATCTTAGATGGAATCCCCTTCTTACTCTGGAAGCTCGGCACACAAGCCAGTGTCCCATGGGAACAGATGCTGACCTGCTTCCATTGTGTCTCACCCACACTCAGCCCTTGCTGTTACCATTTCAGAAACTTCCTCCCCAGTGTAAACAGGCTAGATATCATGTTATGTGTGACAAAAAAGAGACTGATGTAACAGTTGTTATGTATAAGGGGCATTTTTATCTGATTGAATGTTTTGCTGGAAGATTAAAATACACTTTGAAGCAAAAAGTTGATTTCCTGGATTTTCTTTTAAACCACTAACCATGGTGTATCTTGGTTAGCATTGGAAAGCTATCGATTGAAAAAGCCTTGGATTTAACCCTGTACTTGAAACGTGAAACGGAAATTATGCCCGTGTTCCAAGGTTTGAATGAGCTGATACCTATGTATAAGTTAATGGAGAAAAGAGATATGAATGAAGTGGAAACTCAATTCAAGGTAAAAGCCTGGAATAGTTACATAATTGTGTTTTGTGTGTGTGTGAAAAAGAGTGCTTATCGTTGTGTACGTGTGTGTATATATATGTGTGTGTATATATATATATATATATATATATATATATATAAAGGAAAAGCAAAGGAAAAGCAAATAAAAATTCAGCATTTGGATAGATTGGGAAAGATTTCTGTTTTATTTGGCACTAAAAATAGGAAAAGCTTGCTTAGACTCCACACTTAATTTTCATGGATTTGTTTTTCCCTTCGTTTCATAAATCACTTATTTCATTTTACTTCTCTATTATGATGGCTGACATTAAGATTTTCTGGGGCTCAATAAATAGGACTTGAGGAAGAGGCATAAAATTGTTATTTTTGCAAAATGTCATGAAGTCCTGATGTATAATTGCTCTTAAAATTTAGTCATATAAACTGTCTCTTTTAGTTTGTTTTTAAAAGTGGCAATTCATTCTGACTTTAAGTAGATAAGATCTTATAAAAGATTGTTATGCAAATACCAAAATCATTCATCATCATTTTTGTGTTTTGACTGTAATTAAACATAAATAAAGCTGCACAGTTTTAAAATAAGTTGTGAATTAAGCTTTAAAAATGAGCTCCCATCACCTGAGGCAATACTGGATTATGTTAACATGAAATGACCTGGGACAGTACTAGTGACACACGTTGCTGTTTCTCTGTACGACACCCTCAGGCCTTCCTCATCAGGCTGTTGAGTGACCTCATCGATAAGCAGACGTGGACCGACGAAGGCTCAGTCTCCGAGCGAATGCTGCGGAGTCAGCTCCTCCTCCTCGCCTGTGTGCGCAAGTATCAGCCATGCGTGCAGAGGGCAGAAGGCTATTTCAGAAAGTGGAAGGAATCCAATGGAAATTTGAGGTCAGTTCCTACTAAATAATTTGTTGATGTAAAAGGTATCCTTTCTGTTTTTCCTCATTGATGCTAAACATTGGGAAAAACAAGAAGTTTAAGCAAATCTCTCCTGCTGCCCTTTTTTGGAAAATAAATTGCTTTTTAAGACTTACCTATGTAGCACTCAGCTTTCTGTTTTAAGAAATGCTAGGAGGAAACTTCTGTTCTTAAAAGTCAAATATCTGTGGAGTTAGAATAAGATTAGAATAATTGTCATTTTGTATAGCCAATATCAAATCTTACTGAGCTGAGACAGCCATACAGAAACGGAGGCAACGCATTTTGTAGTAGCTTCTTTGGGCTTCCAAAGGCCCTGACAGGGGTGCATGGTAACTAACCGCTGACACTGTCTAAGCAAGATAGGATCTTACCATATCTGGAAATCCCTATTCTTGCTATACTTCACTCCTTTCATATTTGGAGCTTAAATCCCATGGAGGAAACATTTATTCCAACAATCTACATGCTTCCATTTAAAGAAATACATACAAACAGTGGTCCTGACTTGTGATCATGGTGCAAATGTTGAATCTAGTTTGAATTTCTTTCTTTTGGCTTGAAAGGTGACCAGGTATGGAGTCACCCAGCATTATTAAAATATGTTAGATATGTATATATTTATAAAAGTGGCATGTTACATTACGTTTGGGGAAGGCTACTTTAAACCTAATTTTACATATTTTCACTTGCCTCTTTCACAAAATGTCACTGAAGGAACAAAGTAGTTTTTGTTGATATTTCCAGGCATGCTTCTCTGATCACAAGGCTAGTTCATAATTGGTCACCATTATGCTTCTAAACACATTTACTACGACTCAGATTCTCACCGAGTGTGTTCTTTTCCACAGCCTGCCTACTGACGTGACCTTGGCAGTGTTTGCTGTGGGGGCCCAGAACACTGAGGGCTGGGATTTTCTTTATAGTAAATATCAGTCGTCTTTGTCCAGTACCGAGAAGGAACAAATTGAATTTGCCCTCTGTATGAGCCAAAATAAGGACAAGCTTCAGTGGTGAGTCATTCATTCATGTTCCTGTGGCCAAGGGAAATTAAATTAGATTAGATCATTCTGGCATCTATTTTTGTTCTCTTGGCCAGGAATTGCCTATTCTGCTGGGAACATTACTTCAAGTGGGCACACATCTAATGAGGATGACAAATAATTAGGAAGAACTAGGTGTTAGGAAAAATATTTAAAGGTGTATACAGTCGTGTATCTTTAAAGTGATAACGTACTTGAAATATTTACTAGAGACACCCTTCCTCAACTATTCTTTTGAGCCAGTGAGAAAATATATGAGAATGGGTGTTAAAAACACTATATAAACGTTAGTTTTTTATTGTTATGTAGCTTTTGTGGGTTTATTAGGACTCTGGCTATCTATATTTATCCTGTTGGCCCTTACTATTGGCAGACTGGTTTTACTCTTCTACAGATTATTTCATTGTAGTCATTCATAACTGTTTCATCAACTATTCATTGCTGACATTGCTTTTCTTGATCCTTCCAGGCTTCTAGATCAAAGTTTTAAGGGAGATATAATAAAAACCCAGGAGTTTCCAGGTATTCTTACACTCATTGGCAGAAACCCAGTAGGATATCCATTGGCCTGGCAGTTTCTGAGGGAAAATTGGAATAAACTTGTACAAAAGTAAGTTGTACCAAAAATTATGCTGTGACTGGATAAGCTCCCCCTGTAACCTTACTGTGTTGTATATAAAATAACAATAATGTTTTAAGGGGATTTTTTGATTGAAGGTGGCATTAGAAGTACTTAAAATATCCTTAGAAAATATAAAACTCTAATTCAATGCTAACTAATGAATCTGGACAGGGACATTTTCCGTTCCATCTGGAATAACCCCCTTCTATACCCATGGACTTATGTGAAGCTTTCCTCCTCACAGTTCAGCCACGTCTTCCATCAGCACTTTGGCTTGTTTGCGTCTGCCTTTGTGTAGCTCTTGAAGCACTTTCTACCTCTATCATTTTCTTTTGGATATTTAAGCTTTTAAAAACTAACACCCAAGTGCCCATCAATCGATGAGTGGATTAATAAAATGTGGTATATGTATACCATGGAGTTCTACTCAACCACAAAAAACAATGGTGATCTAGCACCTCTTGTATTATCCTGGATAGAGCTGGAGCCCATTCTATTAAGTGAAGTATCCCAAGAATGGAAAAACAAGCACCACATGTACTCACCATCAAATTGGTTTTAACTGATTAACACTTAAGTGCATATATAGTGATAACATTCATCGGGTGTCAGGCAGATGGGAGGCAGGAGGAGGGGATGGGTATATACACACCTAATGGGTGCTGTGTGCACTGTCTGGGGGATGGACACGCTTGAAGCTCTGACTCGGGTGGGGCAAAAGCAATATATGTAACCTAAACATTTATACCCCCATAATATGCTGAAATAAAAAATTTTAAAAAACTAACCAGTTTTTAGTTAAATGTTGTTATATAGAGGCTCTTAAAAATATGTTGAATGAATAAATATTTCACAATACAATTTGGTAATTTTGGTTTCTAGGTTTGAACTTGGCTCACGTTCCATAGCCTACATGGTAATGGGCACAACAAATCAATTCTCCACAAGAACACGGCTCGAAGAGGTAAAAAGACAATCTTTCTTTTTAAACTTGTGACAGTTAGGTAATAAATATGTAGATAAAATACTTTGGGGGTGTGTTGAGTTAGAAATGGATTTTGTCATGTAAAAGTTGTTTTCGGATGCCATGGTGTCGACACATGCAAAAATCAGTTGCAAGTGAACTAGTGAAAACTGTGCCTCTTCTCAAGCCCATGAAGAGGTCTTAGCTCTGCCATTAAAAGCTTTAGTACTTAAAAAGAAATTCCTTGGGACAATCAGTCCTCGTTAAAGGATGTTAAAGTGAGCGCTGGAGGTATAAATGACTGTAGCGGTCATGTAGCTGTTGTGAAAGAGGCAGGTCTGGAGTCCAGGTTCTTCACTATCCAAGTGCAGGGTTCCCTGTTACTTATTACACATACCGTCTACTTCAGAAAGAATTTTAGGCAACTTATAAGATCCATCTGTGAAAAAATGTGAAGGAACAAAGAGTTGCATAATAGACAGGAGATAACTATGCAGGAAACTTATGTTGAGGATAATTATTCCACTTGTTCCCCAGATTTATCACAGAGATTCCTAGCGGTCAAGGAAAAATGAGAAATCAGTATGAGTTATTCTCATTGTCTGGCAAAAGGGAATATGAAACGTACCATAAGTTCTCTACAAAAGCAAACTTTTCTCTAAACTCAGGAATTTGGTGTTCAGGTCATTATGTTTTGTGGTGTCCCTTCTGCAGTAAGGTTTCCTATAAATTTTACGTGGCTTTTAAAATATGTTACATTGAGGTGAAAGGTGAGAGCCTAATATTAAATTTTCCAGTTCCATAGGGTAGTCTGGTTATACCATGATCGAGCTTGATATAGGGAGAGAGCTTTGAAAATACAAAAGAATGAAGTGTTATCACAGTCCCTTAGCTTTTCTCCAGTTTTCAGTAGCCTCACCTAGGCTTATAAAATTAACTTGCACCTAACAGTTAAAGCTTGAACTCTAGTGAGGTCTAGAGCAGAGATACCCTGTGTGACGTGTGATGACTGAAGAGCTGGCCACAGTCCAGATCTATAGCAACAAAACATTTCATTCACTCACTTGTTCTTTGTTTTCTCATCAATTCATTCAAGATATCTTATATTCCTAGTATATGCCAGACATAGTTTTAGGTTCTGTGGCTACATCACTGAAAAAACAGAGCCTCTGCTCTCCTAGAGCTTAAATTCTACTGGGGGAATCAGGCAATTACATGAATCAAGCTATGTCAAGTAGTTACATGCTCTGAAAATGCCTAAGGCAAGGAGAGAGAGTGATCAGGGTAGCTGGGTGGTGGTATGTTGTATAGGGTGATTGGGAGACATTTGAGAAGAGGTCGAAGGAAATGCCCACATCTAGAAGAGTGTTGTGTGCAAAGACCCTGAGGCAAGGCATGGAAATGAAAAAGCCTGAGATATTATCATAGTGGAGAGCGTCCTACTGCCATTTAAAAGTGGGAGTCATCCTGAGTCCTTCCTGCCCCTCACATCTAATTTATCCCGAGTCCTGTTGGCCCTGCCTCCAGCATGTGCACCTCTCCTCTCTGCTCTTACACTCACCAAGGGCTTTCCCGTCTCTTGCCTGGCCTCCCACTTGCCACTTTGCCAATAGCAAACCATTTCCCACATTTAACACTGCAAATCAGCCCATGATTGACCCTGCCTTCTTGAAACCCTGCCCATTGCTCTTGCAGTAAATGCCAAACCCCTCCTTTCCATGTGTCC
Source organism: Propithecus coquereli (assembly GCF_000956105.1). Taxonomy (NCBI): domain Eukaryota; kingdom Metazoa; phylum Chordata; class Mammalia; order Primates; family Indriidae; genus Propithecus; species Propithecus coquereli. The sequence continues at coordinate 2,986,011 of NW_012137747.1, read as the reverse complement.
GAGACCATGATGATCTGGCTTCTGCCGACCTCTCTGGCCAGTTCCCACAGGCTCTACTGGTTCACTCTCTCTCAATACTTGGGCCACTCAGCCTCCTCTTGCTGCTGGGCTCCCAGATGTTTCTCCTGTCTTTAAGCCTCTGCACTTTTCCTTTTCTCTGCCTGGCTTGCTCTTTCCCCAGTTTTTCACTAGAAAGGCTCATTTTATTTTTTAGAGGTTCCAGCTCAAATGACACCTTCCCCTACCATGCTGTTTAAAGCAGGCCACCCTCTCCCCGGTTACTATCACACTCCTAGCATATGCTCTTCACAGCAGTATGTTTATTGTAATCATAATTTACTGCCTCCCCCTCCCCCCAGGTAGACTGTAAGCTCCATGAGGGCAGGGTGCTTGCCTGATTCACTGCCTCATCCTCAGTGTCTAGACAGTAATCACGGCAGAGGGATGAACAGGTACCAGAGTAAATACTGGTGAATAAATTGTTGAGGTTGAGTTCTGCACTTACCACTTATATCACTATATGCTCATCACGGCTCTGCAGGGTAGATATTCTCCCCATTTTACAAATGAGAAGACTGAGTCCCAGAAAAGTTAAGTCATTTGCTCAAGGTCAAACAAGTTAGGATAAACCTGTTTTTCTATCCCTATATTGCACTACTTATTGCACAGAAAATGTTCTCAACGAGGCAGGTTTGCATCAAATATTCAGTTGAGATGCAGCATTTCCAAGGCAGATGATGGTAGAAGACAGTCAGGAAAAGGGTAGGGGCAAGGGTCAACAGCTGGCTTTAGTGGTGCTATCATGATGGGGTCCTTTAGGGCTAATAATTTGAGCAATTAGTAAAATTATTGATGTGGTGTGACTGTTGAGGAGTGCCCACAGTGTTTTTTAATTGTGAATTAATCTTGAGTTCTGAGAGTATGAAACAGTAGGATGAGCTACAGCTGAAGGCAGGACAATGAAGAAGAAATGTTTTCCAGGTTGCTACAGCAGGAGGCCATGCCTTCAGCTTGTTGAAAAGTTGCACTGAGATATAATTTTAAAACAACTTTGCATCATTTGAAATTGGAATTTGACCTTTCTAAAGCCTATTCCTACTCTCTCCCCTTTATTCCTAAACTTATAATGTGTTATTATGACATGGAATTTTAAAGAATTAGCCGTCTGGAATCCATGCTGAATAAATAATACATCTTGGCCTACACTTGCTTCCTGACTACAAAATCAAAAATGGATGGATTAATGCTGTGAAAATTTATGAGATAAGGTTAAGCACTCTTTAAAGTGAAAGAGAATAGCACAGTGGTCATTGCCGTGGCAAATCCAGCCTATTCCTCATGTGAGGTTAAGGGGTTAAGATACCCAAAGATGAAACAAGAACAAAGATATTTTTTAGGAGATAGCCAAGAGTCTCTTATCTCTTTAATATCATGGGGAACTCTATGTGGATTTTATCTTGAGGGAACACTACGTGAATTGTGGATTAGGATAAAAAACCTTGGCAAGGTTTGGGGTCTTACCACCATAACTTGCTAAGAACCCCATTCCCTACAGTGTTTCTGTAATAACATACAAGGCTAGGCCCATGGAGAAACACTGCACTTATGTGGTTTAAACTGTTTTGCTTGGCAAAGACGATACTCTGCACATTTTGCTTTTCAGATATGTTTAAAAAAATTAAGTTTGCATCTGTGCATACAGAACAGAATACATGTTAAATAGACACACTCAATTAAACCTTAATTATAAAATGGTAAACAGTGAAGTCTTTTAAAGCCTGGAAACTGTGAATAAATAAAAGAGCTGCAGAGAAAAAACACAAACCTGACATCATGAGGTATGAGCTCATTTCATATAGCTTAAGTTTATGTGCACATAATCACATCCATACACCTGGGGCTGCCTTCTCTATAGAATTTTGACAAATGTTGGAATCTTGGCTTCAGTTTTCTTTTAACGAGCCTGAAGCTACATTTGCCTAATGTAATAAAATTAATTTACTAAAAAACCCAATTTTGTCCTCACAAGGTAAAAGGATTCTTCAGCTCTTTGAAAGAAAATGGTTCTCAGCTCCGTTGTGTCCAACAAACAATTGAAACCATTGAAGAAAACATACGGTGGATGGATAAGAATTTTGATAAAATCAGAGTGTGGCTGCAGAATGAAAAGCTGGAACTGCTGTGACAACTGTTCCTTGCCAGGTTCCTGTTATCTGTCATCACCAACATTTTGTTGAATGTGAATGTTTTCAAGCTAGAGATGGCTGTTTTGGCTCCAGCTGAAGATACTTCCTTTCCCTTCCACTCCTGATTCATTTGACTATTCCTAAGAAAAGATTGGCTGTTAGTTTTTTCATCAATGGGCTATTGCTACCACACGTTTCATTTACAGGTGGTGTCCTAAGATATAAAGTGGTGGGTTCCTTACCGTGGAGGAATGAAATGATTTATTCTTTTATATTTTATGCTTAAGCCCATGGTGTCCTATAAGCCCCATGCCCCACCTGTTTGTCATTCATAAGCTGTTTCATCAATCTCCTTGAAAGACTTTGAATAGTGAAGACTACTGAACAATGAACACCTGGCTCAGAGATGAAGCTGGACTGTGGCTGTGTCCGCGCTCTCCCGCTGACCCCCTCCAGATCTGCTGTCCACCCTTCTCTTCCTTGCTCCTTGCCCAGGGACTGACTGGTAGGTCCAAGTCATCAGTCTTCCTTGCCCTTTGGATTTTGGTCAGTGGGGACCCCAGGAGGTTGGAGCTGGGGTTGGGGGACAGAGTAGGTGGAGGTGTTTCTTCCCCGGCTCCCTTGCAGGAGGACTCTGCGGAAGGTCTTAGCTTCGGAAAGGTGGCCCTCTTTTTTTCCACACAGCCTTCTCCATCTCGGGGTTCTGGTCACTGCTTCCTCCTCTCATCCCTGCAGGACTAGGGGCCTCGTGGTCTTTGTGGTTTCCTTACACCTCGCCTGCACCTTTACAAAAAGTCCTTTTATAGAAGCCTCCTCGGGTAATTCTGAGTGTCATCTCTTTCCCGAGAGATCCTGATACAGCATCTCTTCTGAAAAAGCAGAGTGCATTCAGGTCTATAGAAAAAACCTTTCATTTGAAGTTGTACCAGACAGCTGTTGATCCTGAGGGTAGTGAGGTGTACTTTCTCTGTTCCTTATTTGGCCTAGTTTATAATTCCTAAATAATTCATTATTGGCACTTATTGCCAATAAATCATTGCAGAATCATCAATAAATATACTATTGAAGTGGAAAACATTTGCCTAAGTGAGGACAATGTATTCTTTGGCTTTGAAGTCATATATGAATTTTTTGAATATATGGCAAAAATTTCAAGATAAAGGAATATGATACAAAAAAGTCAAAATGTGTTGCTCTAATACACTATGAATAGAGTGACTTTTCTGGATTTAAATGTATTTCCATTTTTATACTTATTGCATAGTTAATGGTTTAAGAAATAAAAATGAAAACAGAAATCACAATTTCCACCCCAGGCTATTTTCCTTCTAAAAAAAAAACATACACAACAGCCAGGATTTTAATGTAAAATATTTTGCTTTAATTATATTTTGTATCTTGATTAATGAAACATGGAAATGCTGACTTTCAGTTTTGGTCACCTGAGGAACCTGTCTTCACGTGCTTTTAGAAAAGCCCATTTTCTAAACAGATACAATATTGCCACAACAGTGTGCAGGAACCTTTTGGGTAATAAAAAATTGTTTCTTCCCTCTAAACAGATATTTGTAATTATTTTTTTCTAATTAGTCAAAAACGGCCGTCGCTTTTGAGCCCACCGCTTACTCCAGTCTTTGTTAATTACCAGCAAACACTCAAGTCTCGAAGGTATTTCTCATTAAAAAAGGTGTATTCAGAGTACCTTAAATGTTTACTTTTACAGGGATTTTTAAACCTCTGGATTTTGGTATGTCTTTAAAAATTACTTCTATATATGCATGGATGTTAGTAATACCGCAGCCACACTCTTGCAAACACATCTGTCAGTGTCAAAGGTTTCAAAGTCTTTCTGGTTTAAAGAAACAAACAAAAGCAAACACCTGTTTTGCCCAAATGGGAGAATTAGATATATAGTTAAAATCCCTCAGGAAAAGTGTTTTTTTTTTTGTTGTTACTGCCTTAAAAATAGAATACTGATTGTATCTCTGATGGGACAGAAACAGCATTTTAAGCAGTTTGAAATCCCATAGGTAACTTTTAGAGAATATTTTTAGGGACTACTAATAAAATTTGATGCCCATTATAATCAATGTTATTACTTTTGCTTGCCTCGCACCTCCCCACCCCCATTTAGACAGTATTGGCCATATTACCTGTTTTTAGTGCAGTTAATTCCTAACAGAAGCTTTAAACTGATGCTAAGGAAGCCCATGCTCTTTGGAAACAAATTCCAAATCTGTTTTACATAATGTACCTGATATCTTTTCCTGCATTCACTACCAGAAAATATAGATGAAATTAAATATTTATCAAAATTCCATCAGTGATATCAGTGCCGTGTTCATGAACTATTCATTCAGAAAGATCTGAGAAACCATCAAAAGTTGTAAGATATCAGTCTAGTTCTTAAACTGTTGTGGGAGAAAAGCAGATTTTAAATTTCAGATATACGTATATTTTTTTTAAAGCAGAAGTTTTTGTATTTAGTAAACTTAACTTCCATAGAGCCAGATGCTATACAGTGCAAAGACTAATGTGGCAATGGCTCTAAGCAAACAATTGCTGCTCAGATTTTATGTATAGAAAATAGAAAGCACAGTTTAATTCAGTAAAACAACAGTTCAAGCCATATGAATATTCTAAGAACTAGATTTTATTTCTTATTCTCAAAACTTGCTACACAGTGACTTATCTAGCCTGTATTTTGCTCTTTTGCTGACTTGATTCAAGGCTCGTTGTGTTTTGTGTTGACTATAAAGGTACAGAAGTCCTCACACCTGGCAAAGAAGACTTCAAATTGAACAGGGTTCGGGGCTTCCCGGTTTGTCCAGGTTATCTATTATTAATTTATTATTAGTAGCCCAAAGGGAGATATGTGCCCAATGTACAATATTTTATGTTTGACTTATAAACATTAACTCCAAAAAAATCAAATACAGTTTAAAAGCCCAAGAGGAAAGGGGGTAATGAGAAAGCAGAACATCAAAGAATGTTTAAAGAAATGAAGTGCAAACTGAAAATACTAATGAGATTTACAGGCACTGTGTGTAGAATGTGCAAAAGTTTGCAAAGTTTTTCTTTTTTTGGTGTTGCTTTAAGAAACTTTATCAAATATATTTATTACAAATATAAAGCTTCCTTTCTCTCCCAACCGAAGGCAATTTAAAAAGAATTCAAAGTTCATCAAGACTCAGTACAATAACACAGGTGAACCAGACAAATTCATTTTTTTTTTCCTGGAAAAGAACAAACTAATGTTTAGGATGTCAAAAGACTCAAATATCACTGTCTAGCAGCCACCCAGAAAAATTGTTTTATGTTGCCAAAGCTTTTTTCTTCAAGTCACCATTCACCAGCTGAAGATTTTATATGCAGATACCTTGAGAAATTCAAATAAAAAATCCAGTGAACCATTTGATATGTAATCTTATTGTTATAAGCACAGTAAATATACTATTTAGCATAAGCATTGTATAATAGACAATAAGAAGAAATTTACTGTAAGTAAACATGAGAATGGATTATTAACAGAAATCTTTTTTTAAATTTTGGGAAGAAATATTTACAGCAGTTCTAATCAGTCTACCTCCCTCTTTACAGGAAATAAAAATGGATCGTTCTGAGAGAGCTGAACCCAATCTAACCTTCGTTTTGGTTTCTTTTAGGCTTTGGTCAGTAAGTGGTTGTATGCTTTTGAAGGCTTAGAGTAAGACCTCCCATCTCTGGAGATTAAGATAAGGACCCAGCTCTCAAGATAGATCTCAGATTCCTTCATCTGTTGGATTTCTTTAGTCACCATAAATTAGAATCAAACACAGTACTTTATAAAATTAAGACAAATAAAAGTGGCCAATCTTTTCCTTTGCCCTTGTTCCAAAAACCCTGTAATTGCCCCTAGACCCTAAACTTCTCCGTATACCACCACATGTTGGTATTTTGGGTAATAAGAATATTTAAGGACATTTTGCTAAGTTGTAACATGCTAATTTTGCTTTGCCATAATAACGTGCAGTCATGAGCATTGGATTTCAAAGATTCAACTGGCTTTAGATAGTCATTTTCTTTAAGTGTCTGGCTTAATATTTTAAAGAGCTCTTAATTATAAGATTATGCTTTTTAAGCATTTCAATAGCACAATCATCCCATTTAGTGCTTTTCAGAGAATGATTACTCTAGATTTTGCAATGTGCATTTCATGCTCATAGTATAAAGAGGGGATGGAATACACAAGGGGTGGACTTCATTTCTCTTACCTATAACAGGTTGGTAGAAGGTATAGTTGTCTTCATTTACACGTTAATTTAAATGTAAATTTACACTTAAATGAATGTCTACATTTACATTCAACTTACCAAAGAGTGTAAACTTTAACTTGTATTTTTTTCATCAGTTTTTGGCTTGGAAGTTTCCTCTGTTGTCTAAAAGGAAAAACAAAACCATCAGTGAGCTCTTTCTTTTCCAGATTAAGTATGAAGAAAACTGATTGACCAGAGATGGTTTATGAGGAGAGGGGCATCTCAGAATTAAAGATGGCAGTCAGTAGGGGAAAATAAGATGGTCTTTTCAAAGTTTCTCTTCATTTGGCCAAAGCACTATGAGTTCTCTCCCCTCCAGTTTCTGAGCTAAAAATAACCTTAAGTGATCCTAAATTTCTTTCTTTAAACTTTTTTTTTTTTTCACGGCCAGGGTAGATAAAGGAAAAGTGCACAGGTGTTCTTGGTTGGCAGTGTTTACAGCAATCCATCCTCTTCTGTACTTGGGGGCATGGCTGGCCAGCTACTCACTCATCATATGGGGTTATTATGCTGTCTTATTTGTTAAAAGGCTGATAAAGTACTTTGTACAACTAAAATTAAATAATAAGCAAACAAGTATTTAACTTGAGATAGAATGGCATAACTCTCAATTATCAATGCTGTTTTTTTTTTTTATCCTTTAATGGAATTTACTCTAGGAAGATTTCAATATCTTGTTTTTATTAAGAGCTTTGATGCAACTCGACTATTATTTTTAAAGCCACACTTTAATTTCCCATTGTAGTCAGGGGATCACAGTAATAATCATTTGAATCATATGTTCTTGGAATTGGAAATGTCTGATTCAACTTCCATTTCTGACCACACCTTGAGTAATTTTAATAATAGAAAGCTCCCAACTTCTATATCCTAAAGTTTATATAGACCACATACTTACTCTGGTGGAGTTTTAATAAGGGAAGGAAACACAGGCAACTTGAGTTGTGTTAAGAACATTCATTTAGATTTTTCAAGCACCAGTTACCTTAATTGTGTGTGTCTGTGTGTATTTACATATATATCTTTATCTTTAAAAACTCAATTTCTTTAGCAAGATATGCTATGGGATAGTGATTTATAAAATCTTTTATTCTAAATAGATTCTAGTAAGACATTAAATGACTAAAGTGATAAACTCCACTCCATGTAATTGCTAAACTAATATGTATTTACTGCTCCGTTTACCTTTGCTGAATCCTTTGCTTTACCTCCATTCTTGGGTGCTTTGGAACTGGAAGCAGTCTTCTTGCTCTTATCCTAAAGCAAAGGAAATGTAATGAGGCTATTAGTACTATCAATCTACCTAGCAATTAACTACTGGCTACAATCAAATCAATTTAGATTATTCTTTCTAGACTGGAGATCTCTAGTTTAATTAAATAATGGAAGACTTTGGGTATTTTAGTCATGACTTTTTTTTGGTGGGGGGGAGACTGGGCTTGCACTGTCACTGAGGCTAGAGTGCAGTGGTGCCATCACAGCTCACTGTAACCTCAAACTCCTGGGCTCAAGGGATCCCCCTGCCTCTACCTCCCAAAGTGCTGGAATTACAGGCATAAGCCACCACGCCTGGCCTTAGTCACAATTTTTTGAACAATGGTGAATGTACACAGAAGTGTTCAAGGCAGGAGGTAAAAAGGATAAAAATGAGGAAAATGTGGGTTACATTGATGCATGATTCACCCAGACCTTATTTTGCTCATCAAAACAGAGCTTATCTATGAGATAACAAATGTGGGTGAGGGTGTGTAGAAAAGGGAACCCTAATACACTGTTGGCAGGAATGTAGATTGGTGTAGCCATTATGGAAAACAGTATGGAAGTTCCTAAAGAAATTAAAAATAGAACTACTACATGAGCCAGCAATCCCTCTTCTTGGTATATACCAAAAGAAGATGAAATTACCACCTCATAAAGATATCTGCACTCCCAGGTTCGCTGCAGTATTATTCACAATAGCCAAGATAGGACACAACCTAAATGTCCATCAATAGATGAAAGGATAAAGAAAATGTGGAGTATATATACACACAACAGAATATTACTCAGCTTTAAAAAAGGAGGTCCTGCCATTTCCACAACATGGATGGTCCTGGAGGACATCATGCTAGGTGAAATAAGCCAGGCACAGAAAGAAAAATACTGTGTGATCTCACTTATATGTGGAATATATACTAAAAGAAAAGCTCAAATACACAGAAAGTGAAACGGGGCGGAAAGGATGAGCACAAGGAGATGTAGAATGACAAGTTTAGAGATCTAACATACAACAGGACTAAAGTTAATAAAATTATATTATATTAGAGATTTTTGTTAAATAAGATTTTAGCCACTCTTGTCACCAAAAAAAACTATGTGAGATGATAGGTATGTTAATCTGCTTCACTATAGTAACCATTTTACCAGCTATATGTATCCCATAATGTCATGTTGTAAACCTCAAATACACATAATAAAATTTATTTAAAAAACAAAAATACACGAAATCAACTGGAAAAAAAACAAAACAGAGCTTGTCTCTATTGGCAGTGGCTTTTAGGTGCCAAGAGAGCAAAAACAAGACACTGTATTCAGTGTTATGGAAGAGAAATGTATCAATGGAAACAACTGCAGAAAGCTGGAGCAGGTTACATATAAAAATAAAGTCCATTCACAAAAAAAGGCATTATATGGGAGTTACCTGGAGTGACAAATAGGATGCTGAGGTGGTCTAGAAAGTAAATAACCCAGTATGGGAGGATTGACAATTCAGTGATTGGGAGCCATGCTTAAGAACAGCCAAAGAAAATGGCAAACTGAGAGCTACACAGAATTAACCGAAAATCACAGTGAAGGCACCCACTTCACTTTTCCCTCTGTTTGATTTACGAGAGAGAGGGTGCAGTGTATAGGTAAGATGCTCCACACCTGCTGAACTGCATAGTTTTTCATTTGCTTTTAATGACACGCTTTGAGCACCTGCTAAGCACTAGGCAGTTGAATGCTGAGCACAGGGGTAAGGAAACATCACTACCATGTAAGGTGACAGGTCAGTGGTGTAATACACATGTGCTCACAGGTAATCAGAGTGCAGGGAGGGCATGGAAGAGAGGCCTGTCACCTTGGCCTGGGGAGGGAGAGGGGTAAGACAAGACAGTCTTCCTGAGGGAGCTGATACTTGAGCTGTGCCCTGAGCAATGAGGAAGCATCAACCAGTTGGGCCGGGCAGAAAGAGTAGGAAACTCCAGAGGGCAGGTGGGCATGAGAGGGCCTGGTATAGTTAGGGACTGCTCTCATTTTAAATGGACACAGACATAGCATTATTGTCACACAACCATGTAGTGTGGCAATCAAAAATGATGGCTATGGAAATTATAAAGCAACGTGACAAACATTTATGAAATAACATTAAGCAATGTTTTATAAATGGACAAGTATAATTACATAAAACATACATATGGAAAAATGCAAAGGAAATATACCAAATATTACTGTTTGTGGGGTAGTAAAAGTATAGATATTTTTTCCTTTCTCTATTTTCAGGTTTTCTATGGCATCATTTGATTCATTCTATAGTTTAAAAATTATATATATGTACATACATACATATGTATTTCAAAGGAAATCGATATGAAAAAGCACAATACCTTTGCTGTGTTCTGTGAGGTTTCTGTAGTTGAGGGACAGCTGTCAAAATCTCCTGAGAGGGCATCAATGGGGTCTTTGTCATCTGCAGTTTTCTGAGATATCAACAGAAATAACCATCGGGGATGAAACACAAGGCAAAGTGCTGTATGGGGCATTTTCCTACATCACTTAAAAATAAAAGATGTTTATTTATTAAAAAAAAAGTTGCTGACTTTTGTTCTCTTTCTTTTACTAACAATGCATTGTAAAGGAGACAGTAAAACATGAAATCTTAATGGCTTTATTTTCTTTTACTCTAATACAAGTTGCTTAGTGTTCTCTGAGCCTCAGTTTTCTCACCTGGAAAATGGTACCGCCTACCTGAAAGGGCTTTTGTGAGGACTAAATGACAGGCCATTATTAGATACACACATTTATATGCTTGCCTTGTCATAGTACCAAGCAAGCTCAGGGTAGGCATCCAGTACATTTTAGTTTTTTAAATGCAAAATAAAGCCACGGCTAGGTTTTTTTTTTTTTTTTTTTTTAAATAGAAACATGCTACTATGGTAATTACCTTTGATTCCTTCGATTTCTTTGTAGGAGGCTTCACGGATTTGTCCTTAAAAACAAGGCAGACCATTGATTAAACATAAATCTTTGTAAAGGTTTACTTAGGCTTAGTCAGTACGCATAGAATCTATTACCAATGTCTTGATTTGGATAAATTAGAGTACAGATTTGCAATAACTGATAAACTGGGGTCCCTACTATATCTTCACCAGCTTTGCTTAATTACTACCCTTCTACCCATTTAATAGACTTGGGGGAAATTTAAGAAAGAGTCTGGCCCTGGAAGTGAAAGAAACACTACTTAGGAACTTTCTGCCATCATGTGCTCTAACGTTTATAATCCTACTTCAAATGTTCCAAAAAGTTACTCGTGTTTTTATGTCTTATTTACTATAGCTCATTACACTTTGAAATTCATCAGGGATTTTCCCATGTTCGAAGGCAAGCGCATTAAATAATACATTTCCCAGCGAATACAAGGCAGGGTGGTACTGTCAAGGCGGGGAGGACTCCAGCAGGCTGCAGAACTGCCATGTGTAGGCATACCGAAAGCTAGAGCAAGGGGAATTGATTCCTGTAACAGGAGACCACTGGGGCTGACAGTGCTGTTCAAACTAGAGAGTCACCTTACACTCTGAGAGAATCAGTACAGCAAGAGAAGGATGTAATTTGCTTTTCCTTGTTTTTATTTGATGAACAGGCCTGCAAAGAGTTATTTATCTAACTGACTCGAAAGTAGCTGAATAGGAAAGGAGCAGGGAAGGGAGGGAAGCAGGAAGCAGGCTGGGTTGACCTAAGAAGAACCGGCTTCCATGTTGGAGACAAAAGCTGGGACTTTTGGACAGAGAAACAGGAATTGCAACTCAGAGTATCATTTTGCCTGTCTTCCCTTTCAGTAGTGCTCGTGGTGATGTAGAAGAAAGGCAGACCCCAAGTCTTGGAACTGCCTTATTTATTTGCCTATTAATTATTCCAACACTAGCTCCTTTTCTGCTCTCCCTACACGGAGAAAATTCCTTTCAAATTCCATTGCCTTGGCCATTTTTATGGCCTTTCCTTGAAAAGAGAATCCGTCTGTGTGTATCTATTGGATCACTCTTATGCATCAGTGAGTGAGTGAACATTAGTCAACCCTGTTCATAGCACAGAGCCCAGCATATGAATATCAAATGATAGTGGCTCAAACTGATATTTATAGCATTCCAGACAGCCTGTTCATCAGCTCTGGGGGCACATGGAAAGCAGTCAGTTGTGACATGTTCTTATGCTATTGTAAAAGGCGCAGCTTCTATTCATTTCAAGGGTGGTTTGAATTTAAAAAGCTTTGTAGCAAATCTGATCTAGCCTTTTGCCTCAGTTTACCTTCCCATCACCATCCAGGAGATGTCTGTATTCAGGTGGGATAGTGTCATCTCTTTCTCCAAGCTTGTCTCTATGTTCGGCTTTAGCTTTTTCCTATTAACAGTGAGCAGATTAATTAACATTCATTTCCTCCTTCACTTAGAAAATACATTCTAAAATGCCACATTCAGCATTTAGTATACATTTATGAAGCAAAACATATGGTCTGGTTTTATTTCTTAAGCAGCAGAACAACACGGAAGACTTCAACAGACTACTACTTGGTGAGAAAATGTAAACACATATGCTTCTTCTATATGTCAATCCATAACTGTGAATTTTCTATCTGTATTTTAAATTCAAATCAATGGCTAAATAATTATCCTCGAAAACCATGTTAGGAGATAAAACCCAAGGGTATAAAATATCTTTTTCTTTTCGTATGTATGACTTTCACTTTTCAAGTAAAAAGATCAGGCCACTGAACCTTGGCACTTAGGTACCATTTACAACTTTGCTATTTATAAGCAGTGCTGAAGGATGAGGACAGTCGCTGAACTGAGGGTCGTGCTGGCGCTTGTGTGCAGGTGAGCAAAGCTCCCACTGAGTAAGCCGTGCCTACCCCCAGCATCCCCACATCAGTGAGACATGCTGGTCTTTTCTCACAGATTCAGGGGCCTCCCCTCCAGTAGAGTTCAGATTTATTTTTCTACATCATTATAATTCTATTTTTCAAATATAGGTTAAGTTCCCATCAATATTCCTATGACAATGATAGAATAAAGACCCAAGGATTAAAATTTCACTTATTAATGGATTTTTTTTCTACCTTTACTTTATCCTCCATTGGTTTGTTCTCATCAGGGTCAGGCTGCCTCTGTCCTAGACTGTCAGAGAGTTTATCCAAGGCATCGTCGAGTTCTTTGTCACTCTGCTAAAAAGTAAATAATTCCGCATTAGTCAGTAGTTAGCCGAACTGTATCAGAGGCCAACCAGCCTGGGAACCCCATCTTTTCAGGAGGGGACCTGACCTGTTCCCTTGGAAGAGAAAGACGTCTGGGGGTGACACAGGGGACAGAGAGGGGCAGAGAAGAGAAAGACATCTGGGGGTGGGGCGGGGGGCAGACAGGATCAGAGAAGAGAAGGCTGAGAGTGGAAGATCAGGGAGGAGCACCTGTCAACCTGCCAGGGTTGGAATCCAACACCTTCTCCCCACCCTGCCATCTCCTGGGGAAGGTCCCACCAGCTTAAGGAGTGGTAGTGGTAGTGTCAGGGGCCATACCCCAGCAGGTGACCTAGAGGCCACTTAGAAGGTCCAGAAATAAATGAGCCAGTCACATTCCTTTCATTTAGAAATCAAACATGATCAGAAAACTGGATATGAAAATAACATCCACAGATGTCAGATGGTTAGGAAGCAGGATTTTGAGCATTCCTTTGGTTTTGTGGGTACACTCTAAGACCAGATCTTGAAGGGTGCATCTCATACAGTACAGCATGACACAACACAGAAGGTGGGAAGCCATGGAGCCAGCACTGCCATCTCAATACTTCCTGGAGCATGAAGCCCAGAGACAGTGTCATGAGAGTGGAAAGGGCTTCTCTGCCACACTGGGGATGAGGGGCCTCAAAAGACTTCAGAGATTTTCTGAACTGGTGGGGAATCTCTCTCTCTTTATCTTTAGGAAGCTCATGGGAGGTAAACTGCAGAAATGAAGGGGAGCTGGTATTCTAGGGGAAAAAATGGCCACCAGAACAGCAATGTTAGGGTAATGAAAATAGCTTATTTCCTCTAACAGTTATTCACTGTATGATTCAGGTAAGTTATTTAATCCTTCTGAGCCTCAATTTCCTTGGCTATGAAATGTGAATAATAATAGTACCTATACTTCTAGGTTGCCGAGAGGAATAAGTGATTGAAAAGGCATTTAAAACAGTACTTGTATGTTAGCACTTAGTAAAGTGGACATTAATATTATTACAGTGAAGTCCTGAGAAGTTTTTTCGAAATATTTTTTCAACATAGTGCATTCAAAATGTTGACTTCCATCTCTATATGAATTCAATTAAAATGTGTTTAATATCTACACTGTACAAGACATCATGCTGAGCTCTGTCCTACACCATATAGAACTTTTCAATTGATTTTCAAGGTGTTTGCATATACATTATCCAGTTCTGTTTGATGCCCACAATGGCCCTGAGTAAACTAGTAAACTAAGCAGGGTTTTTTTGGAGGTAGAAAGCAAACTTAGGGAAGCTAAGCCAGTTGCTTGAAGACATACTGTTAACAAGTGAATAGAACCCAGGTCTTGGGACTGACTCATACAAAGCTTTCCCCTGTCACGCTCAGTCATATCCATGATGGTCCATTTCCTCCTGAAGCAGCTTTTCCTGTTGGGGTGATTTTATTATACAGCTCTTTGAAAATATATCTTAAGATGCTTTCAGTGTATGTAACACTGCTGGTGACAGTCTAATATCCCCATCAAAGAAAGCTTCCATGAATCGTGATGGCTTAGTTGACTCTTTATTTAAATAAAGTTTTATACCTAGTTTTATACCTAGTTTTAGTTAATAAAATATTAACTAAAACAAGATTTTCTGATGGACAAAGTGATGAGAGAAGTGTCATTCTTAAAAACCTACTTGTTAAAGGCAAAAGCTTTTTGATTGCTAATGTTTACTAACAGCCTCCAACGGGGCAGAACCTCTGGCCCCAGTGTTAAGAACGGGAGTGTGAATGGCAGCCTGGGTTATTAGTGAGTCTTCCTTTCTGTTGCATAGGTGCTTTCATCATGTGGGTATGTTTGCACGCACACACACACACACACACACACACACACACACACACACACACACCCACCCCCAAGGGCATTTTACTGGTTGTAAGTGCTTCATTAGAGCCCAGGATTATAGCTCCTAATGGTGGAGCTACCCACAGCCTGGTCTGGGCTTTGTCATCTGTGCCTCTGGATATTTTCAGATGATCTTGAGGCTGACCCAACAGGATGAAAATTCATCAGAATCTCAGACTACAGCACTAAGTACACTTTGATGCTACATCAAAAGGAATGGAAACATAGCTGACTTCACTAAAGCTACTTCATCTCCTTCTAGCACAAGGCACTGTTCTCAACCAAAGGAGAAGGGGATCTGGTTTAAGGCAATCCCTTTATCTTTTGATGTGCCGTGGTCTCCTCGATAATGTATAATTTGGTACTGCACAGGTAATTAATCAAGGAAGTCTGGAAAAGCTTTAGTCCCACAGCCTTGCCTCAGAACATGTAAATAATTAAAACAACATTGCTGCTGAGGTTTTCCTATTGCTGGCATGAAAATGACAAATTTTTACTGGTGTCAATGGGAGGAAAACAATACTATTCCATGATATGTTTGTAAAAAAAAATTTTTGAGACACACAGACACAAGAATTCCATAAAATAAACTTTGAGGTTAAATAATGGGTAGTAAATTACAGCATGTATTAGGAAAAATATAAAGGAGAAAATCAATTATCAGGAAAGCTAAAGAATTTTTCAAATTTAGTAATTCAAATATAGATGCAATGCACATTATTGCACTTTCAGTTCTAATAAAGTGACAATATTAAACTCAACTGTGTAAAATACTTTCACATATATTGTTTCATTTAATCATTTCAAAGTTATTCTCTGCCATCTCCCTAAATCACCAGTCTTAGCTCTTTTGAAACAGAAGATGCCTGATCTTCCTAATAATTTAGTCTATTTTCATTTGCTTTAAGCAGGTGTCCTATTTTCTTTCTTCTTGTTGCTGCTGCTGCAAAAACAAATATTTATCTCTCAAATAAGGTATGTTGCTTACCGAAGTGTCACGGGGTGGGGCTCCAGAGTGAGTGGTTGAACCTGGAGTTTGGGAAACCACATCAGAGATGACAGCAGAAAGTTTAGCCTCTTCGAATTCCTTTTATTAAGAAAAATTTTTTATCAGTAACATGTTATGTATAAAATTACACCCACAATGCCATCACTTAAATACAGCTCTTAAGATAGCTTTAGCACTGTTTATTCTCTTGATCCAAATAGTCTCATAGTAACATATAATCTTAAAAGCAATTTTTATTCTACTTCCTTCTCTATACTATTTTTTATCTGATTTCCTATTTCTTTTTCATACTCATATTTATTATTCTAAATATTGTTCAATAGAGTTCACACATTTCCTGTTGTATATTTAGGTTAATTAAAGTTTTTCGGCTTCTTAAAAAATTGCTTTGAATAAGTTCTAGAAGTGGGTCTTTTTATGACGTTGGCTATAGTCTGCCAAACTGCGCTCTCAAAAGTTGCTAGGAATTGTACTGCTAAAAGCAATGAATGACATCCCCCCCAAGGGCCTTGCTTGTCAGAATTAGATTTTTATCACGTATTTTTATTTCTGATAATATAGGTATAAAATGTGCTATTGTTGTTTTTATAATATATTGTGGTATATAGTATGAAGTTTCAATTTTATTCTTTCTCAATGTTGAATATTATTCTAGAACCTTTCTAAAATAATTTTTAAAATATTGCATATTTACTTCATATTCAAATACTCCCTTTAGTCTGACAAAACTTTAGGTATAACTGTTGATGGAAAACCAGAAACAAATCCAGAACTCTTTGGTAACTCCAATTATGGGTACTTTATTTTGAGAAAAAGAAAATAGCAAATTTTACCAAAAGATGGGGAAAAGAATATTAAAGAGATACTAATTTTAACACAGTTACTTCAGCATGACATACAATATTACCGGACATTATATAAACTAATTTAGATAAATATAAGATACTTAATGTTAATTGATACCCTGTGAAGACATTTTAGAATATATTATCTTAGGTAATCTAAAATGCAACAGGTTAAATAAAATTCATTTTTAGTTATGGGAAATCTTTGCTCTATTACAACTGTCAAATAAAAAGAATAATATAATAAAATATTTGTATTGTTTCTTCTTAAACTGGATATTTTATTAACTCATTATTTAAGCCTTTTAATACTAATTATGTAATAATCTATCATCTGGAAATTTACTTTGCAAAGCTATATCTATATACATTAGTTTAATATCTACACTGTACAAGACATCATGCTGAGCTCTGTCCTACACCATATAGAACTTTTCAATTGATTTTCAAGGTGTTTGCATATACATTATCCAGTTCTGTTTGATGCCCACAATGGCCCTGAGTAAACTAGTAA
>NW_012137747.1:2935495-2967828 GCF_000956105.1 Propithecus coquereli | reverse complement strand
TTCCTCCAAAGTTCTTGGGATATTTCTCTAAATAATTTTCTATTTTGACTATTCGCTTCTTATCATAATCACTTTTTTCTACTTTACTAATTATATTGTTGATACTAATAATTTTTTTTCTTTGCTAGATTGTTAATATCCTAAGAGTAAAATTTTTTTTTTAAAATTGTTTGATCTAATCATTTCACTGCTATCCACCTTTAAGTAGGTGGAGGGGGTACATATAAGTTTATTGTTACTTTTTCCAAATCTTTAAGTTTCTAAGAGAAAGAAACCCCTCATTATTGTAATAATAATAATAATGATAGGGTGAGGAGGAGCATTCGAGTCTTGTTCCCCACAATTTGTTCGGATGTTCTGCGTCACTGCAATGGCATGGTTCCACATTCCTAGGATACCACTCACGTGGTTTTCTTCCCTGCATCTTTCAGTTTCTAAATCAGGGCTGGAGTGCCTCTCTGTGATGTGCTGTTTGCTTGGAGGAGGATGAGAGGAGGATCATGGACAGTGTGCTGCCTTTATAGGGGTGTCACGAGGAGTGTGCTCTAGTTAGTAAGCCCTTCTTTGAAGGGTTTATCACTTCAGCAAGAGCAACAACTTCAGGCAACTGCAAGGAATCATTATTTCTTCTAGTTGTCACTCATTCTGTCTATAAATATATTTATATTCTGATATTTTCCATGCCATTCTCCACATAGGAACCTGTTAATTTGTTTTCCAACTGACTGCCCACACTACATTCAGGGGTTTAAAAACTGGTTTTCATGTAAATAGGTAACCCAGACCCCACATGAAAAGCTTCTGCAGCTGTGTAAGTTTGGGAACTCTAACAGACTTACAATACATATTTGCATATAAAAAACCCTAAAAATCCTACAGCAGAGAAACCTGCTTAACATTACCCAACATTGTCCAAACTTTGTAGTACAGAATTCCCTTTGAGGGACTATTACACATAGAGCTAAGTTTTCTTAGGAGGCAATTTGGGAAAAGATAAACTGTAGAAATAACAAGTAAAGTAGCCTGAGAAGTAATTTTGGATAAACTCAAATTTAAATTTTATTTTCATAGTGGTACTTGATAAAGTACATGCTCACTGGTCCAATCAGTTAGACTGCTGAAAACAACCACTGTGTTGGGACTTTATTTCACGGGGCGACACATTTTTAACGGCTATAGTGGATTGAGGGTCATTAATTTTGTGAGTTTCCTCAGGTCCCAAGTCAGATTCTAAGTCACAAGGTGCCATTTATTTTCGGAATTAATTTACCCTAAAAGTAAAGAAAGAAAACCAGGAGTTCCAGACTTACAAGAGATGAAGTGTTTGGGGGACCGGAGAAGTCCTCAGACAAAGCGTTAAGAAGGAAGTCTTCACTCATGGGCTGTAAGAACCAGAAAATGTATCAACAAACACCACTGTCACTTGTCTCCTCTTCAAAATGATGTCACTATTTACATGCTGATCAACTAAGAGGAAGGCTATGTCCTTCCTGAATTAACAACCAGGGCCAAAAGGAAGGAGATATACTCATAGAAAACTGGTTTGCTTACTGGAAGCTGTTCCTTGGGCTCTTTTGGCAGGAGTGGTTTTCCATCTTTATCCTATCCCAGGAGAAAAAACATAACACTGAATCACTTCAAATTCTATCCCAAGTATGAAACCTTGTAAACATTACAAAGGGCGGACAGGTTATACCTGTTGTTGTACAGTTTAGATTAGATTTACCATTTCAGGAAACAGGTTCTCTCACCAGAGACTATGTTCTAATTAGTTCATGTCAACAAACAATCAGCTCATAAGTACCAGGCATTCCCAAGGCATGGGGGCTACACACCAGATTAGGCATGGTTTGTGACCACAGAAGCCCAAGACTAGCAGCTAGCACAGGAGAAAAATAGGTGAATGGTCAGTGTCATGTGGTGCCGTGACCAGGGTTTGCGGGACAATGTGAGATGAGCTCCTCACCTGCCTGGGGGTGAGCTTTGCAGAGGTTGCTTGGAAAAGACTGGTTAACTTTATAAGCCACACATTTGACTAACATGCATGGATTATGTGCCAAGCCCTAATTACTGGGAATACAACAGAAAATAGCACAGACGAAGCCCCTTGTCCTCGGGGAGTTTGCCTTGCAGGCAAGGCACTCTGAAACTTACGGCTCAGATACGTCAAGCTTTAAATGACCCTAAGTGCCACTTTTGAGTAATAGGACAAAACTGATAAAGCATTTGGGGCTGTTTAGTAAAAGAAGATATATAAGTTAATAGTAAATCCCATGTACACACATACACAAAAATAAGCAAGCACAAGGATATATTAATATATGCAAATATTTCTCCTGAGAAACTGGTCAAGATTGGTTTTTATTTGTTTAAAATGTGAGGTGCAATGGTTTAGAGGTACATGTTACACATCACTAATCTGAAAACCTGAAATCCAAGATGCTTCAAAATCTGAAACTTTTTGAGCATGGAAATGACACTCAAAGGAAACACTCATTGGAGCATTTTAGGTTTTTGGATCAGGGATGCTCAGCAAGTATAATGCAAATATTCCAAAATCCAAAAATATCTGAAATCTGAAACACTTCTGGTCCCAAGCATTTCAGATAAGAGATACTCAACCTGTATCACCTGCTTCCCTCAAAAGTGACATAAGTCCCTTTCCCTGCTTTCCGTCTCCTCTGCAGTCCACCTGTACGTTCTCACCTTTCTTCAGGTAGGAGGGAAAGCAGAACCTGGGCTTGTTCTCCACCACCCGTTGGGGGCAAAGGCAGCAAATTTCCCCAGTGATGTATGGGACCCTGGGGACACTTTTGCTCCACACTCCAAGTGAAGTCAATTTTCTATCACTGCATGATCACATGTCTCAAAGTGGAAGCTTGTGGCCTCCGCTCAGAGAGCTGAATCTCCCTGAAGAGACCCGATGAGAGCGTCGTTGACAAACAACAACATAGGGTTTAAATAATAGATGAAGCCAGCACCTGAAAATGTTCTATGGCAATAGGTAACTAACCATGTGTGAGATAAACAAGTTCAGAGGAGGATGAGACTACCACAGAATAAAATGGTCGGGGAAAGCTGATCACCTGCTTTCTTAAACACTGCTACTAGAATTCAGCAAAGGGAGAGAGAAGAAGCAACCACCCAACCATTTCTACGGACAGAGTCCTCTGCACTCGACCAGTCTCCACTGGAGGGGTAGTCAGTGGAGGTAGAGCATGTGGCCCCTAAAATACTCTCTAACAACTTTGAAAAGCAACATAGGAGCAAACCCAAATTAATAGACGTGCCATGGTTTCAGCTGAATTGTGAAATACAGAAAGGAAGAAGAATAAAGACACCCGGAATAAGACGCTTTCAATCAAGAAGAGCTCAGTATAGTTCCTGTGTTTGCCATATAAATGGACTAGTACATATGGATGAGTAAAGAGTATGAATTTGATTTTCTGGAATTATTAATGAAATTTAGTTGAAGATCCTTTTAAGTACTGACATGTTATGAAGATGACTGACATTTGTTCCATTGTCCATGCATCTACCCCATTTAAATGACTGCATTTAAATTACAAGATTCATAATGGTGTCTTCCCCTCTGTTATTTGTCCTATACAACCTATACTTTCAGAATAAAGGAAATGGGCCATCTTGCCACTTTACTCAACGTTAAACAGGCTCTCTTATTTTTCTAACTTACATCTAAGAGTTGCACATTTTTCCTCATAGAAAATAATTGTTCCTCTAGTCTCTTCACTAAATGGTGGGGGAAAACTGGATATCCATATGTAGAAGAATGAAACTAGACCCCCACCTCTCACCCTATACAAAAATCAACTCAAGATGGATCAAAGAACTAAATGTAAGGCCCTAAACTATAAAATTACCAGGAAAAAAACATAGAAAAAATACCTCAGGATTTTGGTCTAGGAAAAGATTTTATGAATAAGATCCAAAAGCACAGGTAACAAAAGCAAAAATAAACAAATGGGATTATATCGAACTAAAAAGCTTCTCACAGCAAAGGAAACAATCAACGGAGTGAAAAGACAACCTACAGAATGGAAGAAAATATTTGCAAAGTACTCATCTGACATATGATTAATATCTAGAATAGACAAGGAACTCCAACATCTCAACAGAAAACAAAACAATTAGATTTAAAAAAGGCAAGCGATCTAAACAGACATTTCTTAAAAGAAGATAGGACAAATGGCCAATGAATATTATGAAAAAATGCTCATCATCCATCATCAGGGAAACGCAAATCAAAGCCAAAGTCAGGTATCATCTCACCTTAGGATGGCTATTATAAAAAAGACAAAAAATAAAAAATGTTGGCAAGGATGCAGAGAAAAGGGAGCTCTTATACACTATTAGTGGGGATGCAAATTTGTACAACCACTATGGAGAACAGTATCCAGAGTCCTCAAAAAACTCAAAATAGAACTACCATATGATCCAGCAATCCCACTACTGGGTATTTGTCCAAAAGAAAGGAAATCAGTATATCAGAGAGACATCTGCACCCTCATATTTATTGCAGCACTACTCACAATAGCCAAGATGTGGAATCAACCAAGGTGTACAACAGATGAATGGATTAAAAAATATTATTGAGCCATAAAAAAAGAATGAAATCCTGCCATTTGCAGCAAGATGGATGGAACTGGAGGACATTATGTTAAGTGAAATAAGCCAGGAACAGAAAGTTAAACACTGCATATTCTTACTCATATGTGGAAGCTAAAAAAAAAAGCCAATCTCATAGAAGTAAAAAGTAGAACAGAGGATTTCGAGGCTGGGAAGGGTTGGGAGAAGGGAGGGATAGGGAGAGATTTGTTAAAGGATACAAAATTACAGCTAGATAGGAGGAATAAAATTCTATACCACTGCAGGATCACTATAGCTAATAATATATAGTTTCAAAGAGCTAGAAGGAAGATATTGAATGTTCCCAACACAAAGAAATGATAAACGTTTCAGATGATGGATAGGCTAATTACCCTGATCTGATCACTATACGTTATATGTATCAAAACATCAACATGTACTCCATGAATGAGCACAATTATTTGTCAATTAAATTGAATTAAAGAAACATAAAAAAGTAAATATTTGTTCCTCATTTTGGTTTTCCTATCTATCCAAGGTTTTTTATATTTCTGGTATTGCTAACTGATAGTTAGAAGGGAAAACATTAGATATTCAATTTCTTTCACTAAAGAGAGGATTGAAAGGCCACTTAGGAATATTTTAGCTCCATTATCTGGTGTTCTAACATGATTATTAGTGGACTAATACTATTTGGTGTTTGAAATATTAAGAAACAAGATCTTTATACTCCAGGTCTATTCTCGTGCCCCTTCTTTATGTATATGAAATTCAGTATAAATTAAAATCAAATAGAAAAATTCTCCAGCCTGTTTACCTTGACTTCTAATCTATAATCAGGAGGAATTGTTTCTTCTTTTTCACCAAGTTTTTCACGGTCTTCTTCTTTGGCTTTATCCTACATAAAAATTATATCATTTTTATTGTTAATATATCTGTTTTCCCATCAAATGGATGCCTGAGTGACTAAATTTGAGGTAAACAAATCTATCATTAGGTTAGGACGTACATATGGCCACATGTTTACAGTTCCTGTATCCTCGTTTGGCAGGCTCAGACAGCATCACAAGCCTGCTGAGCTGAAAGGCAGCTGTAAGGAGCAGCAGGCAGCTGCCACTTCTCTCCTGAGTCCTCAGCGATGCCCAGCACGCAGGCAGGCAAAGGTGAGACTCAGACTTCTGACATGCAAATGCTA
Source organism: Propithecus coquereli (assembly GCF_000956105.1). Lineage (NCBI taxonomy): Eukaryota > Metazoa > Chordata > Mammalia > Primates > Indriidae > Propithecus > Propithecus coquereli. Next base: position 2,962,025 of record NW_012137747.1, on the reverse strand, counting down.
TCCATCCACTGTGGTGGTTAAATGCTGGTACTTACTCAGGTTTAGCTTATTAAAGGATATGCACAATGGTAGAGAAAGCCTGCTGGTCATGTTTTGTGGGAAATATTTAAAAAACCCAAATGACTAATTTGTTTGGGGGAGGAAAGAGGATGATCAATGACAGCTATTTTCTAGAAGTATGTGAGTTGCCATTACCTTGACTTTGTCTATCACAGGTTTTCCATCTTCTGGATCTGCTTCCCTTTCTCCCAGGCTACCAGCCAAGGCTTCTACAGCATCATCTGGCACCGTGCCCTTCTGAAAGTACATTAGTGCATATACTAAGTAGGTGGTTAATCGCTCCTTCTAAAACAGACTCTATCAAACAAGTCACAAAGGCGTATTCTCATTTCAGATAAGAAGCACACGTCATCTTTTATGAATAATGATCTGAGTTATCAATCGAATTAGAATCTATGTTTAAAAAACGTAAAATGTTAAAAATTAGAGCAAGTTTCTCACACTAAACATTAAGTATGTACCACTTATCTGTTGACACTGAGAAACTTACAAGAGCTAACCCGGAGTTCTGGGTCAGAAATAAGGAAGGCAATGGGATGAGAACCACAGAGATGCTGCAAGCCAGGAAAGAAGAAAGACACGATATTTATGAGACCACTCTACAGGCGGCACAGGAAAGATTTTCAGAAGGCCCACGGGACATCCTTCCCCGTTTTCTGAGGCAGCCTGGCCTGTCTCAGAGGCAGCGGCTCGGGTAGAGCATCTATTGAGGCACAGAAGCATGTTTTCTCCATGGGGCTTCTACTGGTCAAAGTGGATTCAAGGCTGCTTCAGGGAACTCTGCCTGGGATTGACTGACCTGAGTGGCACAATGAGAACTGTCACCTGTGATCCAGTTGTTCAAAATGAAACGTGCTCCCTCACGATGTAATGAACTCTGGCCATGCTGGTGTTTAAAATGAAACTGGATGAACACACAGCATCAATGGAGCAAACGGAAAATGAAGAAGAAGTCATGTTTGGGCTAAAAGGACTAGATCTGGCTTTTCCAAACTACAGGACATGATGCGTACATTAGTGGCTCATAAAAATAAATTTAACTGTAATGGTTTGTGACCAGGATTTTTTTTTTTAAATGATGAGAATAGAAAATGGAATGCATCATACATAACGGGTATAAGTATCATTCTTTAAACTGTTGTTTCCATTGTATGGGTACTGGTTGCAATACTAATGAATTTCCAACTGTTGGTCTTGCTTTGTCAAACAAAAGTGTGAAAGCCCTTGGATTAAACGGTCTCAGAGTTTAATCGTATTATAAAAATTTCTGACATCATATTGAGTATCTATTGGAATTTTAGAGTAAAAGTGCCTTTCTGTTTTACATATCTTAGCCCTCATTCCAAGTAAGAAAAACTGTTTTTCTGCTAAGCTGCACTGCGAAAGGAAAGATCTCCAATGAAGAGAGAAAGCCTAAGTGGAAAGTGATTTACTGCCACCTAGTGGCTGGGTAATGCATAGATTTTATTCCCAGGAACAACAAAAAAATCCCTGAGGTATCTAACCTGTTGGGGATTCTACCTAAACTAACTATTAAGAGTTGTAATGTTCCTAACAAAAGTTACACTGGTACCCAAGACTTATCCAGGCAATGAGTTGCTATCTGATTCGAGACACCCGTTCACACTTTAATTCTGTTTTCCCATACTCTGCCGCCAGTCTTTGGAAACCCACTGCTTCCCAATCCTGTGTCCTTTGCCAATCTCTGGTTTAAGAAATTAATGAAACAGAGTTAAAGAAAAGCTAGAAGAAGCAGTTTTAAGAACTAAGGAATCTGTAAACAAGACTAAGGACTAAAACTTCTATTTCTGTAGTACTTCATGTTGTCAAATGCAGAACTAGAACTCAGGTCTCCGGGTTTCCTCAATAAACATTCTTTTTAGACACACAAGAACCACCCAGAGCACACATGCATTTCCTCCTTCTGGTCTGTTTTCCTTTACTCACTAATCTTCATGCCTTTCTTGAGGCTTCTGACCTTTATCACATTCCGCAGCTATTCTTTCTGGCTTCGCAGGATGTCACCATCGCAGAAATCCCAGCTGCCTCAGTGATGGTAACCTTGGCAACTGGCCAGAGTTGGTGGTGTAGACGCCCAGGACAGGTGGTCAGGGAAGGGGAAAACAAGAGCTTTTTTGGGGGAGGGTTGTCCACTGAAAATCCAATGCTCAACTCTCTGTAGTCAGGATAAAGCTGGAAAGGAACTGAGCCCTGAGCCCGGCAGTCACGCTTGGCAGATGCGGTGGAAGGCACAGGTTTTGGCCACAACAGTTCTATTCTGAAATATTAGCTATTGTATTTTTGATTCCAATCACTGTCTCTGTTCCTGCTTTCTTCACTGAACCCTTTGTAGATTCCCTCCTCCTCTCTTCTTTGCTGTGGCCTGGCACTCACAAAGTTTCTGGAGAGCATCCTCAAGCCTCATAACAAGGTGACGGGGGGTGGGGTCCTCAAGTCCTGTCTAAGGCAGGAGGGAGACCCTGGACTTGGGATTTGCAACTGACACCAAGGACTTCCCCGGCAGGAGGCAACCACTTCACAGCACCCAAGGCGCTTGTGCTGTCCCTGTTCTCAAACAACTGAATGCATACCCCAAATTCACAAAGTGCTTTCCATTCCTGTGTTGGTCTATCCTTGGCTCACTGGTCTTTCTGGAAAAATGGTGCTATCTCTACTTCTTAAGTGTGACCCTGCCCTCCACCTGCAAGCCTTTTGTAATTCCCCCTGGGAAGGTGCCCCATCGCCCATGTTCCCTGTGCCATGTTTCCATGTGGGAATGATCAAATGGTACTTGTAAGCTTGAGATCTGGCCCACATCCACACTAGGCTTGAAGGTAGCTGAGAGCAGGAGTCCTATCTTTCATCTCTGAAATGTCTGTGGGTTGTTCAAGGTCAACTCAAAGCCTCATTTCCCTCATCTACAATAGGAAGATGATCAGAACAGACTTCATAGTGTCCTTGAGAAAATTTAATGAGAAGATATTGCAAAGCATCTAGAACAATTGCATAGCAGATGCTGAAAGTTAGCTATTCAGAGTGTAGATTTACTATGTCTGTAGTAATGAAATTTATTTCTATCAGATGTTAGTCCCCAAGTCAGATTCTATCATTAGCTAATGGAAATAAAACCCACTGAAATCAAAAGGAAACAAAGATTCGACTAGTCAAATATCATATTTCATACAAAGACAGTGAGAGGGAGGCAAGAAATGAAGAAGGAAAGGAAAAGGAATTGAGCCAATCTCTCCTCTTTTAGTTGGGAGAGGGGGGTGGAATCATGATTTTGATGGAAATTATTCCAACAGGAAAATCAGTAAAAAGTAACATCCGGCAGCCTGTGGATCTCTGAATAGGCTTACGAGATACAGGAAAGTGAAAAAGCAGGATTCTCCATAATAGCTGAGGAGCCGGAAGGAATTTCAGAAGATGAAAGAAAAACATAGCTTGCTGCAATTTAATTAAAAATTTAAATTTAGTCTGAATTTCTAGCATACCCGAGGCCCAAACAACAATAGATACCATAGCTATATCATATTTATTTTTATTTTGTAAGAATAAAGAAAAAGATGGTAAAATATAGCAGAAAGTGATGAGAAGAAGAACAGAACTTTCTCAAGACATTGTCTAATGCCCAGGGAATCACTCACCGGGGTAGCAGCTGGCTTGGGTGGCGCTGACTGTATACTGCACATGGAGGTCCGAGGCACAGCCTCTGCCACGGGAGCTGGGGCAGCGGCCTTAGATTTCTGAGGAAAGAAGCAGGTACTTTGAATAACTTTAGAAATATATGTTCAATAAGACTGAACAATGATGGACCAACAAGACACTGCTCTATTATATGCTGTGAGCACGATTTCCTAGAATGCCAGAGGACTGTTGAGTAGTGACTAAGTCAAGCCATATTAAAACTCTTCAGCTACCATTATTTCAACTTGCTTTTCTCCCTCACCTTAGGTAGGTTACTTAAGCTCTCTGAGACTTAGTTTCCTCATCTGTAAAATGAGAACAATGACAGTACCCACATCTCAAGGGTTGATATGGGGCTTAAACGAGATAATGCATAGAAAGTGCTACGCGTAGTACTTGGGAACACGCTAAGCTCAATACATTTGAGCAATCATTGCTATTATTTATATATTTATTTATGATATAATATAGAACAATAAAATATACCTATTATATAATACAATGTGGTATCATATAAAATGTAAGAGCGCATTATAAATTATAAATATCTCTGTTTAAATGCAAGGTAGTAATACTATACCAGGGGTTCTAAAAGTGTGGTCCTTGGACTGACAGCCTCAGCACCACTAGGGAACTTAGAAATGCATATTCTCGGCCCCCCAGCCCAATGTACTAAACAAATTCTAGGGGTGGAGTCTAGTGATCCGTGTTTTAACAAAGCCTCAAGTTTGAGAACCACTATACTATTTTATTTTATCACAAGAGTAAAATTTCAAACAAATTATTTTAAATCCAGACATTTTTGGAAGCCTACCCTAATATGCAAGGTGCTCAAGCAAATGATCATTAATAGGGTATGATCTCTTCTATCAGGGAACTTACTATCTATTAAAAACTAAGTACAAATGTTAGAGTTGCAGAAAGACCAATATAGCTAAAAACCTGTTTGTAACAAATGTTTTAACAGAAGCAGGGATAGAAAGGAAAGCATGGGTTCGAGGGCTTTCCTGAAGAAATAATTACAGGACCACAATTTTGCAAGAATATCAGGGTTAGCTTAGGGAAAGAAAGCAAATCCAAAAGTTAAGACAAAAACTGCATGTAAAAAACAGATGGCATATTGGGCTTTTTAAAAATCAACTGCAACATGCTAAAATAGTTCTGATATCACATTTTTTAAGATTACACAGAAACATTAAAACATCCCTCAAAACTAGAGGTTTATTTTTTAGAAACATACTTTTGTTTTTTCAGTTGGCTTTGATTGCTTCTCTTTACATTTAGACCGGTCAAAATCTTCGGAAAGTTCCTCAATGAGTTCTGATTCACTCAGGAGCTGCAACATAAGAAACATTACATATTATGAAGTGACTATTTTCACTCTGTAAAAAAAGTTTTCACAGAGCAGATTCCTTTTCTGATTAACACATGAGGCCATGCTTTAGAATCTAAAACCAGAAGCTAATTTATAGAGACATAATTTTCATTTATCAATGTTAAGATAAAAATGTAATGCAACAAATAGGAATTCTAAACACCTCAGTATCACAAAAGTGTTAATGGTTTATTTAGTCAAAAGTTTTCCTGATACTTCAATTTCAGAAGAATTTTTTTTTTCTTTTTTATTTCAGCATATTATGGGGGTACAAATGTTTAGGTTACATATATTGTCCTTGCCTCGCCTAAGTCAGAGCTTCGAGTGTGTCCATCCTCCGGACAGTGCACACTGCACCCATTGAATGTTACTATATGTGCACTTAAGTGTTGATCAGTTAATACTAATTTGCTGGTGAATACATGTGGTGTTTGTTTTTCCGTTCTTGGGATACTTCACTTAGTAGAATGGGTTCCATCTCGATCCAGGATAATACAAGAGGTGCTAGATCACCATTGTTTTTTGTAGCCGAATACTCCATGGTATACATGTACCACATTTTATTAATCCACTCATGTATTGATGGGCACTTGGGTTGTTTCCACATCTTTGCAATTGTAAATTGTGCTGCTTTGCAGAAGAATTTTGTCCCAATAAAATTGCCTGTTCTCTCCAATGAAGATCTGTATCATTTTTTAATGCGATTATTGTTTTCCTATTTCCCAATGACTTCCCTTCTGAGTAAGTCAGAGAAAACATAGATCACATACGCCTTTCTTACGACTACATGGGTTCTTGGCAGGAACCTTCTGCTGTCCCTAGCTCTTTCAGGGTAGGTGGTATTATCGTTTAGGGCATGTGGAGATTTTGACTCATAACAGCAACCTATGCTAGACAGGCATGCGATTGAGAAACAGGGACCCAGCACTTGACAGCCTGAGTTCTAAGTCCTGGCCTTGCTCTTTCTAGCTGTGCGACACTGGGCTATTTACATAAGCCCCCTGTGCCTCAGTTTCCTCACTGTAAAATGGGAACACTAACAGTGCCTTCACTCAGGGCAGACTCAAAAAGATAATATTCAAAAAGTATTTGGTGCAGTGTCAGACACATAGTGACTAATAAATGTTGCTGATTAGTAATATGACAGGTAACTCATGGCTGCTACCAACTTAAGTAAAGGCCATATAGAATCATTAATTAGAGTATTTCATCAGGATCAAACTCTAAGTGCTAGCTTAATTAAATTTAAAGACCCTCTTGACATCACCTTCTAGAGTTCAATGAATGTTACCTAAAAACTCACAGTATAGTAATTCATGAAGAAAATAATCACTATAATATCTGAAAAGGATTCACAGGTATCAGCCAAGTGTAACCATCAGAAGTTCCCCTCTCCTCAATACTAGGTTGGCACATGAGTCTGCACAGTGAAATCTGGTTTGTCAAAATTACCTCAATTTATACTCTACATTTCTATTGTTTGTTAAGCATCAGAGAAAAACTTATTTTCCTACCTTGGATTTTTCTTCAGGTTCTGGCAACAGTGGTTTCCCATCTTTATCCTGTAAACGGAATTGAAAATTCATTGGAAATGAAATAGAAAGTTTTTCGTTCATGTTTCAAGTTTGGTTTTTGGAATTCTAGGATAGGAGAGATTAGCTTATTTTTTCTTGTATTTGAGTGAAGTTGTTTCAGATTTACTTTTTATAAAGTATCAGAATAAGGAGTTGAGCTGTAAAAATCAAGATGTTATCAAATATGATGCACTTTTACTTTTCTTTAAAAGTTACTGAAAAAAAAATTTCCCATCCATTGCATAGTGCAATAGGAAAAAAAAAAATTTCTTTGGCAAGAAAGGTACAGCTATGTAAATGAAAGATTTTTAAAAAGTCTCAGTTCTCCAACCCAGGGTAAAGAAGTAGTTATCATTTCTATAACACCGTTTGGTTTTTCAGATGTAAAGTTTCCCAATTTAGAATATTTCTAAAAATGAGAAACTTTTCATATATAAGCATATATAAGAATTACAACTATTTCCCATCATATACTAATATGTATGATTTCAAAAATAAATTGCAAATGTAATAACAGGAGTTAGTCCACCATCCTAATCACAAATCAAAACTAACAACAAAACCACCCTGAGGATACTGGTAAACTGCTGGACATTTATATCTACCACTGAGAAGATCTATGGTGCTTTTATCCACATAACAGTTAGAAAAATAAATATTCCCAAATTGTTTCTTCTACTTTAAGGATCTATATAAAGCATTGTTAATAGTTGAAACACTTGAATTTTTGGGAATTTTAATGACCACACGGTCACTACTGAGGAAGCCAGGCAGATATAAACCATCTCTCAAGGGGTCTAACTTCAGAGAGCAGAGAAGAAAGTGTTTGGGGTTTTCAGAGTTAATCTCTGAACTGGGACAGACATGCCCTTAGCGTCAAAGGTATGGAAATAAAACACAACACGAAGGCAAGATGCTGTGGTTGTTCACTGTGGCTAAAAATTTACCGTGGCTGGTTCTAATCTGTAGTCCGGTGGGACTGTCTCATCATCCTCACCACACTTCTCTAGTTTTTCTTCATGAGCTTTTGCCTGATGGAAGAAGGAAAAAAAAAAAGCAGTTGGATAATGCATGTACAATGAAATGTTATCATTTCATCTGTGTACTTCCCGAGTATTGTAGACAAGACCAAATCCGGTACAAATGTCTAGAAGAGTTTTGTAAACCACAATAGACAAGACCATGGTGGGCAGCTATGAAAAAGGCATCACGGGGTAACTGGAAAGACAGCCTAGCCAGGGATCCCAGGGAACTGTCCTGCTCTGCCCCCAGGTGCTGTGACCTTGGGAAGCCACTTAGCCTTTCTTTGGTCCAGTTTCTTCAGCTGTAAAATGTAGCTACTAATAATCCTCATCTGGCTCACTGCCTTCTAAGGATTACCAGAGAAAAGTAAAGCTCCTTTGAAGACAGTCTACACAGTGCAGCGTTAGTTGCAATTACATTAATAGCCTTCATCTGTCTGACTCAATGAGCTAGCCTCTGAAGAAGGGAGAGGGAACACAACCAGTTCTCACACGAAACCCAGTTCTGAAATGGGAGAAGTATCCCATCACAAATCTTGGCTGATCCATAGATAACTGGTTTTACCTCTTTTAAAAGGGCTCCCTTCAGTAACACCAGAACTGCCCTGGCTTACTGAATCTTGGACAACTAACTGTGTTACAAATAAAACTGTAGTTCCGTAGCAGATCGCTGACTTCTAGGATGCAACGTGTACAATGTAAACTACTGGTGAGTAGCAGGAAGTTCCATAATATGAAATAATTTGTACCTATATCAAGGCGTGGATTTAATTTACAAACCAAGGTGGGGGATCACTTAGCAAATCCTAACTCAACCCACACTGCTCCTATCTGCACCTCAGCCTAAGACTGTAGTTCTCTGTTGATTGATTAGTGGATTAATTAATTTAAAACATATTTATTGAACATTTTTAATGAGCCAGGAACTGTTCTAGGCTTTGGAATTAGTTTCATTTTTTATAGAATAATTCTCATTAAGGAATGAAATCATGTTTTTTTTAAAAAAACATTTCTAGTTATATTCTCCTGCAGCACATGGAACAAGTCTTATTATGTAGCAGCTCTCCCCAATTTAGGGATTTGTGAGGTCTCCGGCTATAACATGGTCAACATAGATCACCTGTATTAAAACTGTCCTCCCCACTACACACAGGCTTGTGGACAGTAAGAGTTACACACATAGCTAGAACCTTTCTTTTCCTCTTTGATCTTTATATTCTTGAAATGCCTGCACTGTGGTATGTATACAGAAGGCATTAAAAAAAAAAGTCTACTGAATTGAAATAGCACTGGACTAGGTAACCATACCTAAAAATGGGGAGATATATAATGAGGTATAATTGTAGAATAAAAAACTTTTATGTTCTGATAGATTATAATACCAAGGAGGCATGGGCCTCTTCCCTGAAGTATCACGTGGCTTTGCACAGAGAGCTCTGCATCGGGGCATGTGCCACACTGGCAGTGGACATCCCTACAGGATGGCAGCAACTTTCCTGAATCTCATTGACACATCAGACTATCCGGGAGGGAAAGAACTTACCATCCGGTACTAAGAATTCAGCTTAAGACTCTAGAGACTTGAAATATCTTAGGCAATATTTATATCCCGTTCATAATTAAAAAGGAAAACCAGGCCGGGCACGGTGGCTCACGCCTGTAATCCTAGCTCTCTGGGAGGCCAAGGCGGGTGGATTGTTTGAGCTCAGGAGTTCGAAACCAGCCTGAGCAAGAGCGAGACCCCGTCTCTACTAAAAATAGAAAGAAATTAATTGGACAACTAAAAATATATAGAAAAAATTAGCCGGGCATGGTGGCGCATGCCTGTAGTCCCAGCTACTCGGGAGGCTGAGGCAGGAGGATCGCTTGAGCCCAGGAGTTTGAGGTTGCTGTGAACTAGGCTGACGCCACGGCACTCACTCTAGCCCGGGCAAAACAGTGAGACTCTGTCTCAAAAAAAAAAAAAAAAAGGAAAACCAGTACATCCTAAGAGTGGAAAAGACAAGTTCTTTTTGCTGGAATTTTAGTTTACTGCTGCTCTGAGGTTTTCTAGAAGAAATTTAATACATTCACACACATCCCCAAACTAGTTACCCACCTGCTTACTAAGCTATTTTTATGTCACTTTTTTACATCTACTTATCTGATTTTAGTCACTCTAAGACTCTTTTGATCCTAGGATTTATAACTTGTTTATACCTTCCCTCTCCACTTTTATCATCTTATTAAATCACCGTAATTATCTATAAGAAGCCTGGGGTAAAAGTCCAATTTACTTGTGGCCACATAGCCCTCAGCTGGTAGAACCACAACTCAACTTGGCTTCCCAACTTCCCCCCAGGTTTTGCCAAGGCCACCCTTTCCTCAAGGTGACGTTACTTCTGTGTGGACACTAAAAGTAATGTACACCTGACACTGTGCTGTAACGAAAGTTTCCTTTCTTCCCGATACATTACTTGGTCCTGGAGGATAGGGACTGTTTCTCCTGCTCCCCCGCGATCACCATCACGAGGCTTCTCGTGCCACACTGTGGCCGGTGAGCCCTCAAAGTAAGTTGAAGATAGAAATTGGCCCATCTTGGACCAGGGCAGTCCCAGACTCGGGGGGAGTTGCTGGGAGTCAGCGACATTCCCCTCCCCTGACGACTCGGAACAGGAAGTGACATCAGAGACAGGGGCACTGTGACAGTGACACCTGCCAGCTCCCCTCCCCTGAGCTGATATGGGGGAGGGGTCCTGGGGATCCCAGGCTGCCTTTCCATCTCCCCCACGACACTGCCTTGTCAGCAACAGGCACTCTCTCCTTTCCTTCCTCTTTTCCCCCAGAGGACCATGTTGAAAGGTTCTACAAAAATAACAATTTAACAATAAAGCTTTCCTACACCAGATACATCCTTGCTTTGGCTCAGAAGCCTTGTTAAGATCTTGGAGTGCGGTGGGATAAACACCATCATTGTGCTCTAAATGTGCAGGAGCTCCAGTTACAGAGTTATTGTCGCTTGATTTTATTATAATTTGACACATTTTTGACATCTTTCCCATAGTTTAAAAAAAAAAAAAAAGGTTGTCCCATCCCTTGTATGGCCATCTCTACTCTCCTCTTAAAGAGAAAAACCCTGAACCCTTCTGAAAATACAAATTTCCAATTTCCACCAGAGCAGACAAATCTCACTATTTCTCACCAGGCCACAGCCTCTTTGTTATCTTGTTTAGTCAGGTACCAATTAAGCTTTGGCAAAGGAGATCAGCGTTCATTTTAAATATTAAAATTCAAGATGTTTCATAAGACAAACACTCAACTATCTCTCTTGGTTGCGAACTGTGCAGCAATAAATATCTAAATGAACCAGACTCTAAAAGTAAGGCAGAATGAAGAGTAGTTCATTTTCAATTTCCAATAGGAGAAAAGTTGTGCAAGAATTCTTAACACACAGAATGCATTCAGATTTGCAGCCTGCAGACTAACACGCTTTGTATATCCACTCCAAGGTCAGTACCTCATCGACTTCCTTAAGAGAGCTGAGGTCGAGCTCAGGTTCTGGTTTCCGGGTGCCCAGTGAAGCTGACAGAGCCTCGAGTGCTTGATCACTCATTGTATCCTGTTAAAAATGAAAAATTCTGTACATGAAAAGAGAGAACATCTCTAGAGGCTGAACAATCCATTGACTTCTTTGTGAAATGTACATTTTAAATATATAAGATAAATTGTAAATTAGAAAAGTACTTTAGGAAGGCAATTTTACTTGAGATTTAGCAAAAGGGAGAAAGGAAAAAGAACTTACCAGTGAATGAAAATTGGGGTGAAAATTGTATAGTAACAGCGCTCTCTGAGGCACACTTCACCCCTTACTTAGCAAGCCAGAAATATAACTATAATAATATTATTATAAAATATTCTTAGCAAATAAAAGCTGCAAGTAGTATACTCTTACTACCCTGTTTTTCTGTTTCTAAAAATTCATCTTTAAAAATGGCTTCTGACAACCCCTGACTTTTAGCAAAACAGCTAAGCTCAGGAAGCAGGGAAACATGAAGTGGTCCGGCTGCCTTCTTCTGTGAAGGTACAATGGCTGATCGTTGCAGGAACTCCTGCTCTCGGGGTGTGGTGCTCACCACTGTTCCCCCAGCCAGCCAGATAAAAGTAAACTATCCGCTCCAGCAGGAGAGAGGCAGAAGCAACTCTGATAGAAACTGCTCCTTAGCACTATCTTGACTGCAGATGAGACATGTTTTCTCAACCAGCCCACACGTGGGGACCGCCTTTTCAGGATTTGTGAGAATCAAGCCACAGTTGATTGTGGTTAAGAGAGGTGACAGAAGCAGCTACAATGGCATCCCTCTAATGATTCACAGGGATCAAACTCTTTTAGGAAATCAAACTTGAAGATTTTATATTCCAAGAGTATAATGTCTCTGGTTTCTGCTCTTTTGTGTATCATAATGGTGAGATGGTTTTGGATCATGACCAAGAAGATTGTACTAAAAATCATTCATAAGCATTTATAAAAACACACAAAGCTTGCCTAGAGATGATCAATATAACCCTCATTGGCTTCACTATTCCACATAGGCAGGAGGGAGAAAAGATCATGGCTTCTCATGGGGAATGCACTATTGGGATTAACCCGAATGAGCTAGATCAGGCTCAGGATAGTAACAGCTATCAGGTAGTCCGTGGTTATTTTCAAAGAAGTAATTATTTGTACCTCCTCTACTTTTCTTTTCTTCTCCTGGGGTGGAGCAGCACTTCTGATTGTCCCTGCTGACTGAGCTTTTAAAACCTCTCCTGTAGATTTCTGAAAAATAAAATACAAAAGATTAGATTTACAGATGGGGAAAATTTAACTGTAATAACCAGAACCAAAACGTTGTATTGTTATTCTTTTAAAGTTCAAAATAGTTCCTAACAAGTTCTCCTTAATAATACTAAAACAGTACCTCCTTTTCAGTTTTCTTTCCATCTGCAGTAGGAGAACTACAGGTGAAGTCAGATGACAAGGAGTCTATAGCATCATCCAGCCCCATGGGTTTCTAAAGAAACAGGCACAATGCCAGGTAACACAAGAAAGTCACTCAAGTGAAGGAAAAGACTATAAATCCAGCAAAAGAAGAATGCACTTTTGCAAATCCTTTGCTACCAAATGAGATACGTTAATGAAGTAACTTAGATCAAAGCCTATGTTTTGAAGAGAACTGGTATTTGATAAGCATTATTTTCTTCTTCCCCTCTTCTAAAAGTATTGCATGCTAGGCTAGTTTCATCCTATTGTTGTCAACTTTTTCTTATCCTAATACTTTCTTGGCTTCATTCTCCTTCCCCTCAAAACAAAACTACACAGACTAAGAAGCACTGAGACAACCCCCACCCCAACCCCCTTCCTCTGAACAGACAGAAACTCTGATTTGGAGATTGGGTAAATAATAATCCTCAAATATAGAATTGATAGCCCTGTTCTACCAGCCAAAAATATAATAAAAAGTTACTTTAGATCTTAGAAGACATTTATATAAACTCACCGAAGAGTCTGGAGGAGGGCCTGTGATCCCTTCTTTTTTCTGAAACAAATATTAATTTGATGATGTTGAGAAGGCAAAACTCATCCATATGACCAGCAAAATGTATTGCTCAGTATGTTGTGGGTTTGAATTGTGTCCCCTGCCCCCAATTCATACATTGAAGTCCTAAACCCAAGTACCTTGGAAGGAGACCTTATTTGGAGACAGGGTTTTTATAGAATTAATCAAGGAAAGGTGAGATCGTAAGGGTGGGCCCTAATCCAACATGCTGATGTCCCAATAAAAAGGGGGAATTTGGACCCAGAGATATGCATACAGGGAAGACGAAATGAAGAGAACAGGGAGAAGATGGTCATCTGCAAGCCGAGCAGAGAGGCCTAGAAGAGACTCTTCCCTCACAGCCTTCGGAAGGACCAACCCTGCTGACCCTTTGATTCTCGGCTTCCAGTCTCCAGAACTAGGAGACGATAAATTTCTGTTGCTGAAGCCACCCAGTCTGTGCTACTTTGTTACACCCATCCCAGCAAACAAATGTAGTGAGCTTCATAGTAATGACAATTTCATAGGCTCCATTATATTTTTAAACTTAAAAAAATGTTCAGATATTGATATGAAGTTATGGTCCAAAAAGGAAACAGTGAAATAAAAGTAAATGATTATTTAACTTACAGCCAAAAGTTCCCTATATTTTGGAGGAATTGTGACTTCTCTTTTACCCAATTCCTCTATGTAGGTAGAACTCATTGGATCCTAGAACAAAATCAAACACATAGGGATATTATATAATTAATTAGCTGAGAATGTTTTATGCATATGTTGAAACCAAAGTACTATTCCATTATTAATTTATGGAACCACTGAAATGAAATCAATAGTTAATTAATGGAATCATTAAGAAGCCAATACTTTAGGACTATTCTGAAGTTCTAAGCTTACACAAATACTTACCCATATTTAATTGGCTTAATTCATATATAAATGCTAGAAAATATTAAAATGTATTTTGTTTTCAAATGTTTTCATTATCTAATGTTTCCGATATGTACAAAAGTACAGTCAATAGCATAATAAATTTCTGTCTAACCCAACACTCAACTCTATCAGATCTACAGTTATTTCTTATGTAATTTCTAAGAAAACAAAATCACAGTGTGGTTGTCTCCCACATAGCCCTCTCCAATCCAATCCCATTTCCTGTTACCCAGAAATGGCCACCATCCTGAACTTTATCATATCCATTTAAAGTTGAGCATATCTTAAAACAATTTTTATATAAATAGGTATCCATAAACAATGTACAGCATTACTTTGCATGTTTTGAAATGTTATATAAATGGTATACTCTATAAATCATTCCACATTTTTAATTAAAAATTAAGATTTTAATGTATCCATGTTGATACATAAATAATCCATTTTAACTACTTTATAAAACACTGCATTACATTATCATGTCCTCTGTTGAATAAAATTATTTTCAAATATCTCGCCAGTTCTTGTAACTCCTTGTGCACATGGGCAAGGCTCCCTCCTGGGGAAGGAAGACTTTCTGGTTGAAGGGGATGCTCATCTAACACCCACCAGCTATTGGTGAATGTCAGACTTTTACACTTTTACCAATCTGATAAATGCAAAGTAGTGTTTCTCCATGTTTTAATATCATTTTCCTAATTACCAGGGAGAGTTTCATTTTACTTATTTATTGCCCAATCAAGTTTTCTCCTAGTTTCCTGTTGGGTTGTACTTTTCTCATGGCTTTTCATTCTTTATAAACGCTAGAAACAAATCCTTTGTTACATATGTTGCAAATATTTTCATCTAGTCTATGGCATTTTTTTTTTTTTATGAATACCAAGGAAAACAAAATTTTCTTGCTTTTTAGGAATTACAAATACGGATGAACTGAGGGTGGCAAATATTGAGAAATCAAAATAAGTTCAAGTAATAGGATAGGAAATATCTGGAAATCAAAATAAGTTCAAGTCCGTTGGACTTAAATCTTGCGGACAGAAAATAAATCTTTGTGATCCAGTTGGCTATATCCCAGTGCCAACATTTGCACAATCAATAGATATTTGCTGAGTCAATGTAATAGAACAGGTACCACAGGACAAACCATTTCCATCCCCAACACTGATTTTTAGTTGCCGTATCAATACTGACATCATCCTGCTTCTATTTGATGATAGAACAGCAGGTATTCTCATACTTCATGACCAAGGGCTTATTTGCTCTCCTACCTACTGAGTACGAATTTTTACAGATATCAAG
Organism: Propithecus coquereli; assembly: GCF_000956105.1. NCBI lineage: Eukaryota > Metazoa > Chordata > Mammalia > Primates > Indriidae > Propithecus > Propithecus coquereli. The sequence continues at coordinate 2,946,520 of NW_012137747.1, read as the reverse complement.
ATCACATACTGAAACTTCTGGTCCGGTATATGCTGTATTATCTTCTTTAGGTCCTTCAGGTTCTCCTAAAGTGTCTATTAAGTCATCCAAAGCAGCATCCATATCTGACTGGAAAAGAAAGAGCAGATATTTAAATGTTACTTGTATACACATTTCACTTTTGATTTTTTAACTGTGAAAAAATTATTCTGCATAGAAAAACACCGAAAGTTCTTCAAATACCAAAATAGTTAAAAGCTGGTCTCTAACAGACCTTATTACTTAAGTCCCAAAGTACAGATTCTTGGTTGGAAAGATAAAAAATCCACCTTCAGGTAGGAATCACAATTTCAACAAGTTTAAAGTCATTAACGACATGAGCAAATGTATAAGTTCATTAAAGCTGCCAATCCAATGTACTGACAGTTAAAAAGCAAAAAGAAAAAAATCCAAAAATATGAAGAATTATAACCATGTTGCTCTAAGTAACAGGAGATATGCTTGGTATTTACTGCTTATAAATAGTGTTCCAGAGTTTTTATACAAAGAATCCCAACAAAATCTCTGTATAGCACCTTTTCCAAACAATCTATTTCAAAAATTTCTTTCATTCACTTGTTCTTTTGTTCACTTGTTGCCCAAAGATGTTTACAAAACAGAAATTACTTGAGACATTAAACTTATAAAAATTGACAGTTTATTTCATCAATATGGGCTTAAATCAGTATGATAAATGAGAGAGGCCCTCCACCCTACCGTTGAGGTTAAGAATGATTCATTATGAAAATGACCTACATCTAAAGGGGAGAATAACAATCCAGGGAAAGGCCTAGTATTTGACTCAGATTAAAAAGGACTGCTTAAAAATGTCTTTTTTTTTTTTTTTTTTTGCAACTACCACATTCCCACAATTTTAGGACCCACCTGATCATAGATACATGTAACAGAATTTAGGGTCTATTAGTTTAGACTGACTCTTTTGGAATTTCAGGATAAGGAAGTATTTGACACTCCTTAGTGATACTTCTCTTGTTAAAGAAGGCGTATTTACAGGAGAGAAACTGGCACGTAAACTCCATGGGATGAAACTGGAGTTTTCAAAATGGAGGGTTATCATATAAAACATTACAAACATGTGAAAGCCACACTTTCAACCCAGTCATACTAGCTTCAATGAATAATTCATTAAAATGGTCCTTTAAGTTACCTCCTTATATTATGTGCCCACAAAAAATCAGATTATGATAAATATACAGCGGATGGTTGAATAGCTCATGTAGAAGTACACTGTTATCTTCCTACCTTTCCAGATGGTTTATCCGGTTTGGATTCAACTGGTGCAGCTGGAGTTAATGTTTTCTTTTCTTTTTTCTGGCGGGAGTTGAGAAAGAAATAAAAATTCCTTTTCACATACCTTTATAAAACTCATTATTATTATATATTTTAAAATGAATTTATTATAATTAATAGCACTGATCATATACTAAACATCTGCTCTGCACCAAACACTATGCTGTATGTTTTACATCCTTTTTCAGAACAACTTAAATAATATTCATCTTATTTAGTGATGGGAAAGCACAGCTCAGACAGATTAAGTAACTTTCCTTAGGTTGTCTGGTAGGGAACAGATCCAAGATTTGAGTCCAGGACTGTCTGTCCCTTTCTTTGCTATTCTGCTGCAGGGCCCACAGCCAGTCTTTGCAACACCCATGAGTTCTTTCTGAAGCCTGCCACTGCTAGCTGTTGCTCTCTGGGTCTTTGCCCCACATATCAAGACCTCCATATCCTTCACTCTGGCATCTCATCACCCACTTGGTCCTTAATTTTCCTAAAATGAGTTTCTCTCTCACCATGGCTTCGGTCGCTCTATCAAAGATTGCCAATAACTTTCCAATCTGCAATTTCCATTCCTTTATTCAGATGTAATCTTCTCTGAAGCTTGACCCTGGGGATGATCCCTCTCCTGACTCATCTCTCCCAGCTGCCAGCCCCCAGCACCAGCTGATCCTACTTTGGTGTCTTCCCTTTGCTCTCTGTCACCTCTGGCTTCTCTTCTTTGACGCCAGCCACACATATTCTACATGTTTCTGTTCTATGCTGGTGGTTCTATCCAGAGTCTTATCTCTAGGCCAGGGGTCAAATGTTTTCAGGGATTGGCAGGAACTAAATGGGCAACATTGTTGGGTTTAAATCAACAGGGGATCATATTCCATTTGAAGGTACCCAAATTCTGGCAGCAAAGCACAGGAAGAGCACGGGCTCTGACTGTCTGGGTCTGCACACCTGTCGAGACATGCATGGCTGCTTGAGACACTGGCAAGTCACTTCTTGGAGATAATGACTGTACCTTACCCCAGGGGTTGTGAGGATTAGATAAATCAATCTATATAAAGTATGAAAACCAGAGTTTGGCACTCACTAAACACTACATAAGTACTTGCTATATAATTAAGTGCTAAATAAGTGATTACTGCAATTGTGACACTAAAAATACTGTGGGAGCCACTAGGGTGTGACCCTGAGTGTGGGTCATGGAAAATACTTCCAAGATTCAACCACCCCGCCTTATGCAGATAGTCACTCATATTCTCTGCCCCACCTTCCTCCTCTCTCAATGTCTCTCTTTCTCTGCTCTCTATCCTCTCACCTTTTCTTTCTCTCTCACTCCCTACCTCCTGTCCTCCTCCTCCATTCTTTTATACTCCAAAACAATATTTTAATTGCCTCGCTACACAGTTTTCTTTGGACACTTCAAACACTTATATTGAGCCAGTGTTAAAAAGCAGACTTCACTTTTCCTCCCCAAACAATCCTTCTTCTGACTTCTGTCCACCTGTCGATGGTACCCAGGAGACTGCAAGGTGCCCAGCTTACAAGGAGGCACTCAGCCCCGCGGGCTGACCCTGCCCTTGCAAGGACCTGATGGGGAGTGCCTCCTTAAACTTTGTGCCCTGCGGGCCTGCCTTGCCTTACCCTGGGGTTATCAACCTAGTTCGATCAGACTCAGAAGCCCAGGTTATCTTAGATTTTATTTTGCCTTTGCCCACTTCGGCTAATTATTTCCTAAAACCAGAAGATTTCACCTCTGCAATGACTCTTGCATAACTCACCACTTTCTCACTCCATCACAGCTCTAATTTAGGCTAAAATATAACTCCCCAGGACTACTGAAACTGTCAGTTCCTGAACAACCTTCCACCTACATTCCTATCTTTATTCTATTTTATTCTACCCACTGTGGTCCCATAATCCTGCAGCTTGGTTTCGATCAAATCACTCCTTCTGTTCTCTAATGCTCTCAATGTCTACCCACTGTGCCTGAATCACTCTACACATATAGACTCACCTTAGCATTCTCCGCAGCAGCACGCAACCTGTCTTTCTGGTCTTACAGCCCCACCACTCACTCTCTCTGTGCTTCACCTACACTGGAATGCACTTTGTGCCCAGAACACATCTTATACTTTTCAACACCATGATGTGCTAGCGAGCCTGCAATCCCAGCTCTCCATCCATGCCCAACTCAAATCGGATCAACTCTCTCAAAGTCTTTACAGATTCCCTGAAATGAGACAGAATACCTCCATTCTCACCAAACAGCTCCCTGTGGGTGCTTTTCCTACTCTGCCTTGAGTTACAGTCAGCTACGTCTTCTCTCCAGCCCTAGGTGGGCCAGCCTGCAGCTAGTGTGTCCGGCAGAGTCAACCACAGTGCTCTAAACATGCCATGTACTGAAATAAGAAGGCAGATCTGATCAATTCTATTTAATGGAGAAGAATCAGAAGCAAAGTGAAAGGACTTGCCACAAGTTCCAGCACAAGTCAGTGCAAAACAGAATTCCATACACAAGCCACTCCCAATTTTTTTTTAAGGGATAGGTAGGGGGTCTCCCTATGTTGCCCAGGCTGGACTAGAACTCCTGGGCTCAAGAGATCCTCAAGCCTCTCCTAATTTTATTGCTTAGCTTTTGCTGATAACACTGGCTAATTTATATAGAGCACAAAATTTAAAATTGTGATTACATTTAAAAATCTGACACATCCAATCTTCTGCCTTAAATCTATCCATTTTCTAACCGTTTTATCTATAATAAGTACTCCACATCAGCACAAATCAGTAACATGCATTCCTGGGATGAGAGCTGGAGTCTCAGGATAGTATACAAGTGATCTTTCGCAAGAAAAAACTTTTAAGTTGGGTATTTTCATTTAAAAGTTTTTGTAAATTTTGTCTTTACTCTGTAGGAGCTCTGCATTAGTTTGGCTAAAAATAATGTGCCTTTTCTCCCAAAATCTGAGGAAAAAATGTTTCAGGGAGATGTGTCATATTTTATGCTATGACTTTCCTTATCATCTATCCTGTAGGGAGATACTTTTCTCATTTTGAGAAGCAGAAATATACATAGAGACATACTACTTTTTTCTATTTTCATTTCCATCTTCTCATTGGTGCTTCAATTGCTTATTCAAGTGCTCATGGAAATTTTATTTGATTTCATAGCTATAAATCTAGAAAGTAAAGTTTGAGTCAAGTCACGTTTTAATTTCCTTGGTACTGATACCAGCCAGACTTTATATATGGCAGGTGTTCAGTAAGTATTTATTGGATATATGAATTTTAAAATCATTGTTGGTATCTTGTTCACTTTATTTCCCTTAAATTCATGTTCTTCTTCACAAAAGTTCATATATAAATAGTATTCAGTTTTACCAAATGATAGGTTACCTGAGCATACGTTTCTTATAGGAGAAATCTGGTAAGCACAGAGGCTCATGTTTATGTCTGCTTACGTGTGCTCACCTGGTCATCTGGTTTGCCAGATGTTGCAGCTACACCAGCAACAACACTCTCTCCACCAGCAGAAATCGTGTCTTGTGGTTTAGTCTAAGAGTGAGGATGAAAGATTGACAGGAGTAAGTCTCATTGAATGGCTCAAGATCATGAGTTCCAAACACCACTGATGTCTGTCAGTCTCCCCTCATGAACATCACAGTAAAGAATGTTTACTAGCTCTTACTGCACCTGGTGCAGTGCTGGGCACCATGTAAACCTGGACTCAAAAGCCTATCAAGTCCATGCAGTTAACACAAATAGGTGAACCAGGCTCGGTAGGGCCTGCAGTAAACCGCAGCACGTGTGCCAGGTGTAATGGCTGCAGCTCATTGTTGCCATGTGGGCCCACTGTTGCTAGATAGTCCGATTTGTCAAGGGAAGCTAGAAATTAGGACTTTATGTGAATACTCTGACTTTAATTGCTGGCGACTAATTAAAAATTATTGTTAAAAACACTGGAAACCAAACAAAATACACATGTGGTAGCATTTTAACTGGTGGGATACAAATGTGGGATCTCTGAAATAAAATATATTGCGAAGCAGACCTAGTTATTATCTTCCAAGCACTCTCAATAAAACAGTTCTTCTCATAGACTTAAGTTAATGCTTCTAAAAGCTGGCCGTCATTAACTACATAATGATAAAATCAACTTCTGATTTTTGGCTCTGTAAGTTCATCTCTTCTACAACAAGACTAAATAAATGCTTTTAGACTTCCATTTAAAGAAGCAGATAATGTAGGGCACCTGCGTTCCCCTAGCCAAGGTGTGGAGAAGTCCAAAGGCAGCCTCGATCCAAAACTTCCCATCTGGGAGACACCAGAGCCTGCCACTCTGCAGGGCAGTGGAGAAGGGCTGGATGGGGCATTCCTTAAACCCATCTGATGCCCTTCTCAGCCCTCCATAAGCCCAAGTTTCTACAAGGCTGTTTGCAAAACCAACACAAAGATAGCACCGAATCATTACAACATAATATATATGCAGCAAAGCTTCATAGATTCAACTACACAGCTCAATGTGAATAGGTGAACTATATCTTATCACCTAGCTGATATTACTGTTTTCTTATCAACCTGCTTTATTTACCTTTGGTTCTGTTGATTTCTCTGATGGCACCTGTTCACTTGATCTGGAAGTTTCTTTTTCTTTATGAGCATGTTTGCTTCCTGTATCTGCTGCATGCTTGGGTAGGCTTTTTGGCTGAAAGCACACACATACATGCGCACACATATAAAGACATTGTTAACAAGATGGTAGTTTTAAACATAACACCGATACTTTTCTCTACAGAATAAAAAATTGTTCATAACAGGTGTGCTGTTTGTGGTTTTGAATTATGTGAATTTTAATTAGTGTGATGTACATGTGATAGAATTTCACTTTAGGTATGAAGGTACAAAATTTAAAGTAGTGCAAATCCTTCCCCCCAAATTCATCAAGAATCACATGATTGAGCCCAGGAGTTTGAGGTTGCTGTGGGCCAGGCTGACGCCACGGCACTCACTCTAGCCAGGGCAACAAAGCGAGACTCTGTCTCAAAAAAAAAAAAAAAAAAAGAATCACATGAGTCAATTGTAAACACTTCTATTGCCACACGATGGCACCATTTTAGCTGACAAAACAAATATCCAGACATCCACTGTCGGGATTAGTCTAGAATGATAAGAGATTTTAAGTAAACCTCACCAAAAAGATGTAACCTTATCATCATATCAAGTCCTAATGGTAATCATTTACCTCTATGTGTTCTTTTGGCTTTCCTTCTTGGGATTTCTTCTCATGAACCACAGATGGCTGTCAATTTCAAAAGATTAAAAGTCAATTTCATTGGAATCCACTATTTTCATATTTCTAAACACGCTGAAGAACAAAGTTTCAATTAAGACATTCTGCCTTTCTCAGGAAAAGCCCACTGGGGCCCAGTTCTTTGGAGTCAGAGATGTAGACATGTGCTATCTAGTCAATAGTAACCCTGCCAACAGTCTCTGATAATGGTGATTATCAGAAGAATAAGAAATACGTAATATTTCATCTAAATGATGTTTTCAAATACATGTGTATCTCTAAATTATTGGCTGTTTCTCACAATTCACACAGATGAACTGGTAACTGCAGATCTATCTACAGAGACATCATATGATCAGTGTCACTACTGGAGTTGTTGCCAGGGGATCCTACTTGAGAAATTTTTTTTAAAATCTCCTTTCATAGGAGATAAAGAACACCATATCTTTTTCAATACAATGATTTCAAAGTTTTTTCTTTGTTACCAGGAAAGAAGATTGTATCACCAGAAACCCAATTCTCTCGAGATTTGGCAGATAATCAAAAGCATTTAAACGTGCAATAGAAGACAGTTTCCACCTAGCTGCTGAATTCTTCACTCTCCAGTATACATACTATTTGACCACCATCTCTGGGGCCCCCAAAAGGCCCTACACAAAATTCCATAAGCCTCACCTTTTCACCCTCACCTGCACTTAATGTACTTGGGCCTAAAGCACCTCTGTGCTTTTCCACAGGAAACCTTGTGGTCTTATCTGAGTATTTGCTCAAGCTCTTGAAAGATTTGTGCTGCCACAGAAACCTTGTAGTCCGCCTCCATGCTGAGGCAGAATGTTCCATTCTGGTCAGCCCTGCGTCAGGAAAGCAAGAGAAGCCATTCTCCTGAGTAAGTGATCACTGGCTCCACCAACCGAGATAAGACTGTCAAGATGAACTCTGGAGGCCTCTTAGGAAAGACTCTCATCCCTAAGTTATCTAGGTGTTGAGTTCAGCAGAGACATTATTCTTGATGTCTCATTAGAATTGTAACTGGATACTCACTACCCGTTGTCCTTTCTCCTTTGTTCCTCTTGCTTTATTTTTTTAAACAATTATTTTACCTATAACAAAAATCTAGATTTGAACAAAATGCCTTCTGAAATATATTGTTTTCATCTATAAAATATTACGTATTCTTTTTAATGTATGGATTTAACGTTGTAAATACTTTACATATACTCTCCACCTACACAATCATATTCAAACATGTAGTCCAAAAAGTAATTAGCTGACTGACAAACCCCTTTACCATTCAGTAGCACCAATGTAGAAAACTGGTTATTCATTATTATTAAAAAGAATCCAATGAACTCTATAGCAGACTTAAATATTTACCTTAGTTGATTGTGACTTCTTCTCAGGTTCTGTTTTTACAGCCTAAATTCAGGGGGGAAAAGCAAAAGAAAGAAAAAAGGAAAGGAAGAAAGAAGAAAAATGCACATAGTTTACAAAGTTATCATAGATTTTCTTCAACTAAAAAAGCTAAAAGAGATGGTTTTGATGTAACTATAAACTTTGAGTTAAGTTTATTACACTCGCTTGGAATCCTAACTCTAGATAAACTCTTAAGCACGCTCATTAATATTCTGCTCTTAATATTCAGATAGCAATTTACATCTTTCTTCTTGCTATGTGTATCAAAGACATGTAAAAATTATTATTTACATTGTAGCTAATACATAAGCAACATAAAATAACCCTCATCTTTCAAAGCCAAGAGTACTGTGTTTCAAAACCACTAACGTGACCTTTTCATCAGTGAAACACTCACATGTTTTGGCTCATAGTGTGAAACAATGGGATGGTGACAGAATCAAGGGCACAGAAAGCAGTGAAATATATTTTTAGTGCCAGAATGCGACTGACGGGTGGCTAGGCCTACAGAGAGCCCATGATGGGATCAGTGTTACAGAAGATTGTGAACTGTAGTTATTAGCACGTGCTGAGCAGCTGGTGACCATTAGTAAATAGATGCCCTAGTACAACGAATCATATCACCTGTTTTTTGTGTCTTTTCTTGTTAGGAGAATGTGGTCCTTCCATCTGTTTGCTGATTGGAATGGCCTAATATAAGAGCACAGCCCCAAGTGTAATTTTATTTTATCTGACAGTCAAATAAGTAACATGTATAAATAAAACTAAAATGACTATACCAAAATCCATTCTATTAATTTATTATCTCTACTTGATGCATATATATAAAACTCAGGAAGTTTTAGGCATTTATACCTTAAGGTCCCCCAAAATATTTCAGTTTGGGTTTACATTTTTTCAGTAAAGATTTCCATTAATAAATTTAATTTGATTCCTTTCTTTTCCTTCTGTCTAAAGACTACATGTGTAATATTTTTCCTACCTATATTTCCAACGGTTGGTTATGATCAAATAGTTAGAGGTGTTATTGAAAGTTTTCTGAAATTCTGTCAACATGATCTTTAAAAATTTGTGAATATTTAGTGCATAGATTTTTATTGGGCAGGTCATCACCCTTTATGTAGAGATCTAATTTAATGTTCCAGGAATGATTCTGGAAGAATTCACTGTAATTTAGAACCTTTAGTGTGATATTTTACAGAGTTCTACCCAACTAAATGTTACCTGTGTAAAAAAAGATAATTCCTTAAGTATACGCATGCATTCTCAATACAGGCAAGATACGAAATCAGAAATAAAACTTGATTAAACATTTTATGAACTTTTCTAAGAGATTACAAATTATAGGCCTAAATCTTCCTGCCATTTTTTCCTCTTTTATCTGCTTGGTGTTATCAGCACAAACTTCTTTTTATTTTACTGTCTGAAGAGGCTAAAGTCGAACACCCTCTTAATCTATCTTGTTCTATGCTTCAAAAAGGAAGATACATACTTTCTTCACATAATGGCCCCTCGTTATGCCAACACACTTACTGTTTTGGAAAGGAAACAAAGTTCATGATCAAAGAAATGTTTTTAAAGAAGTTTTAAATTTTGGATCCTTTCACACTACATCTTTGCGAATGAGTTTCCATTTATGGTACTATTCTTTTTGCATTTATACCAATACAATTTATTAAATGATTAACAAGGAAAATAAGCCAGCTGGTATTGTAGTGGTTCAAATCTATTAATAGCTTCCAATTTGGCAATATAGATTTTGCATGAGAACTCCACACTACAATTAAGAATGTACACGTACAGACACAAGCAGCTTATAATGCAGCATACATTTAAATCAGCAATTGCTAATTTATTAGCAATTTTGGTAGTGATGGCACTGAGAATTATAATGATAACCATAATAACTAATGCATATCAGTCACCTCTTAGGTACCAGGGACTGTTCTAAGCTCTATGTATATCAATTCACTTAGTCCTCATAATAACCCTGTAAGACAAGTATTATTATATCCATTTCACAGATGAGACACTGAGGTTAAAGCAGTTAACTTTCCAAAGACACCCATGCTGGACCCAGGGTTCTGTGTTCTCAGTCCTGTGCTGCACTGTCTCTCCAGTATTTGCTAACGGCCAACTCCAACCAGGCACTCGCTATGGGGACAGGCACTACCCAATACGTGTTTGTTTCCTTACACAATCTTGTGAGATGGGGACTATTATCATCTTCTTCCAGACTGGATAGATAAGGAAACCAAAGCAAAGAGGGGATGTCCAACATCACAGCCCACGTGGAACCAGGATTCTAAACCAGGCTGTCTGGTTCCTGTGTCCACACCACTGTCTCTAAGGGATTTTATCCTGATTAGAAATAATTTGGCTTTCCATCTACACCCAGCATTGTGACTGCCAATTCTAATGTTCCAGGAGCAAGAGATACACAGATCTAGATGTATAATCCCCCTTCAGAGCTGAACTTTTATTTTAAAGGTGTAGAACATGACAGGAGTTTGGTACAGGTATAACCTTAAATTAGAAACTTTCCTCTAAAAGCTCAAAATATTTGGAGACGTATGCTCATTAAGCTCATGAACATCTCCAAGAGGAGGCTAGCATAAATGTTATGAGCAAACGTCAGAAGCACATGAAGATAAGATGATTAATGAGAACAGTGTGATTGAAATCCTCCAAGGAAAGCAACTTAAGGCCAAAAGTGATCCCTAGTCAGCCAGTGGGGACGCTTCATCCTGTGCATCTTATTTTTGTCTCTCTCCCCCTTCTCTCTCCTACTTTCCTCCCTTCCCCCAGTTTCACTGGACTGCCAGGAATTCTCATGATTAATGCTTAGTACAAGTTGAAGAGTTTGCTGACACTTGCTCTAGAAAACAGGGCATGCTTGAAAAAAGCATGGTCCTGGAGCTGACACACAGGGGGATTAGAATCAGGCATCAGATTAAAAGAGAACCAAAAGAATGAAAAGGAAATCCTGTATTTCTGGCTCTCCTTTCTAT
>NW_012137747.1:2932274-2934053 GCF_000956105.1 Propithecus coquereli | reverse complement strand
AATCTGGATTCAAATCACTGCCTCTCTGACTTCAAAGTCTGTTCCACTCTGCTGTAAGAGCTAAGGAGTCCTGCAAAGTGGGTGACATGTCTCTCCAAGGAACGAGAAAGCTGGCTGAAAAAGGAGGTAAGTTATAAAGGTAGAGGAAAATAAATTTAAAAGTTAAAATGAACGCTAAATGACATTTACAAAGGCTTAGATTTGGATAGTGGGTTTCCAGATATTTGCAATGTTCTTTGAAGACAGTTTAAGATGAAGCCATAGGATCCCTTGATAGTACTAAATCATGGTGCCACAACACCTGGGACAGGAAACTACTGGGATAGCAAAGTAACAGGGAAGACAGAAAGCAAAAGTATGTTGGTGATTTTAAACAAGGGCAAGTTAGTAATAATGGAGTTGGGGTAGCTCTTAAAGGCACTAAAGAACATTGGCTCATAAGAATTATTTGAGAGCATTTTGAAAATGTTCCTTCTTTAATCCCCTGCCCTGAAATTTCCCAAGAAACAGAGCTTGAGACACAATAACTAAGGGAAAGGGTTTAAGGCAGCTTTAGTCAACTCTTCAGAACCAGGCTTACCCTACGTGACAATCCCACTACAGGACATTCTTTCCTTTCTTTGGAAATTCCAAGAAATGAGTATAAGAATAAATCCTAAATAGAGCTCAGCAAAGGTTTGTCAATAAAATGGCACTCTACATGACTCTAATTTCAGAAAATAACTTCAGAAAGCATCTGAAATAACCAGGATCGGTTTCACTTGTTTCTATGTTCACTTAATGTAACATTTCTCATTTTTACATTATTTTTAAATGGCCAGAATAAAATTATTTCAGCAAGACATTAAGAATTTATATTCTCATTTAGATACAGAGAAATGTATTTAAAGAGATTATCTTCAATTAAAAAACTCAGTCAAGGCTAGGATCAAAGAAACCCTAGGTGACTCCTCTTTCTTAGATATTCTAAAACTACGTAAATGCTGTTTGAGGTAAATATCAAGAGGAAAGTTCAGTTTCCAAAGACCCCCATAAATTAGGAAGAAAATGTTTACTTCTATAACTTAAGCTTCCTAGGACACATAACTCATTTATCAACAATTAGTCTACATTTGTCTTGCTTTACAATATAATCAACTGAAAGTAGCATTCATCCAAATTGACTCTTGAAGGTTCTCCATACCTTGGTTTCTGTGGGATTCATACTGGAAGACTTGCTGGTCGCGCCTGAAGAAGCTGACACCTAGAAAGGAAAGACAAAGAAAGTCTGATTCTATTTAACCTGCAATCTGCATTGTCCTTCAGTTCCTCTTAACCATACTGCCCTAGACTTTCTGTCTTGGTTTTACCCAGTTTAGAGCACCATGCCCACAAAAGTCCAGTAGGTGGTGTTGCCCAGTGATAAAAACCTTTGTAACCAGATCAAATGGGTTCAAATTTTGGGTCTGCTATTTACTAAATAATCTTGGGAAATACACTTACATTTTATGATCTTCAGTTTCTCATCCTCAATTTTTCTTCAGTAGTTAACAACTACTTTGTAAGTTTACATAAGGATTACTGCCTGCCACATAATAACTGCTTAGTAAATATTATTATAATCACTGTTTGTTATTTTTAGAAAGAACATAGACTTTGAAACTCGATAAAATTTTGTTCAAATCCCAGTTCTGCCAATTACTAGCTCTGTGACTTTGAGCCTTAGTTTCCCAGGTATATAAAATAGGCCAATAATATCTATTTTGCAGGGTTGTAAGTATTTGAGATAATGTCTGGCAC
>NW_012137747.1:2924929-2930643 GCF_000956105.1 Propithecus coquereli | reverse complement strand
AACAGCAAAATCTTTATACGGGATAGCTCTAAGCAAGCATGGAGCAGGCTATAATGGGAATTCACAGGAAGGCCTTGGCCCCTCCGGTTTTCAGTACAGATTCTTCCATGAATGTTCTATCCCCTCACTAAGGCGCTAAGCAGTTTGAAATTGAAATATGAAAGCTGCTTCGTGGGGGACGGAAATAAGGGAAGTAGGCCCAACCCATTATTAACCCATTCAACTCTGGCTTATTGTAGCTTGTTCAATTTTTATTCTATCTGTAAAGACTAGCAACTTTTAAAATTTGTTACCTCTGGTGAAAGATTTTCATTTCAAATTCTTTTGTACTGTTTCGTTTAAAAATGCTTTAAGGGAGGTATGAAGAGAGAGACCTGTGTGACAAAACAAATATTTGAGTTCTAAGTCAGTTTCAGGCCCACCTCAAATAATCTTGCTGTATTGTCAAGTTGCATTAAAGTAAACCAATACTAATAAAAGAGATTGGCTGCAGGCCAGAAAAAAATGAATATTTTATCTTGTACTTAACCAGTATGATGTCTTATTTCCTGGCATTATTTAATAAAATCTCTTTAAATTTGTTTACTTGCTACAGTAAGAATTCAGGAAGTTCAACAGAGTAAATGATTAGAGATGTGAGAGCAAGGCAATATGGTTTTAAGACACTTGGAAAATGAAAACTGCTTTCTTTTTTCACACATATTTTGCAAAGGCCTTGCAAACCCCTCCCTTTTACTCTCCTACACATTCTGGCCAGACTAATCTCCCTCTAAAGGAGAACCAGCAATGACTCCTGTTGTTCACTGCATCACACAGAAGACACAGAAATCCTTTCTCTTGCCTTTAAAGTCCCCCAGTTTCCAATTCCACCTCACCTCCCGTTGCAGAACCTCCACTCCAGGCAGCCAGTCTATTCCTGTTTTAAGGCACATCTCTCTCATCTCTCCCTTTATATTTTTCCATGCAAGTACCACGGGTGGGTGTGCTTCTCTTCCAAAATATTCAAATCCCATGCCCCCGTCAAGGTGTATCTCACTGGCTCCCAGCCCTGGCATCATAACTTGTGCACCACTGCCATCAGTCTTAGTGGGCATCCCCTCTCCAATCCCAGTTCACTCCCCATAGCAACACGTACAGAGGTAATCACATAATTGCATCATGAATGAATGGTCTCCTCCACTGGATGGGACCCCTTAAAAACAGCTGTCTGTTGGGTGCACTAATCTGCTGACCCCCCATTCTTATCACTACAGGTCTCTATCCAGGGCTTTTCCTTAATTCTGCAGGGTGTCTAGTGAGGCTGCTGAGAGAAGAAGAAAGAGCCAGGACCAACCTTAACCATCCTGAGACGCTGGATGGGAGTGGAGAGGGTTGTGAGCCTGCAGGTCCTGGTGAGTGGCCCACGAAAGGAGGGTAAAGGCTTCTGTAGAAGGCACAGGCTCCTAAATGTCTGCTCATCTATTCTGCTGCCACCACCTCAGTGATGGGACAGTCACTCCCTCAGCACCTTACTTCTGTCTGACACACAATAGAGTCCTTCCACTTCTCCCTGGGCTCCCAGCAGGCTTTCAGCCTCCAGCCAGACACTTCCAGGTGGGTCGTGGGAATCCTCTTCACCTCCTTCTAGCCATGCAGCCTCACCTGGACCTCTCCCCATGCCCCCAGCTGGCTTGTTCAGAAAGTGCACACAGAGGATGGCATCAGAAGTCTTTCTCCTCACGCCACACCTTCCTTCCCTTCCCTCCCACCACTGGCTGCATTCCCTATCCTCCTACCTGCAACACGAGTCGCCAGCCACACACCTGGATCTGCCTTTGTTTGCTGAGGGTTACTAAGAACATCAGGCTGCATGTATGTACTCTCCTTTCCACTTGGAGATCCACCAGCGGTTTCATTTTGAGTCATGACCACTCTCCTCCTTGGCTGCCGCGGCACTGGGAGCCCTAGGTTCTCTCCCCAAATCTCTGACCTGTTTTCTTCTGGAAGCCTCTTCCCATTGCTCTGTTCTTCTCTGTGTTTATTAATATTCAGTCACAAGCCCTCTACCTTTTATATTATCGCTCCCTCTGAATGTTGATTTCTTCCCATGACTTTAAATATCTTTTATTATGTGAGCAATTCTTCAAACCTTATCAGCAACCCTATTATCACCAGACTACATTATTTTACCTTAAGGAGAGGAAGATAAGAAAGACAGATGCAGACTCAAATCCTTGCTCCAGTACTTATTAGCCCAAGTTAATTAGCCTCTTGGAGCCTTCCTTCCCTCATCTGTAAATTAGGGGTAATACCAGCTGGCTCTGGAGTTGGTGTAGGGAATCTCCTGGGCTTGAGTCACCTGGATTCAGAAGCAGTGTGGGTTCCTGTCCTCATCACCATTCTATCATTTCTACTGCCACCCCCGCTCCGGGTCTACTCACCTATTACTCACACCTGGATTACATCAAGGCCCTTCTAATAGTTTCTGTGCCTTCCTCTTTCCTTCCCCAACCCCATCCTCATTTATCTTTCAACTTGCTGACTATGGCTCTCTGACTAATCTTTCTAAAATAAATGTGCACCATGTTTCCACACGGATGAACTATCAATGGTTTCCCACTGTGTCTGGACAAAGTCCAATAACTTCTGCCTGGTTTTTACCTTCCCCATGATTTGACCTCTCCTACTTATTCAATCCTCTCACTATGGCCCCACATCAAGTATCCCTGCAGCCAGGACGGTGTCCTCCCATCTCCTGAGCACCTCATCAAGCAGCGACACCCTGGTTAGGAGTGTGAGAGGGGACTCTGGAACTGAGACTGTCTGGCAGAATCCAGCTGACACTTAATGCATGTGCCACCTCGAGCTAGTTACTTACCCTCTCAGTTTCCTTGTATGCAAAATGGGAATAGTAACAATGCTTACCTTGTTGAATTGTTCTGAGAATTGCTTTAAGCTTATTTTAAGGATAAGTTGATGCATATGAATCAATTATGACAGCGCTTGGAAGCTGACAAGCACTGCGCAAATGCTAGTTATTGTTGTCACCATCGCGCTCGCTTCCACCTTGGAGCCTTTCATCTTGCCATTCTCACTCCCAGAAAGCCTCTTCCCTGCCCAGGTGCCACCTTCCCTACCCTTGAAGATTGAGCTCAAGATACAACACCTGTATCTGCTTTAGCTCGTATCATCTTCTCAACTCTTACAAATGTTTGTACTTCTCACTTGAACACTTAATCCTATATTCTGTGTTGGAGGGTTACTAAGCTCTTTTCTAAGTGTATGTCATGTCTTATCAACGGAGCGATCATAATATAAATTTGTCAAGGGGCGGGGCCGTTTCTACTCCCCCCAGCACCTACCATGGTGCTGAGTGTAGAGTAGCCGAGATGGGCTCGAAAAAAATCACTGTTGATTCAAATCTTGGCTTTCATTTTCTGTCAATTTGAGTTTCATTTAAACAGAGAATAAAACATAGTTTTAATACCTTAACGTCTTTTTAAAAGCTAGATTCAAGAACATGGTTAATAAATCAGAAGACTTCAGTTTCAGTCTTGGCGGCTTCTAAGTGGCACTGACTCCACGAGAGGTCAATTAAACCTGCTGAGTATCTGGTTTTTCATCATGGGAATACCACGTACCCCACAGGGTTATTGTGACAGTCAAATTAGATACCAAATATCAGGACAATTTGGGCAAACCAAAAAACAAATATTAAAAATTTTCTAAATTAAGGAAATCTGACAAATCAATAACTAATTTTTAACTTTCAGAATTAGCTCTGCTAGATGTATAAGAGAAAAACAAGTAATTTGTTCTGAACCATGATCAGGTTCTTATTCAATACCACATCTCAGATAATGAAGGAAATGAAATCACTGATGTAAAAAAAAAAAAAAAGTACTTTCCGCACAAGATCTACAAGACAGCAGAATGTGAGCTCCATGAGGGCAGGGCCAGGCCTGTATAAGTCATTATACATCCCATCCCCAGAGCCTGCACATAGCAGTTGCTTCACAAGTATTTTTAAATAAATGCATGAATAAATAAATAAATTTATGCATGAATAAACACAAGAGTATTATCTGGTGGCTCAAAAGCAACATTATATGAGTTTTATTACTTGATCATCAGGAAATGTGTTTATAGCACGGGTCAGAAAACTGGTTAGGAAAACATAATTTCAACACCATTTACATCATTGTCACCAACTGGAGGATGTTCAACTTAGAAAAAAATACGTATACACAAAAAACCCTGAGCTTCCTGTTAGACACCTGCAACAAACAATAGGTTGCTAATGAGGACTTTTCTAAGGAAAGCACTGACATTCTTTACAAACACCATTTATGGACCTTTACTGAATACAAGTTTACATTTTTCTTTCTATAATGATGGATTATTCACTCCAGGAGATGAAAATTCTGATGTCTAGTGTTTGCCATGCTGTCACACCATGACATACATTCTTGCAATAGCTTTAATTATTAAGTATAATAATGGTGCTTTTAAAGAGACCTGCAGTACAGTCATCTAACAAAGTCCAGAGAGCAACAGGTTACATGAAGTAGAATGCTACAAAATGAGGCAATTTGAACTAATGTTCCCCCTAGATAATTCTAGGGGGAAACTGAAGATGATTACAGCTTGCTGGGTATTCTGTACATTCATAAAATATATTACAAGGGAAGCATGTATTTCAGTTAAAAATAAAGTG
Source organism: Propithecus coquereli (assembly GCF_000956105.1). Taxonomy (NCBI): domain Eukaryota; kingdom Metazoa; phylum Chordata; class Mammalia; order Primates; family Indriidae; genus Propithecus; species Propithecus coquereli. Next base: position 2,925,947 of record NW_012137747.1, on the reverse strand, counting down.
CCTGAGCTCTATTGCTCTGGGAAGTAGAGAACACATGAAGCTTTGGCCTCTGATGCAACATGTGAGCAGACCTCAAAATAAACATCCAAATGTTGCCTGGCAACTGCAACAATAGCCACAACTGATCTGTGATCTAAATCCAAGTGAGGAGGATTGGAGACCATTTGGCCACGTGCCACACCCTCTGAGTATCTGATTATGAACTCTGACACTGGACCACCCCAAGTGCTTAGAAAAATCCATAGAAGGCAAGAAGTTGAGCTTTCAGTTCTACAGGGTAACTGCTTCATTTTCATTGCTTTGCAAACTTCAGTTTTCCAGAGTTTTTTTTCCTGGGATAGTAATAATTTGTAAGCAAGAAGAGCAAGCCACACACCCTAGATTAGTCATCAAAGAACAGAAAAGCAGCTTTTTTTTTCTGAAGTTGTGTTTTTGCCTGTAGGGATCCTAAGTCGCTGTTCTTGAAGCATGAAATAATTCCAACTATGTCTGACCTTTGGCTGCCCAAGATAAAGCAAAACAGAGAAGTCAGACCCAGAAAAGATAGCCTACTTTCTTCTTGTCCCTCCCCTAGAGGTTTGTCTGGTGAGGATTTACAGAACCCTGTGAGTTAAGCACTTTCGGCCAACAAGTGTTTAACATAAAGAGTGATGAGAGGTAAACCATGAAAAGTCCTTCTAAATTAGGTGGGCATTCATATACTCTTCCCAGGAATATTAAGGACACTGAAATGTAAGATACATGAAGAAAATCTTCCCAGAGAGACTCTTTCTGATTGAAGATGCAGTGGATTTTGAAATGTTTGTTTTAAAGAATATGTGTGAACTGAATTGGTTTTAATAAAACAAAATTGCGTTTAATGTGTTAAAAAAAAAGAGCGATGAGGAAGACTGCCCTTGGCAAGCTGTGTGACTTGCAGCTCTTCTCTGGAACTCAGTTTCTTGACCTATAGACTGTCAGCTTTCAGAATTCTATGGTTCCACAACTCTTACATGCTACATTTTTTTTTTTTTTTTTT
>NW_012137747.1:2923053-2923398 GCF_000956105.1 Propithecus coquereli | reverse complement strand
GCCTCGGCCTCCCAGAGTGCTAGGATTACAGGCGTGAGCCACCGCGCCCAGCCTTACATGCTACACTTAAGTGAAGCTTATTAAACAATGTGCCCAAAGATAGATGTTTGATCTGGAAACACAGGGGTTAGAAGCATGGGCTCTGGAGTCCCACAAACCTGGGATCTAACTCTAGCTATGCAACTTCAGACAAGCTGCTTAAATCCTTCCAAATTTGAGTTTTTTAAATTTGTTAAATGGGTATAAAAATGATACCTACTTCATAAGATGGCAGTGAGGATCAAATAAGGGTGTGTTTATAAAGTGCTTGGCTTGGTGTCTGGCACACAGTAAGTCAATAAACAG
>NW_012137747.1:2872168-2921763 GCF_000956105.1 Propithecus coquereli | reverse complement strand
AATTGTCACCTAAACTAGAATCTGCTAATTCCAATCAGTGTACAATATTCTTTTACACAAGCAGGAAACTTCATCCATTAGAGAACATTTCAACACTATTAGGATACTGAACATAAAAATAGAGTACAAAATATTGATTTCTGGTACTTATTTGAATTTAGATACAAATTCCCCTGTCACCTATTTGAACTACCTAGATACAAACTACTAAGTGGAGGATTTTGCAAAACCAGTCAACTGAACAGAACTTTAGAATCATTTTGAGGTATGTTTCACCTATGCCTATTTTGTTAGGAGTTTTTATCATAAAAGGGTGCTGAATTTTGCTGAATGCTTTTTCTGCATCTATTGAAATGATTATATGATCTTTGTGTTGCTTCTGTTTATGTGGTGAATCACATTTATGGATTTCATATGTTGAACCATCCTTGCATCTCTGGGATGAAGCCACATGGTCATGGTGGATTATTTTTTGATTTGCAGCTGAATTTTGTTTGCTAGAATTGTACTGAGAATTTTTACATCTATATTGATAAGGGCTATCGGTCTATGGTTTTGTGTGTGTGCGTTGTGTCCTTTCCTGGCTTTGATATCAAAGTGATACTGGCTTCAAAGAATGAGTTAGGGAGGATTCCTTCCTTCTCAATGTTATGAAATAATTTTTGCAATATGCAGACTAATTCTTCTTTGTAGGTCTGATAAAATTCTCCTGTGAAACCATCTGGTCCAGGATATTTTTTTATTGGGAGACTTTTTATTGCAGCTTCAATTCTGTTGCTTATAATTGGTTTGTTCAGGAGTTCTGTTTCTTCCTGATTGAGCCTGGAGAGGTATGTGTTTCCAGGAATTTGCCAATTTTCTCAATGTTTTCAAGTTTATGTGCAGAGAGATTTTCTGTTGGTGTGATTGCAAACTAGTGCAACCTCTATGGAAAATAGTATGAAGATTCCTCAAAGAACTAAAAGTAGATTGATTCAGCAATCCCACTGGATTTGATCCAGCAATCCCACTACCGGGTATTTACCCAAAGGAAAAAAAAATCATTTTATCAAAAAGATATTTGTACTAGATGTTTACTGAAGCACAATATACAGTTGCAAAGATGTGGAATCAAACCAATTGTCCATCAATTCATGAGTGGATTAATAACGTGGTATATGTACACCGTGGAGTACTACTCAGCCATGAAAAATGAATTAATACCTTTTGCAACAATCTGGATGGAAGTGGAGATCATCCTCCTAAGTATGGCAAGATGGCAAGAATGAAAAAACACACACCACATGTACTCACTATTAAATTGGAACTAACTAATTAGCACTCATATGCACAGATGGAAGTAAAACTCAACAGAAATCATGCAGTTAGAAGAGGGAAGTGGGGATGGGTGAAATTATACCTAACGGGTAAAATGTACACTACCTGGGTGATGGGCACACTCATAACTTTGACTCAATCAGTACAAAAACAATCCATATAATCAAAACATTTGCACCATTATATTCTGAAATTAAAGAAAAAGAAAAAAACTTTAGAATCAAATAGAATGTTGCCACCTGTGTGACTCAGGGTAAGTTATTTAATCTCTCTGAGCCTCAGTCTCCTCATTTATAAAGCTGTCGTAATACCTCCTTACCTAGTTACAAAATATGCAACTCTTAAAAAGAATAAATAAAATCCTATGTAAATCACTTAGCACAGTAGTTGTCCAATAAATTAATGTTAGATATTTTTGTTTCCATTTATTTTCAAATATCTATTTTCAAAAATCCTGCAGAGTTTCTCTAAAATATGCACATGCTGCTAAACCTAACCCTGCCCCCAGAGCATTCCAGAATTATTTTCAGATTATCAGCAACAGAATGTCCTTTGTTAAGCTTTTGTTTGTTTTATATTGGTTGTCTGCAATTTGAAAGGCAACGAAAGCTTCAGTTTATTGGCCTATAATAGGATGTGGAAAAGTTATATGTGAACTAGTTCAATTGGATATCAATTGGGGTATTTCACCAAGATTTTCATTGCAAATATGAAAACCAGTGTTGATCACATTTAATCTTTGGAAATCTGTGAAGAGGTATAAAAATATGATTGTCAGAAGGGCTAGATTAAAAAAAAAAACAATTCTTATTGCTAGGAATCCCGGCCTACCACAAGAACACTGTGAGAATAATTCAGCACATAATACTGCAGTAATTAAAAGATTCTTGAAACTGAGAGAAGGTTCAAACTCAATAGCCAAAAGAGGTTAACCTTTTGTTTTTGAACTGAATATTCAGCAAGGGGGTAGACTGTTTCTTAGTGATGCAGACCCATTAGGGCTAAAGATCCAAGTAATTAAAGATTAATCAATTGACTGATTTATAACTCAAGATTAGAGTAAAATATCACATAGAAGATCTATAGTTTTATAATACTGCAAGGGAAAAACAATCACTAATTCTAACCATTGAAGCTACATGTAAAGTATGCAGGAATTTATAGCTATTTAAATATTTTGGGCTAAAAATGTACATAATTATTGCTGGCAATGAATGTAATGTAAAGCCATTGGGCAATGTAACTGACCATGCATTAACACCTTAGCTTGGTTGTTCTTGACATAATGAATAGAAACGGTCCAGGAGTAAAATCATTCATAGGCAGCAGAAAGAGTGGGGAGAGAAGAAGAGAGCAATGGACATTTAGAAACTTACAAAGGAGAAAGAGGAAGAGGCAGAGAGAACTGTAGTCTAAAAAGACCTAAGCCCCTCAGGTGATTCTGAAACTCCCCTCAGGTGACTCTGAAACTCCCGGACTGAGAATCACTGTTTTAGGTAATTTAAAACAAGATGGCTTTATAGAGAATTGGTGAAGTGACAATTGTTTTCTACCATCTATTGCTGTACGTTAGGGCTTTATTGCTGGTGACAAACTCTGTCTCTTCACACTTGCATTTGGTTAAAAGAAAGAAACCAGATCACCTAAGATACTAGGATAAATTTGCAAAATGACTTTTTAAAATTACCTTCTAGCCAGTTTTAAAAGGAAGATTTGTGGTGTTAATATTGCCAGCCCAGATTACTGAAGAAGCTAGATGTTCCCTAAAAAGACTGGGTGAAGGCACATCTGCTAGCCCTGCAGTACCTCAAGAATACTTGTCCTCTTTAGTCCTCTGGCCCTAAAACCCAGGAACACTGGATACTTGTGACTATGCCTGTAGCCCACACCCTTTCTTGGATTATAAAGAAACAGTAGACATCATCAATCCAAAGACTGCTGTAATTTTATAGACAGATATTCTGGAACATCAGGGAAACCCCAATGTTACATACCCTCAGCTGCAAGGGTATCTTTTTTTTTTCCCTGAGACAGAGTGTCACTCTGTTGCCCAGGCTAGAGTGCAGTGGCATCATCATAGCTCACTACAACCTCAAACTCCTGGGCTCAAGTGATCCTCCTGCCTCAGTCTCTTGAGTAGCTGGAACTACAGGCACACCACTGCACCTGGAGAATTTTTCTATTTTTAATAGAGATAAATCTCGCTCTTACTCAGGCTGGTCTCGAACTCCTGACCTCAAGAGATCCTTCTGCCTCAGCCTCCCAGAGCACAAGGGTATTGGGGGAAGAAAAAAAGATGCAATTTCCAAAGGTTAACTGATTAAATTTTCAGAAAATAACATATACCGATCTCTGGAGATTAGGGGCCTAAAACGCAAACGAAAATATGTGTGGAGTGATGTGAATGAGAGTATCATTAGGCCAGTATGAGGATAATTGGGGGTGGTGGGCTTTGTGACAAACTAGCACATGCTAGTTTATCTATAAGCTTTCAAGCATTTTAAATACATTATGCAGGTCTGACAAAATTAGTCTGTATTCTGATAGAAAAATCTCCCTTTCACATATAGAAATACTGGGTAAAATTTAACATAGAGAAATAAAATACATAGCTAAGCTTGAAGGAAGGGAAATCTACAAGCAAACGAAAGGGGAGGGAACTCAAAGTCCTCCAGTGAGAGAGGCTGAGGCTGAACAGCTCATGAGGATGAAACAGATAAAACAGCCTGGACCTGGGAATTGAATACTCTAATGAGAAAGGAATCCTAGCCACAGGCCCCATGCTAAGTTATTGGCATAAAGCCAGGACTACTAGGAACTAATCATCCACAAACATAAGCCTTGAAAACTGCCCACCTGTCCTGGGCAATGTCAAGGAAGCTTTCTTTCTGGCTGGAGTCATGAGCATAAAAACAGACATCCATGAGAAAAAGGAATCCCAAACCTGTGCCACTGGGCATTCAGATCCAAATTCACTCTATCCACGTGGAGCAGAGGCCTCAAGACATTAACTCTGATGAAATTTGAATGATCCCAGGCAAGAGACCTTAAAAACAGTTAGTAAGAGATAGATCTACAACACAGGAACAAAGGGACTTCATGGAACACAATCTTCATTGAAGGTGAGTTTCGAGCCACATTTTCAAACTTAATCAGGAAGTAAAATACCATATGGGAGAGTCAACAGTTAGAAATACGGATAAATTGCACAACAAGAACTAAACATAATAGAAAAATGTGAAGGAGACTTTAAATATGTTTTAAAATCCAAAGTGGCAAAGAAAAGAATAAAAATCATAAATCAAAAATAGGTGAAAGCATAAACTACACATAGCTAAATAGAGATTTAAGTGACTAAAAGATAAATCTGAGGACACTACTTAGAATACAGCACAGAAAAATAAAGAGATGAGAAATACGAACAAGAAGTTAAGAATCCTGGAAGATTAAACTTCTGGCCACCAATTTCAGTTCCCTGCTGTAGACCCAGCCCTCTGAACCTGATGCCTCTTTTTAAATAAAATATTATGAAAAGATGCATGTCTAAAAGCATGTGAGGCACTGTTTTAAACATACTGTTGGCATGAAAATATTTATATTCAGGGACTCTGATGGTTACTAGCCTTAGTAATGGAGTTACATAAAAGGATTTTATTTTCCCTGTTGGATTTAACATAAATTCCTATTTTCACAATAAGTAGGACATAGAAAAAAATATATGTAACTCAAAAATGTACAAATAATTCTATTCTCTGCTATTTTTCCTGGCCACTCTCTCAGTATAGCTAATAAAGAAACCATATGCTCAGGAGGCTGCGCCCCTGGTTTCTCTATAGGAACGGCACTTTCTCACGCTTTCCCAAACAACTCTATTCTGGGCAACCCTGGAGGTTCTGGGGTTTGGTCCAGGTCTTTGGCTCTTAAGTCACCTTTATGGGGTCCCTCAGTCCATTACAGAGTTCAGAGAGTATGCTCGCATATGAAGCTGGCCTTAATCTCTTATGGCAACTTTGAGTGAAATGGGGGAAGTCCAGGCCTTGCTCAGGCTCCAAACATGGGCTGTGAACATTAATTCAGTTCACAGGTGACCTCTGCTATGACTCAAAAGTCAGAGCCCATGTGGCCGGCTAAAATTCTCACCAAAATTTCACTGCACTGTTAAGGCCAGAAGACTCCTTACAGATGGGTTTTTTATAGTCTAATTCACTTCTGAGAGCAGGGGCTCTCCCTCACACTTTAACAGGTGCAAGGATTCATCTAGAGAGCATATTAAGCCATAGATTGCTCAGTGATTCTGACTGGGTAGGTCTGAGGTGGGGCTGGGGAAATGTCCATACCAGGTATTCCAGGTGAACTGGATGCAGATTCTCCTGTACTGAGGACCAAGAACCTTCTCTTTTCTAAGGATACTCCAACTATGAATGCACAGCTCTCTGCAATTCAGAAGGCCTTGCTTAGATCACAACTACATTCATCATTCCTTAGTAGTTCATAGCAACAGACTCTAATCAATGTTACGTTCGCCACTCATTTACATCTTACCTACTATGATCACTATGTACTGACTACAGGGCCTACAGAACCAAGACAAATTATAAGTGTGCTGGCAAGATAAAAAAAGTTTACTAAAGTTAACTTATTAAATTCAATAAAAGTAGACACCCAAATGCTCTAACATAAGATTCCTCCCCAAACAAAGCTAAATTTTAGTTTTTAAACAGAGTCTTGCAAAGGGATCTGTAGGAAAACAATAGCAACAAAACAGACCAAGCAACAACTTTGTAACCAAGATGTGCTATCCATTTCTGTGAGAGGCACCAGGGAAAATAATAAAAGGTGAGTAAATCAGATATGAGGTTCTCTTCAAGTAGCAAAAGATATGTATCCACCAGGTGGCACCTGCCAAATATGAAATCAGAAACTAGACTGAGACAAATGTGTCAGAAATGAGAAATGGATGGAATTCAGGGGCAGATTATTCTGTTGAGGAACTTGTCTATCCTCTTTTGCGCCTTGAGTTGGGTGTCGAAGCAAGAAACAGAAATCTGAGCAGCAGGAAATTGCAACCCTCAAATCTTGCTCAGAGAACTGACAAAACAACCCCAGTCAGCTGTGGGGGCTCCAGTCAAACTCTGTAGATCCCCAGCACAAAATGGAAATCTCTGATAGCTGACACCTGATGTAAATCCAGTCCATCTGCAAGGGGAGGTTGCAAGAACATCTCACCAGAAGATCCTAGAATTAATCAGAACTCTCGATCCCACCAACCAGCGCATGTAAAAGAATGCAAGGAGAAACTGAAGTGTCTCAACTGGTAGTTAGGGGAAAGCATGGGAGGAGGAGATTAAGAAAATAATGAATGAGGCAAGCCAATGCTTGGGAAGCAGAATTCTGAGCAGTCCTGCCTTCGACTGATTGTGCCTCACTCAAATAACATCCAAGTCCTTATAGTCTGTGGCTGTTGGTATTTTCTGCCTTGGACTTGATTCCTGGTTGCAGATCTCCTTTAAGGACTCATATTTCTAATCTTTATACCCAGAAAAACAAGTCCCCAAGCTTAACCTCATCCCTCTTCCCTCAACCCTCCATTCTGCTTTTATGGCACCTCGACAGCAATGCCATTTGGCACGTTCACATTGTCTGTATTTGACATGTGCGCCATACTTCAGAATGCTGAGCTTCATGTCTGGCCCATTATAGAAGCTCAAGGGAAAAAAAAGAAAATAAAAAAGGTTCCTTATTCATCTTTTTTGATTATCCACTCTTTAATTTTTAACCAAAGCAAAAACAGATATTAACTTCCAAAAACTCTACTTGTAAATCATAGAGAATAAAAATGAGTATCATTTTACCATCCCCACCTAGCCAGGAAGAATTTCTATATTGGTGAAACAGCATCTTAGGGCTCTATTCATATAAGTCTTTTTTCCAATCGAATAAATATTGGGCATTTACTATGTGGAAGGCTCCATGGTAGATAATACGGGGTACAAAGATGTGCATCCTGTCTTCAAGGGGCTCACAATATAGTAAAAAGTTTTCATTCTAAAAATGAAAGTAACTGTGGTAAAATGAGACTTTTAATCTGTGATATTTTTTCATGTGCTAAAGCTCATTTTTTGAAAAGTATTCTGTGGAGAGCTGTGAAATTGTCCTGAACGACAATACAGTATTGTGGCTCTCATTTCTCAATCTGTAAAATGGGCATAAGTGTACCTACCTCGTAGCTGCATTATCATCACAGCATGTAAATGCTCAGCATACACTTACAACATAGTATTTTTCAGTAAATGTCGCTACAAATATTAATATTCTGTTCCAATACAGATTATGCTGATCTATTCTTTTACTGTAACCTATTACAGTCACTTCCTAATAATTTATTATTATTTCTTAGGGTAGATAGTAGAGCACTATAGGGCGTGGGACAAACATTATCATCTTGCTAGTGGTATGATTACACAGAGTTTCCACCAAAAACGCCAAAGTCCAAATAAACAGACATGCTCAGAAGCCATCAAGTTTTAAGAGATATTGTACAGTGGCCATAAAAATTGAAAATAATGTGATTATTTTTGTGGTTTTCCATCAAAATAGTATAGCTCAGTTGTTTTTAACCAAGGGGGCAGCACCCAACTGAAGGTCATTGAAACCATGTGAGAGTGCTTTTCATCATGCTCTGGCATCCAATGGGAGCAAACAGTTCTGCCCAATTCAGAATTGTTATCTAAAATGCCAAGAGTAAGCCTGTTGGGAAACATTGGGTAGATGACATTTTTAAATCAAGAGCTATGCACAGAGAAAAAATAGAATGCAATGTTTGTGAAGACCCATTGTACATTTCCAGTATACAGACTGTTAATTCAATATATCAGAAAAACTACAGACACAACAATGTTAAAACATATATTTCAGATTCACATGCTCTCTAAAATGAGGAAATTGTAAGGTATGAGGAAAGACACAAAGATATGTACATAGAAGAATGTAAGTTATATATTTTTCAAACAATTGACTAGTGAGATAGTTCATAAGGAAAAGTAAACAGTAAGAAGTATTGATGACTTAAAGATATAACTTATTATAAACAATGAATAGGGATATAAATATTTGCCTGATTTTAAGAAGTTAATTCAAATTTTAAAAAAATACTTTTTTTTTTCTTTTTGGTTTCATTCTTTCAAACTGTTATATGATGATATCTTTTACATTTTCACTGTGGGAGAGACATTACACTTTGCGAATTCTACTGGAGAAAAATCAAGGAACTGAAACTCACTGCTAATTCTATAAAATCAACTCCTCTCATGCATTGGGAATCTTCTCTCAAAGCATGTGAACTGAACCACCCCACATTTATACTTGAGTGTGCTGCTTCATAAACACTGTTGCAGTCTGCAACGCACACTTGTTTATAACAGACACCAAGAGTCCTTGCTGCACACACACGTGTTCCTTCTTCAGCCTCATTGCTATAGGCCGCTTACCCTTCTCCATCAGTCTACAGGTGTTACCTTTCCTTGTTCAGCATGATTTTTCTAAATTTCCCCACTTCATTTTAATCCTATGCTGCCTCCTAGAACCCAAGCAGCACTCCCTTCCCACCACATTCCCAGAAACTCAATATTCCTTTCAGATACTGAAAAACCAGTGTGCAATAGTTGAATTCATGCCTGTAAGCAAAACATCAGGAAGAAGCCCTCTGTAGATATTCGTTAGAAAATAAACTTTCCCCCCACTGAACAGTAGATGCCACTCCTTGCTGAGCTTCCCTGCAATGCAGAGGTTTTTCCTCTAGAAAACATCTCAAACAGTAGGATTCCAGAGCTGCTGATTAATCGTTCCCCTCCCCTTCACTCTGATGCTTAGGTGGGTTCCTAGAAGACTAGTCAGAGGTCCCAGAGGCCAGCCCCTTAGGGAAGCTGCCTAAACTCCCTGCCTCATTTTGTCAAGCTGTAGAATGAGGATAAAGAACTTGCCTCTTGCCCATTTATAACTGGAGAATGCTGGGTCACTAACCCCATACAAGAGATTGTTAATCTCTGTGAAAACACTTTGTATTCTTGAAAGATAGATACAGAGTAACCCTCAGTGATGTTATCATACAAGACTCTCAGGTTGTGCTCAAGGAAATAGAACCAAGGCATGTTACAACAGTTACTACACCACACCCAGCGTGGATCAGGTACACAGAAAGGTCACACAGAGTGAGCTCACTCTCTAAAACGGAGGTCATCACAGTAGTGGGGGAAGGGCTGGGGGAGGAGGAGGATTATCCCTAACCCTAGAGATAAAAGTGCCAAATCAAATTGACACAGGTGCTGCTTTTTTTCTTTCAGCATTTGGCCGGGGCCACACAAATCCCTTGTTTTGTAACCCTACGTGCGCGGTCACCAGATGCATTCCCAGCTGAAGTGCCAGTCACAGTGTTACCGACAGGGAGGAGGAGTCGACAAGAAACAAAATTGAACTTAGAACTCATTTGGAAAGAAATGTATCTCCAGGTTCAAGACACTAGTAAGAGCGAGCGTCCCAAGTCTGGGGAGTGCGCTGCACGGTCCAGGCCCGGGGCGCGCAGGCGGCGACACCCGTGCCACACTCGGAAACAGAAGCGGTCTTGGCGCAAAGCGGCGGAAATCAGTACTCACTCTGCCTGCGACTCCCGGACCCAGGAGACCTCAGCTCGGTTTTCAGGATGTTTGCATTGCTGGCTGGGCTGGGCCCCCGCGGTTTCTGCTTGGGCCCCAGCTGAGCTCGCGGATTGCAGCGGGAGGGGCGGTCCGGGACGGCGACGCAGGACGCTCCCCACCCTCCTCCCCGCCCCGAGCGCGCTGGTCAGGGAGGGCGGCCCGGCTCGGCTGACTCGTCATGAGCCTGGCATCTGGCGGCGGACTTCGTAACGTAGCCCGTGAAGCAGACCACGCGCTGCCTGTACCGCGCACCGCCGCACCGCCGGCCGATGACAGGTCTGCCGCTCCCACGGCCTCACCCTGTGACTCCTCCAAAATAAGGGAGCAACGGTGGGTGGATGCTCTTGCAAATGCAGTCCCCCAAGTATCTCTTTTGAGACTATAAAGTGAACTAATAATGATCACAATCACGGATTCACAAATACATTTAAAAACGTATAATGGACTTTTTTAAAAAGTCAGAGTCAGAATTCTACTGAATTATTGTTTATTATATATTACTATGATTAAAAACATCAAAATTAATAAAAATGGATTTGAAGCCATAAGAAAATATAAATTCATGAGTCTATACTGCTATAAATAAATGAATAAGTAAACAGAGGGAAAAAAACCCTCTTTCTTATAGAAGAATGCCAATAAATAAATATAGAATGAATGATGGAGTTCGAGAAAAGAGTTATGAAATTTTAAAAGAAATATGGAAGGCCAACTCCCCCCAAAGCCACAAACTAGCCATGATAAACACTGGACTCTGAGCCTGGGGTAAGCTGGGAGATAGTGGTGGTCAGTGTTTGATGAACACAGACCTCAGGCCTCACTAGTGACAGCTGAGGCAATGACTCGGATCTTTACCCAGGCAAAACAGGTGACAGCCAGCTGTCATTAAAAAGGTGGAGAACTCATCTGCACAGCTTCATGCCCCACACATACCCCACCAGGCCGTCAAGGCAGGGAGGGCCCTGTCTTCCCTTTCAAGGGGTTCCTTACAGCCACCACATTTATTTTCATTTTTCTTTTACTTCTGTCAAAGCTGGTGAAATAAGAGTCATTTCGATTCTAAGATTTTATAATTTCCTGAGCAGAAGGCCCTGTCCGTATCATTCTTCTTGATGAAAATATAGCTTTAAAAATGTCTTTTTTGTTGATCATTAGTATTATCTTTTCTTTTTAAAGATAAATGAAACATCAGCTCATTTAGGTTTCACTGATATTCATTTCTCTTGTGGCAAAAACAGCACAGGGTGACTTATTTGGGTCAGACACCAATAGGGGAAGACCCTGGACCCCACAGCCCCCAGAGTTAGGCAGCTTAATGAAGGTGAGTATCTCTGTGCCCCTACAGAGTACAGATGAGTAATCACATGGTTATGAAACAAATTTTTCAAAGATTTTTATGCAACAGATCTCTGCTCCTTTCCTCAGAGATGAACAGAGACATTATTGTTCCTCTGATGTGCTAGGGCTATCACAATCCCTGAGGGTCATCCTTTCTCCCAGTGTGGTCCCCAGATCATCTGCATCAGAAACACCTGGGGATGCCTATTAAGTATTAACATATAAAATCCTAGGCCTTGCCTCACCTTGGTAAATTAGAATTTCTTGGCTTGGAACCTGAGAATCTGCATTTTAACCAGATTCTCCAATCAATTTTCAGGTAATTGTTAGGCTGGACTATCTCCACTCGGCACAGGTCAGCCTTTTTTTTTCTTTTTCTTTTTTTTTTTTTTTGAGACAGAGTCTCACTCTTTTGCCCGGGCTAGAGTGCCGTGGCGTCAGCCTAGCTCATAGCAACCTCACACTCCTGGGCTCAAGTGATCCTCCTGCCTCAACGTCCCGAGTAGCTGGGACTACAGGCATGCGCTAATTTTTTTCTATATATTTTTAGTTGTCCAATTAATTTCTTTCTAATTTTAGTAGAGACGAGGGTCTCGCTCTTGCTCAGGCTGGTCTCGAACTCCTGAGCTCAAACAATCCGCCCACCTCGGCCTCCCAGAGAGCTAGGATTACAGGCGTGAGCCACCGCGCCCAGCCACAGGTCAGCCTTTTGCTCCCCAAAGTGTGGTTGCCAGACCAGCAGCATCAGCATTAGCTGGGAGCTTGTTAGAAAAGCAGAATCTCAGTCTCACCCCAGACTTCCTGAATGAGAATCTTCATTAATAAAATCTTATTTCCCAAACTTTGGTTATTTGTACATAGTATTTTTTAAGTTATGTACATAGTATTTTTAAATCTGCCATAACTATGTTTACTTAATTTTAAAAAAAAATAAATTTACTTTAACCTTTAGCCTATCTTAAGCAAAAATATCCATAGCATTATGAGTTTGATGTGCTAGTTTACTTTTTAGAGCACATTAAAAATATATTCATAATTATTAAAATAAAAATGCTTTCCTGACTAACACAGAGTCATCTCAGACCACACATTGTACAAGGGTACTGTGGGTGATGCTGACATTGAATGTCAGAATTCCACAACACCCAAAGAATTTTCCAGCCTCTCATTCATATTATGGATGGAAAAGTAAGAGCCTGGGAAAAGAACAGTGTAGTCAAAGTTAACACATTATGACAGGACCAGACCCCAAACCACAAAAGCATTTCTCTGATGGGTGCTTATTCCTTTATACTGTCTCCTCTAGGCTGAGAGAAAAGCTGTTTGCTCCCTCTGTTTGAAAGGTCTAATGTTGCTGAACAACCTGTCATCAATGTTGTTCCTCCTGTTCAATTAGGTAATTCTTCTATTTTCCTTTCTGTAGTAAATAGCTGTCATTTGGCAGCTGCCCACACATTTGAAAACTCTCACCACAGAGCAATAATTTCCCACCTCATCAGTATGCACCGTCCCAAAGTAGAATCCAGAAACTCACACCCCCAGATTCCCTTTGGTTTGGCAGTGGTAGAGTTTCTGTCATGTTTCATGTCAGTTTCCTAAATGTGACAGGTGCTGAGCTGTGATGGCAGCAGAGTTTTAGCACGAGAAAGTTCCATGGTGTTGCTGCTATTTTTTCTGGCTGTAAAGCTTTAGATTAGTTCTGTTGGACCCTCTTGCATTTCCCTACAAGCTACCCACTCTCCCTTAAGAAATTCCTTTTTGGATTAAACTAGTCAGAGTAGATTTTAATTGGAACAACTTTAACCAATACATCTTCTTAATAGCATGCTCTTCTACAGAGACTTTCCTAATGCAATCTGAATGTCAGTTTCCTCACCTGAACAATGAAGTCGTTGAAACTGAAGTTGTCTGAGAAGTCTTCCAGCAATAAAATTGCATGACTAATTATGGCTCACAACTATTTTCATATTGGCTTTACATAATTTCTGAAGCCTTGTTAGGTTAGTCTTCATTATTAATTTATCAAAAATTAAATTTTAAGCACTAAGCATTTTACAATAATTATTTTGAGTTAGGAATGTTTCTGCCACTCAAGAGCTTTGAATTTTTCAAGCCCAGACTATCCCTACATGGCAGAAGGGATATTAGTTGTGGGCACAATTACTCATTTTGTAAGAATTCTCATAAAACAGTTCCACAATATATGGAAACCATCCTATAACACACAGCTTATACATATGCTTCAAATTAAGTATTTAATTTTTAAGACAGACTTTTTAAGGTTTCCTCAAAAATTATAAAATTATCACTTATTTTAAATTTCAAATTGAATGTGTTCAGAATAAAAAAAAACTAGAACTAATTCTTACTGCCAATTGTATCTACCATTTTGTCATGCCTTTTCTGAATGTATTGGGAGAATATTATTTTCCCTCTGTGTGCTATGATAATTGTGTAATGAAAGCTTTCAAGTTCTCACAAATGCTCTTACCCCCAAATGCTTTTCTAAATGATGAGTGGGAATGGTAATCTTTAAGGGATAATTATATGAATTAGAGCCACTCCAATCAGGCATCAAAAGGAGAAATAAGCAGGTATACTTCTTCAATACTTTATAAGAGTTAAAGATATCAGAAAGGAAGAAGTGAAGAATTAAACCCTGGAAAACTAATGTTTAGGAAACTGGTGAAGGAAAGTGAGTCAGAAAAACACAGTGAGAAAGAGCTACAGGAGAGTAAGAATGGAGGTGGAAAAAGGACAGTCAAGGAAAGAATTTCAACTTTCCTTTTAAATAGTAAAACAATAAGCATGTGGCTAAAAAGTCTCCACCTCCAAGCTGTGTTTCTCCCTTCCACCCCCAGCTTCTTAAGACAAAACAGGGTTTGTGGAGAGAGGTCCAAATTCTCTATAACCATCCCATCTCAGGATGATTGGATGATAACTTCCATGTGGGAAAAAAAGATGGAAGGGGCCAGATTCTGGTGACTAAGTTCAAGAAAAACCTGGATGTGGCTCTCTGCATATACTGAAACTTCAAAAGTTCAGGTAATGGCAATTTTGGAAACATTTACAAATAACTCACTAAATTGCATTGGGTGGGATGTTTTGCTAATGAGGCTTCTCATTTTTAGAGGCATAACTTAAGTATATGTTAAATACAAGTCCTTAAAAATAATCTTTTTTAGTTGGAGAATCTTTTTGCTGTTGTTGTTGGAGACCTAGAAACAACAGAATATGAGGACTAACAAGAGTAACTACAGGAAAGATACATTTTTTTCCAGCACCTACAAAATGCCAGGCCCAGGGCTGAGCGTTTACATATTTTATTTCATTTAAGCCTCTCAACAGCTCTGAGAAGAGAAATCCTATCCTTATTTTACAGATGAGGAAACTTAGGCTCAGTGGGACTAAATAAATAACAAATGGCAAAGAGGAAATTCAAACTCACGTTTGTTTGGCTGAGTGTCCCCAACAGCAGGAACAGAATGGCTAAAATAGAGTAGACCCTAGTTCTGAATTTCTATTTGTCCCAAACATTAATTTACTCCCTGTATTAACATTCACAATCTTTTGATGACTTTTACCCTTTTGCTGGCTGGTGGAAGAGGAGCTTTGAAAAGGTCTATACAACACACTCATGCCTCTTAAACTGCGATGGTGTTCATCTTTAGAGGGCTCAGTCTTCTCACTCCTCGGCTGCTTCTTGGTTTTGGCACCTTTAGGGGCTTGCAGAGCAGCCAGAGCTCTGGGAGGCACTACAATATTAACTCTTCATCAAGCAAGTGACAATTATGAGAAAGTCTGACTTCCACAGGGTAGCCACCAGTTTTAAATACTTATTTTAAATAGTTGTACAGACAGTCTTGAAATATAGGTTAAGGTTTTAGATAATCTTGGACATACTGAAAGACCACAAAGTTGAAATGAGCTGAACATAACTTTATTTATCAAAAACTACTAGCTAAAATTATAGTTTCTTGTCTTGAAAGGTGACGTTTCAGTAATTTTTATAAGTTGCAAACCTTTTTTGTGTTATATTACAAAAAGAAAATGCTTACACAGAACTTATGAGATCCAGCATTGCTAAAGACCTTGTATGACAGAAAATCTGGGTTCGAGCCCTACCTCCATCTTACTGGCCTTGTGAGCCTGTCAAGGTTACTTAACCTCTTTGAGTCCTGGTTTCCTCAGGTATAAAGGAATAATCATAATGAGGCTGTGAAGCGGTTACATGAGATAATTACACAAAGCACTTAGTAGAGAGTCTCGCGTGGTTTATGGTCATGGGGAGGATTTGAATTATTTTCTGAAGACGTGGGAGGACTATATTTTCACTCATAGTATGTGCAAATGTCCAATGTTATCTATAGATATTCATAATAATTAATATTTGTTGAACACTTATTATTATATGTCAGGAAGAATTATAAAAGAAATGGTTTTACTAGGTTTTAAGTCATTCAAGTCATTATTAAGAAATTATATCCTCTTCTCCAGCACAGAAATGATACTTTGTTCCAAAATCTTCAGTGACATATGGACATTGTTTGCTTTCCCTACGGGCCCCACTCACTAATGAAGTCCCTGTGGAGTAGAGTAGGGGTCTTTTTGTGTTCAGGAGGTGACTGACCTTAGTGGCAGGGGCTGTTCTATCAGCATAGGTTCTGGAGGGTTGACCGGTCCCAAGGCTTGTTGCTTTTTTCTTGAAAATAGAAAATATTAGTTTCAATGGGGAAAAAACATCTTAACAATGTAGTGAAATAGAACTTTCCATATCAATACAAATATCTTCTCAATCAAAAAATAGACTAATATACTAAACACATCCAAAGTAAACATATGTTTTTAATTTTTCATAATTTTGCCTGGAGACCATATAAATATTGAAAAGGAAGAGTAAGTTGAATAAATCTCAATTGTTCAATATTCAATGATTTTGGAGAACTGCAAAAATCCTCACACGGGCAGTTGTCCCACCATAATGCACTTCCAGAAACAATGTCGCTTACTGTGGGGTGGTTGCTTTCTCTCTCACAGTGCTCTAGAGAGTGTGCAACGGGACAACCTCTATGGAGGGTGATTTTACAATATATGTCAAAGACACGGTTCTATTTGTAAAAATTTATCTTAGGGAAACAATAAGAGAAGAGCAAAAGGCTTTTTCTTCAAAGATATTCATCACAAAAGCTGAAAACAATTTATATATAATAATGAAGGTTTAGTGAGTTATGATATACCAGGTAATTATTCTATTAGAAGAATACAATTATAGAGATAGAATATGATACTCTAATAAAGTCTATTAGAACATTATTCTATTCACGTTTTAAATACCATGTGTAACAACTTATTTAATTTTCACATTAACTAATGTAAAGTTGGTACTATTGTTATTGCCATTTTATGGGTGAAGAGATCACGGTACAGAATGAATAAATTACTTGTAAATTAGTCATTTTTTACAAAATGTTAATAGTAAAGGGCAGGATGTCTACTTCAGACTCTATTTCTCTTGGCTTACCTATACTGACTCCCGTAATAGGGGAGTTATGTTATGGTACAACTACAGGTGAAATATCATGTGGTTATTAAAAATCATTTCTTAGAGGAATGTTTCATTAAATAAATATATATTATTCATATTTTATATAAAGAAAAGTCAGATTATGAAATAGGATGTATAGTATGATCCCTGAAGTTCATATGGGATTATTTTTTGATGGTGTAGAGTAATTATAAAAAAAAATTCCTCTTGGGCTTTTATGTATTGCCTTATATAACCATTTTAACTGCGAAAAGAAAAATAAATGAGAAGAAAAAGGAAAGGTAAAATACACGGTTGCTTTCTCAACAAGACCTTTATATCCTATATCTCTGACTTCTGGATATCTATATTGCAAAAAAGCAAGCACAGAAATTATAAAGCTTTATAATTTATAAAGCTTTATAAATTATAAAGCTTTATAAATTGGTGATATTATGCTCCAAGGTCTATCAAATGTGAATACTGTACTATAAACATTGAATACACAAGGGATGATAATGCATTAATTAGCTAGTATATAGCACATTAAAGTGCTCTATGTCTATGTAGTACACATTTTTATATGTATAATTGAGAATAATTTGGTTTAATTCTTTGACATTTAGAAGAAATATTTAGCCAAATTTACATTGTTTAGTTTATTGAAAATGCCTGCTTTGGAAGTTTGAGCTGAAGTATTTCCCTTCAGGGTAAATAATGCCTTAGCATGACAAAAAAAATAAAAAAACACAAGTTAGCTTGCTGTCCTCAAAGCACAATCTCTATGTGTCTACTGGTTGACTACCCTCAGGGTATTTCATGAAAATCACCAGAGGGGACACATTTTCATAAAATGGTATCTAGGGAGCTTCTGAGGCATTTGCAGGAGTTCTAGCTCCCAGGCATCATTTGTAGAATAAACAAGCAGTCTCTCCCAAGCACACACGCACTACTATCAACAATGGAAGAAAAAAATCCGAGGTAAGTGTGACAGAAACAAAAGCGGCGGCCCAAAAGCTAGTAATATGGGTGTGATATGTGAGATGGAGAGAGGAGGGGATGGCCTATATTTTATCCAGATTGCAAGTCTTTTTCAAATTATGATGTATAATAACAAATAGCTTCTGATAACCATAATGTACAAATGGATTCAGTGTAAAAGACTGGATATCAGACATAAAGACAAGAATACAGCAGTAGGGGTATCCATTTCAACTTCATTATTCATTTCACCCTCCCCATTTTCCAGTGAGGAAACTGAGGGAGGGTAGGTCATTGTCAATGTGGCCCAGCTGCCCCGAACTCCAGCTATTAGTCTTTGGTCTCCGTTACAACTGAGGAAGGCCACGTTCCAATCCTGGGCTGACTCCAGATTCCATGCACTACATCAAAGCCCATATGCTGCAGCGCAGCTCACTTGTAAAGTCTGTAAATGAATTCCACTACTTACCATGTATCAACTAGAATTTGCCCATGAGAATAAAAATAACTTGCTTTATGGCTATGACGAAACTATTAAGTTAAAAATATTAATAATAACTGTTTAAACTTAATACAAATGCTGATTTTTATTTTAGCTCTACACCAACTCAAGGTTCACTTAAAAAAATAACTTATTAATAAATTCAATGTCTTTTAATGCAGCTGAGGATCCCTCAACTGTCCTGTGGGTATGATCTGTTACACCAAAGACTTGCCCTCAGAGCTGCCTGGATCACTTAGTCTATAAAGGACAAATTTAGTTCAGCTGAAATGACAGTGGAGTTTGTAAAAATAACCTTTCATTAAATTTTGGTCTCACAAATATTTACCAAGCCCTTTGTCAATGTCAGGCACTTAAAAACACAAATACAAAAGCTTAGAAATGCGTACATACATACAGCACAGACTCTTTATTTTCAGGTTAGTAACCAGAGTTTAATTACAAATTGTTTTGGCTGATGTATAAGACCTGGCTTCCTTTCTTCATTTGTATCTGACTTCATGTAACCATTTTGTTCCTTCATTCACTGGACAAACTATGAGCCTGGTCCTATTCTAAGCAATGGGGATATAATGACCAATTGAACAGGAAAAGCTCCTGCTCTCATAGCGCTTACATTCCAGTAGGAGGACTCAGCCTCTAAATAAGTCAACGAAAAACAAGATGATTTCAGAGAGCAAGATGATTGCAGAGTGATGAGTGCTGAACAGACTGTAAAACAGGGTGATGTAACAGAGAGTGACTGGCTGAGGGTTGCTTCAGACAGGATGGAGGAAGTGAAATTTGACTGACACCTGACTGTCAGGAAGAAAACAATCATGTAAATCTGGGATGGGGAGAGGAGGCATCCTAGGGGGACAGAGCAGCACGTGCAAAGGCCCCAAGGTGAGAATGGGCTTAGCAAATAGGAACAGAAAGAAGCCAGCGCAGCCAAAGCCTGGTGGGTATAGGCACATATACTAAGAGATGAAATAAGATGTAGGACCAAGATACTTAGTCTGAAGTGATGTGCATTCAGGATGGCCCTCAGTCAGATGTGTTTGGGAACGTCAATTTCTGCCAGGCTCTGGTCTGCTTCCTGGTCTTCTTGGGGTATCAGCTGGCCCCCATGAGTCCTCCCTTGCCTCCAGGTGCAAAGTTCTCAAGGTTCTCTGGCTTCATGTCGTCTTGTACTTAGTTTTGTAGGATCCTTCTTCACCCCTACACCCCTTACAATCAGCATCAGTCCTTAGAAATGTCACCCTGGCCTGGATACATCTCTCACCTGGCTAGATCTGCATACTCACTAACTAGTGATAGGGCTGGACCTACCCTCAGACAGAAGCAGAAACTCTCAAAACAAGCTCATTTGTGTACGATTCTGCATTTTTCCTAACGATGGTATGTGCTAATCTCTACAATAAAAGATTAAGATGTTAGATGAGAATGCTAATCCTATGATAAGTTCAAATTTTGAGTTAAATTACTTTTCTTCATTTCCATGAATTCAGAGACTAAAGACCAATGGGCAGATTTTTCCTTGCCAACCAATCACTTTCCATCCAGTATTTATGTATACCTCTGTGTTTAATTCAAGTTTTACAGGAAGTAAACTATTAGGAACATCCTGTCCTTTTTCCCTTTTCTGTTGTCAGGACTGGCTGAGTCATTCCCTCCATGTAATTCAGCATGTCACAGAGCCTCAGTCCTAACTATTGATGGGAACAGAAGTGTAATACTTTACGCGCTATTTGCCTCTACTGGACTCAAACTCCGGGACGTCAAGTCTGGCCCATTTACAGAGAGTATGTGTGGCCCCTCCTGCTCAAGAGAAGAGTCCTGACTTCAAACAAGAGCAGTCCTATTTCCACAGACTAAGAATCTACATCCTTTACTGGAAGAGGCTCCCTCATCTTCAGAAGTGTTTCACACTTTGCCATCCTAGAGACCAGCAAAAGAAGACACCTTACTCTTGAACAGAGAAGTGCAATAAAAAAATGCACAGATTAGATTGATTGTGTGAGATGTTGCAGGCGAGCATGAAAAGAATTAATTGCATACCTTTTTTGTATATCTATTGTAGTTCATAACAAAAATTTTTTACTAAATGAATCAGAACTCAAGTCTTAAAAATTGTTTTCAAAATATCAATGAAGTTCCAAGAGCCAGGCAAAGAGTTGCTGTGTCATTGTCACCAAAATCTCAGGAAAGTCCTCCTGAGTTAAGCCACATGTTGTCCTGAGACTTAATGACTCTGCAAAGAAAAGTGCTGTATTCTCTAGGATAATGGTACTACTTTTTGATTTATGTGGCAAAAAAATCCTGGTTCACCAAATGCCAACTATGAGAACTTGGGCAAGTTTGCGAACATTTCTAAACACCAATTTTCTCAACTGAGTAATATGAATGACAGTATTCATACCTCAGAGAGTGATTTTGAGGATTAAATGAGATGAGATATGTGCAAGTTGGAAATCCCTGCTCTAAAGAGAAAGGCCCAAAGTCCTTGAACAGTACTAATTGGGACAGACTGACCTCCCCAGGGCCACCCCAATGGGTCTAGTTTTAACTCAGGAGAAGACTTAGTGGCTGTTGAAAATTTTCTATGAACTTTTATTTTTTATATAATAAAAAAATTATTTTATTGAATAGAAAAAGTGATTTTTCCTTAGAACTAGTCCATAATTCTGATAATAGGGCACAGTTAAGTTAATTGGAAATAGTTTGATCATTTTGGATCTGCTTTTAAGCTTTGTTAGGTTGGACCAGAGCAGCCTTTAGAGTATGTGATATTATGATATAATAAGAAATGCATACAGTTATGCATCAAATAATGATGTTTCCATCAACAATGGGCTGCATAGACAACAGTAGTCCCATACGATTATAATGGAGCATATATAGAAACTCGACATATGGCAGTTGATATTGGCATTGTAGATCAAGCAGGGGAAATGACTGATATTCAGTCATGGTGCTCGGACATTTGGTTTTCCATATGGATAAAGATATATAAATAAAATTGTATATATTATCTATTTTCTGTAAATATACGCTACGACATTTGCACAATGACAAAATTGCCTAACAGTGCATTTCTTAGACTTGATGAAATGTAGTGTTTTTCAGGATAAAAACTCTCATTAAAATATGTGCGTTTTGACATTTTTTTAACAAATCAACTCCATTACTTAGTAGTCACTCTATAAAATGGTGAGAAGTATTGTGTTTCCACATGAAAACACATGCTTTATTTGAAAATAGTACCTAGAAAGATTGTCTTTCAAAAGTGTAGGCAGATTCCCCAACACTAGCAATTATAAAACTGTGACTCTTATTTACAAATGTTCTTTTACACCATAGTTTATGTAGTCTACAAATAAGTACAAATTGCTTTTATTGCCGGAAGAAATACAAACATGTGCTACCACAAATGCAAAGCAGTAAATAGAATATGCTGGCCCTAGGAAACACATGAATAAGTCATAATGCATCAGCCTTATCATTAACTTATAACACTATATAGCAATTCATGTACTGAATGAAAAAACGTCACATGTATAATGGTCTCAGTAAGACACACTATGGTGAGCACATGGTGAGCACACTCCTGTAAGGTTTTTTAGTTTAGTTTTGTTTTGTTTTGTGATTACTCAGTTCCTATGCATCACCTCCAGGTGGAAATCCTCCACATGATCCAGCTCAAGTATTTCTGGTCTAGTCCTGACTAGGAGTCAGGAGAATGCTCTCCTTCTCTGGTTCTGCCCCTGCTCTGACTTAGCTTCCCGCTGAGCCTCATTTCCTGCCTACAAAGGGGGAATAGCTATACCCACCTCATGGGAATTGGAATGACTTAACGTGCTTTATGATCTTCATAAGAGGGTACAACCCAAGGAAGAAAGAGGTAAATGAAGAGGTAGAGAAGTGAATTTACAAAAGTTGATAACAGCAGTAGGGAAGTCTATGGAGTTGTCCTCCATATTATAAGGTAGAATTCTTAATATAGGCAATTTTATGATCAGCATTGAATACTAGTTAAAAGCACAGACTCTGGGAAGTGAGTTAACTGGGCTTCACTATTAAATACCTGTGCGAACTTGGATGGGTTATTTAATCAAGCTGTGCCTCAATTTCCTCATCAGAAGAATTGGGTTGCTGTAAGCGGTGTGTGTGTGTACATGTGTATAATGCCTGTGTTAGCTTTTATCATTAAAGATCTCTAGTTCTCTACTATCTTTACCAATCTACAGAAAAACAGTGCTTACATTATTCTCTTTCCTTCCTGTCAAGCCTACTTCTTATTAAGGCATTAATAATGAATATATATCATCCCCCCTGGGAATACTTAAAATTTAAAACAAGACCCAGGGGAAGGCAATGTTTAACTCAAAGGTTAAGGAAGTTGCTAATGGTAGAATTTCAGACATCAAAAAGCCAACTAGGAAAATAGTATTAGACAGTGCTTTCTAAATATATCTAGTTGATAAGATTGCCCCTGCAGGGGTGGGGATGGTGTATATCTATAAACCTCTTTAAATTGTATGTAACATTTTTGGGGGGTATTTTTTTGTATTCATATATATGTGTAGTTTACAGGGAAAAGATCACAGTTTTAATCAGATTGCAAAGGGACCATGAACCAAAAATATTTAAGAATTCTTGCCCTCCAAGCTACCTTTCTGCATAAGTCCTTATTTTCTGTCCATATTCTCTTCTACTCAAACACATGCATGTGTGCACATATAAGCACACAACACACACACACACACACCCCCGCAGCAGCCTTGCTCTAAAAATACCTCTTGGGGCTCCAAGTAAAAAGGCTCAAATATATAATATTTCTCTAAGTTCTAAGCAAACAGATGCAGAGGTTTAGTTTCAATCACTGTTAAAAGACCTTACTCTTTTATTAGATATGCTGTTTACTATTCTCTTTCTTCTGATTTAAAAAATACATTTAGGATAAAGAGAAAGTAGGAAGAAAAAACATAAATTACTCAAAATCCTTACAACTACTTTCAGTTATGTTTTCTATTTTATGAATATAAAAATATGCACAACATACTACGTTACATAAATGGAATTGTAGGCCTACATTTTTAAAAAAGTTTTACCTAACATAAACATTTTCCTCTGTCATTAAATGTTTTTCAAAGTGTGGTGTTAAAGATGCCTTAGTCACTACATTCATGGCATAATTTTATCAATTCATTACTTCCACACCTGTGTTTACTTCTTAGTTTATCAAATAAAGCTATGATAAATATGCTTGTATATATGTCATCAAGTATACCTCTGATTATAAACTTGGAAAAAATTCCTAGAATTGAAATTTCTGGGTCAAAAAGGTTTGCTTTTCTTATTCATGACTCTCAGCCATTTATTTCACATTTCTAAATATAATTTATGTTTTTATTAAAGGAAAAGTTTAATCATACTTCTAACATTTTCAATCTTATAATTTGTAAGTTTTTAATTATTTAAAGAAAATTTATATATAATGGGCAAAACCAAAGCTCTTCTTAAAACACACATACACACACACACACATACACACACACACACACTCCCCTAACATATGTTCATTCAGAAAAACAAAGTCAACAATGTGATCACTGCTGAGGCAAGAAATATTTCATTCTTTAATTTTTTTGAACACTGTATCATAACAAGGAATTCCTACTTTTATCCACTGGGTGTCCTCTGAAGTATATGTTTAACATTCAGGCAGATACCACCATATCCTATCCAAGAAATACTTCAGCAACCTCTCTTCTTTGTACCGTCATTATCTTTTAAATTCATTAGTCATTCACCTTTCTATTTCATTATTCTGTGAAATAAATGTATAGTTTCAGAGTTTACTGAGCGTACTCTTTGTATTAAGAAAGTAAATAGGAAAAAAGTGACAAAATCATATTCAAAGAAGCAATTTTTATCCCAAGTACTAAGTGAAACCAAAATTGGAATGTGAATATGAGATTGTTTTAACTCTCAGTTTCCTATAAGAGAAATGTTTTTCTTCAAAACTGTACTTGCAGATTTTGGATTGCAAAGTGATATGTTACTAGAATGTTCTAAAGTCCAAAAATTCTTCTCCTGAAGCTTAAATTAGATCATTTAGGAATCAGAGGCTTGATTTTTAAAATAGAGAGCCCAGAGATGCCAACCCTAATGTGAATAATAAACCAGGAGGCATGGAATCCTAAGAATTAATATAAAATAGTTTTAGAATTCACTTGTAAGTTCTTCCCAGATAATGTCTGTCTTTTTTTTTTTTTCTGATAATGTCTGTCTTATTTGATATTGTTTAATTAAGAAGTGAATCCGTTTACCTATAAATAACTGGCAGAGAATAGTACCGAACAATAGTACCATGGAATCTATAACATGTGAAGCATCCCGGTCACCCCGACAAAGATTCTCTCCTTTACCAAACTCTAGTAAGGCTCCTCTGAGCTCTTTTTCAACTAGGCCTCAACTTTTGGACTTACCTATTCATCTCTGCCTTGTCCAATTTTAGCAATAATCCTGCTAAGTCATGTTAGCCACGATCCCCCATCCTTGATATCTGATCACCCCCTGATATCTGATCAGGTTCCCTCATCCCCCCAGGATCCCCCGGGTGTCTGATCACCTTGACCTGCCTTCAGCAGGAATCCTGTTAGGTCCGTTTAGCCAGAATCCCCTTACCCTGATGTTTCCTCTTGGTGATTTTCCATCTACCGACTCCCCACTTTA
Source organism: Propithecus coquereli (assembly GCF_000956105.1). Taxonomy (NCBI): domain Eukaryota; kingdom Metazoa; phylum Chordata; class Mammalia; order Primates; family Indriidae; genus Propithecus; species Propithecus coquereli. Next base: position 2,896,691 of record NW_012137747.1, on the reverse strand, counting down.
ACTTATTGTATTCAGAGTTGACTAGTACTAAGGCCTTGAGTAACCAGAATGTCATATTTGAGAATGATGTGCGAAGAATCCAATTTTCAAAACTAAGGTTGACTTTAGGGAACCAATGTTTACAAAGTCCTCTTGGAAAAACCAGCCACCCCTACAAACTCTCTCTTTACCGCAGAACTCCACTGTGGTGGGCCCTACATCTATAGCAATGGTCCTGAATGAAGTCTGCCCTACCACTCTTTAACTGGTGTCATGCATAATTGTTTTCTTTACACACTTATTTTTTTCTGTGTAAATAATCACTGATTTCAACTCATTTTTTTTCTTCATCTGCTGTTTATATAAATCTATGTACATTGGAAGAAGAGTCATGTAGGCAGAATCTCCACTCACTCAGCACCCTCTCAATCATAATCATAGTACAGTGGGTACCTTCTGTTACTCCATAGTAACAGTCCAGAAGAGAACATCATCCTGACCTCCAATCAAGGGCCTGGCCTCAGCCCTCATCATTCTGGAAGCATCAGCGGCATCAGCCCTGTGACTCTCCACTCTCTCCACTGATGACCCCAAGCATCCAGCTTCCCCTGCCCCTTAGATGGCTGCTTCTTTGACTTACTCATCTATTTCTCCTTCCTGTGTCCTATGTGTAGGCATTCATCAACACTTGCCTTTCATTTCTCTCTTCTCTCTCTACACTCTTTTCCTCAGTAATTTCAATCAAGAATTTTGGCAGTGAGGGTTTGAAAGAAAGATGAAAGGGGAGCTTGGGTAGTTTCAAAGGAAATATTTTAAAACAATTTACTAGGAAGAAGACTGAACTAATATGTGGCCTAAAGAGGAATGATTAAATAGTGAAAGGAAAGAAGGAATAATCAAAGGAACCAGGTCCTGTGAGAAGTGGGAAGACATAGGACCAGCACCTGCTCCCTCCAGCAAAAACCTCTCACATGGTCCAATGACTCTTTGAAACTGCAGGTCTCTTGATGTGCTCTAGAGCCAGGCATCCCCAGAATATGGCAGGGAAAGTGGGGTAGGGAGGAGGGAAGAGGGCTCATCTTAAAAAGAAAATATGAAAAGAAAAAAAGAAAAAATGCTTATGTGTGCTACATACTCCATAAGAATTATTTCAGTGTTACTCAAAATGTGCTGAGAATACCACTGGCGTAAGAGAAGAATCACCTGGAGTAATTAGTAAAAATACTGATTCCTTGGTCCCACCTTAGATCTAAATCTGAATTGAATTGCTGGGAAGGGGGCCCAGAAGTCTGAATTTTTCATACTATCTCCAGGTGATCCTTAGGTATGTTACAACTTGAGAATCACTGCATTATCTCATGTAATGTCCAGGAAAATGAGGAATAGAGATTTTTTTTTTTTTTTTTTTATGGTACTAAGACGCTGCTCTACACATTTACTAAGCATTCTGTAATAATGTTATTTGGAACATAAAAGACCTTGTGATGTCAACTTGCCATAAAGTTTTGCTTCCCATTTCTTATAAGGCTATGACAGCTATTATAGACATTGTTATATGTTAAAATGTCATTGACATTGTGACAAGAATCATACATATTCAGTCCTTAGACAAGACAGGTACCTTGCTTTGGGCATGATTTCAGGTTATTATCCCTTTTTAACCAGTCATTCCATTATCTTTGAGAAGTTTATAAAGTCTACATAGAAGAATGAAAACATTTTTACTTTAAACAGGATATTTCTGGAATAACATTTAATGGCTCTGTCCATCGGGGTTCTAGGACTCATGATCTATGCTGAAGTCAGTGAATTTAACTTCCATTCAATTCCTTCAATATTTTGTTAATATTTGATTCTGATTCCATATGCCATAAGGTATAATCTTTTCAGAGACAATTTTTTTTATTTCAAAATATTATGGGGGTACAAACATTGAGGTTACATATATTGCTTCTGCACTGTCCAAGTCATAGCTACAAGTGTGCCCATCCCCAGACAGTATATACTGCACCCAGTAGGTGTGCATTTACCCATCCCCCTTCCCTCCTGCCTGACACCCGAAGAATGCTACTTGCATATGTGCGTTTAAGTGTTGACCAGTTAGTACCAATTCGATAGTGAGTACATGTGGTGCTTGTTTTTCCATTCTTGGGATACTTCTCTTAGAAGTATGGGCTCCAGCACCATCCCAGAGACGATTTTGATGGGACCTAAAATTTCAGGTAATTCAGCACACAAATCCAAAGTGTGGTAATGAAGGGTATATTATTGCTGTGTGATATAATGCTGATATATTTATATATTTCTTTGTAGAGGTAAAGTACTTGTTTTTTATTAATCATTCCCTATCCAATGATATAACATTTTGTATATCACAGATTCTTAATTTAAAGGCATATTAATTTCCTTCTTTTTTAATGGGAAAGGCTTTGCAATATATAATCAGTCAAATACTCAAGTCCTGTCCCATCCCATGGTTAGAAATCAATAAGGGTCTCACCTTTTCTGTCAATCAAGCTCTCTTTATTGGCCTAATAATAATAGTAATAATAATAAAATAACATCAATAACACTAATAACAGCGGCTAACACTTATAGACACTTCTTATGTCCCAGACATTGTTATAGATACTTCATATAGATGGTCTCATTGCTCTGCACATTAACTCTCATGTAGAAGTTATTATTATCCCCATTTTGCAGATGAGAAAAGTGTCCTTAGTTAGGCAAAGTAACTTGCCTAAGGACACACAGGTAGGAAGTGGCAGAGCTGGCATTCAAATCCGGGCAGTCAGACTCTGAAGCCTGCACTCAGCAAGTACATTATGCTGCCTCCACAGCAGGTTAACTGGGTTGTGAACGTGGCTCTTCAAAGCTTCCACAGCAGATGAGAAAGAAGATGCTTTTACTGTGGCCTCAGAGTGGCACAAAATATTTGTCCTGAATTTTGTAAACTTTCTAAATTTCTCTCAGAATTCAACCTGAATTTGTGTCTTAGGATGGATCAACAATTGTTATAATGTCTACATAATGCCTGGTGTTTTAGAATAACTGTGGGCTTTGAACTTAACTTCATGCACTACTCATGAATACCTATCTGATAGGCTCTACATAAGTTATTCTAATACCTATGTAAACCAGTTTCACTTATAGAAAGGCAAGCAGGGACCTAAATTATTTCATGATGACCTACACATAGAAGAAGACAAATGTACCAGGAATCACAGAAAAATCCCAGAAAAGAGGAGACATGGAATGCTCCATGATGATGATCTCCAAACTCGTAAACCTAAAGCACCTCTGTTAAAACGCATGAGGAGTTACACCCAAATGACACATAGAACAGAGTCTAAAATGAAAAGTCATTTCATAGGTTGTAACCCAAGCAAACTGGAAGAGACTAGATTCAAGAAGCTAACCACTGTCATTATGAGTTAATTCCAAGAATTCCTGGTATAAATATTCTCTTGAGCAGTTTCTATTCTCTCATTTTCTCATAGAAGAAGATATAACTTTACTAAACACTAAAGAAAGTCAATTAAGTGCCAAAATACAGGAAGCATCTCCACTATAATGAAAACCAGTTGAACCATATTGAAAAGCACAATTGGTGAACCACTTGTGTCGTGCGTCTGAAACAAAGTAAGTCGACACTTGTGAAAGACCCTCTCTCTCCTGAATGGTCAGACTCCATACAGAAATGTGACCATTTATCTAGTCCCCCTACCCTCAAAAACAGAGCACAAAATAATGACCAGATTAAATGCCATATCAAATGCCAAGGTACTTGAAAAATGATGTTCTATGCACTCAAAAGCCACACACATTGATAGGCCTTTTTTTAACTGGAAAAGATTTATCTATCATGAAGCACATTTTTTTTTTTATCATTTTAAGTAGAGGCTAAAATGTTAATAATACTTCTTTGTTATCTTTGCTTAAACATTGGGATATGCAATATTTCACTAAACATATATGTATAGAAAAAAGACAAAGGGAAAACCACCAAGATGAGAGCCTAATTCTCTCTAGGTGCTAGATTTCTAGGTGATAGTATTTATTTTCTTTAAATTCTTTGGTACTTTCTAAATTTTCTTCAATGATTATATTTTAGCTGTATGATCACTAAAAGTACTAAAATCAGCATATATAATTATGAACACATGATGTTATCATATTGAGAATATACACAAAATTTTGTAAATACCGAGGGAAAGAATGCCACCAATGCTGTTTAGCTAAAGAAAATGTATCAAATATTTTTTCCTTTAAGGCACAATTTCTATCTCTTCTATTTGTATCTCCCTTTCTTTACTCATAAAAATATATCCATTGTTAAATTTGAAGCTTTTAAAATTGGCTCTGTGAAATCAGGCCCATTTTATGCTTTAAATTCCATTCCCCAGGACTTCACTGAAATATGTTGCTAAAAGGCTCCCACTCCTCCAGTGTGGCCAGATGTGTCAGTCAAATACTTTAAATAGATTTGATTGCAGGTTTGGAAAGACTTATTTATTCCACTGTATTTAAAGATGCTGATGTTGAATGTTTCCATTTTTCTTTTTCCTGCTCTCTAGTCATTTTATCTTTGGCTTGTTAGTCCATGCAACTTTTGGGCTTATAATTCCTCTGCATCTGAGATGGACTTAACAAATTCATAATGGTTGGTGTAAACAAACATAAATTTTTATCCTAGTAAAAAGGAAAAATTTTGGTTTTTCAAATGGAAATTTATTTTTTAATAATTTAACCAAGAAACAGGATGAAATTTTAATGTAAGTTTCCTTTTATTTTCTGTTATTAAAGAAACATTTTCCATTTATGGCTATAAAAAACTCACTATAAATTTTCTTGATAAAAAATCATCTAAATTATATTTTCATGGGTATTGATAATGGGAACAATGGTAGAAAAACGAAGAGTAAATCTCATTGCAGAATACATAATAGGCTCTGCCATAGCAGCCTCCTTACATATTGAATATTATGAAACTAAAATAAGCAGGAAGAGGAACTAAATTTCTAAAAAACACCTGTTTACTGTTGATAATGTAGAGAAAAAATAAAATGATCACTTCACGCTTTCTAAGTTTTCATACACCTTTCAGGACCGGCCTATATGGCTTTTATATCTTAGAAATGACACAATTTCTACTGAATGAAGATGAATATGTCTATTGAGATTTAACACATAAAAAGCAGCTGAAGGGAGGCAAATACGGTACCCTTTTGAACGACAGAACTTTCACACGACCCTTCAGTAGAGAAGTAGGTCAATGTTGACAGCGCAGGGGATGGTGTATCATGCAGTGAAAGGAGAAATTCACAGGCTCAAAGAAAACCCATCTCAAAGTGGAGAGATTTAGTTTTGCTAGTATTTCCAGAGAATCCATGAAGATGAAAATAGTTCTCTCTTCCTTTTGTTTACAAACCTGAAAGACTGGTTAATCCAGGCTGCCACTGTCCTCCTTTCATGGTGCACTCTCATGAAGATTTTCCTTTCTACTATAGCATTTGGTTTCCCTTCCATATACTTGCCACATTTACCAACAAAACAATTAAGATTCACCAATTTCTATAGGGAAAACCCTCTAAATAACTGGATTCTATTTCTTAATGGAAACTATTTATAAAGATCTTTTCCCAGGAACATTTGAGTTTGTATTTAGTTTTAATGATTTCCACGTATATTCTTGAATCAAATCTTAGTTAAAACTAAATTTATCAACTGCAGTAGAAGCTCTTTGCTACATCATTATTTAATATTTCAAGACAGAATTTATGGTTTAAAAGGAAGAGAAAATGAAATGAAATTACCTCATCTGATCCTTTCTTTTCTACTGGTTTGGAAGGCGATCCACTGGTTTTTTCACTGACATGCTATAAAAATGTAAAAAAAAAAAAAATTCTTAATAAAGCAAGATGATACAAGATAACAGTGACTTTAAATCCCAAAAGCTAAATGCACAGACTTTAAAAACTAGGGACCACTTTAATCTTCCTCCTGAGAATGTTGGTAATTTTGTTTTTTGGTTTTCGTTTTTGTTCTCTTAGAGATAGGGTCTTGCTCTCTTGTCAACCAGGCTAGAATACGTGGTGAAATCATTGCTCACTGCAGCCTTGAACTCCTGGGCTCAAGCTAGCCTCCCGCCTCAGCCTCCCGAGTACCTAGTACTACAGGCAGGTCACCACACCTGTTTAATGTTAAATTTTTTGTAGACATGGGGTCCCACTATGCCTAGACTGGTCTGGAACTCCTGGCCTCAAGTGATCCTCCTGCCTAAGTGCGGGGAGGTAGCTAAGCTGCCAGCAAAAATCCAGGTCCCTTTGGTAGAGTTGCAAAGGATAAGAAAATAATAGAGAAAAATGGAAAATGAAAGAAATAAAAGAATACACAGAGACAAAGATATAGTTTTATAAGTTTATAAAGATTATAGGCAAAGCGTGATCTCAGGGAGCTTAGACCTTCTCCGTGGGTCTCAAAAAGCCCCGAATGAGGTCTTACATGGTAACTTGTAGGGAATAGTGAATAATTGCCAGGGGTAACAGATTTACATAACAGCCGGTAGTTCCTCTCAGGTTAACAGATTTTCAAAAGGCTTCTACAGAAGGCTTCTACAGATTCTTTAACTAATTCTGTCTACGTGAGCAAACGGTTACAAAATCTTTCAAAGGTTAACTTCTAAGTTCTAAAGTAAGTTTATCATTTAACAGAGGGGTTAAACAGAGATATATTGGCTCCATGTTTATTAGGTTACTGTGAATGGAGACAGGTTGTCTAGAGTAGTTTAAACAAGAGCTTTGTTTTTAGCCATTCAGGCAGCTGTCTGTTCCGGGGGGCACTCCATTGTCAGCTCTCAGCCTGTAGTTTTTAACAGATTCACTTGTGCTTTACAAAGCAAATCCAAACCTTTAGGTCTGAGAAAAGCGGCGCCTTGTGGGATACAGCCGCTACTGTCTTTCAGAGACGCCCTTCCGAGTGTAACAGCATTTGAAATGCAAACCAACACGTTCACATATTCCTTCAGGGCAAAGCTCTGCAAAACTCCTAAGACAAATCCTGTCTGCAAACACGTTTGATATTAATTCATGGAGCGACACCTAAGCCTCCCAAAGCACTGGGATTACAGCATAAGCCACTGCGCCCAGCCAAGAATGTTGATAATTCTATACCAATGTAGGTTAGGTGGCCCTCAAAAATCAAGAGATGCTACAGACATTCATTTGGGATCCAGAGAGTCAGGCTGTAATTAACTGGATGCAGAGATGATGGTGATGCCAAGGCAGCATCTCATCTCCTACAAAATGCCTCATGGAATTTTAAAGCCCAAATTTCCAGCATGGTAGATATCTGGTTCATCATGGAGATGAGATCTCTAAGGACCATGTTGTATGTGAAGCCATATTTAAGCCTGAGTTCAGCATGGACTCAAAGGTCCTCCGCAGTCTTCCAAGTCACCTGTCCCTTCTGATGGCTCTTGGGAATTCCCCAGAGTTCTTCCAACTGAGGATTCACCAATGTAGAAGGATAAAACCTCAAGGGCAAAGACCATCCTGCAACTTCTCCTATGTATTATGGCTTTAAGGTTTCATTATGTCTAGAAACAAGAGTATTTTTTTTACTAGGACACTGGGGATGAATACAATTATTAAAGTTTTATTTTTAATTGATACACAATAACTATACATATTTGTGGCTGCAATATGATATTTTGATACATGAATACATTGTGTTATGATCAAATCAGGATAATTACCAAATCTATCACCACAAACATTTATCATTTCTTTGTGATGAGAACATTCAAAATTTTTCCTAGTTATTCTGAAATATCCAGTACATTATTGTCACCCTACTGTGCAATAGAACACCTGAACTTATTCCTTCTAACTGTAACTTTGTACCCATTAACCAACTCCTCCTTAATGCAAATATTTTTACATGGTATATAAAAGCTTCAAGTAGCTTACATGCTCATTTGTTTTGGCGATAAGATAAAATAAGTCATAAGTTTACTGAATTTGTTTGAGTGAAAAAAAAAGTATATGTTCCTGAATAGGGAGTACAAAGCATTATTTTGTTATATGCATACTGTGGAATATTCAAGAAAGTAGGAAAAGGGAGCCAGATATGAGAAAAATAAAAGCTTACCATTGGATTCAATCCCAAAAACCCTCAGTTAAACCAAAATACAAAATATTATTATGTTCCCTAAAGAAGAATCACAACCTGGATATGTGACTCAATGAAGAAGATAATTTATTATCTACAAGACAATTTCATATACATTCTTATTTGGTATAAAAAAGGAGGCTCATATGGTTTTATGAATGAGAAAACTAGAATAATAGCTATTTTGTGTTTTACACCAGGACACATAATTAGTAAATGGGAAAATGTCGCAAAGCAGGTTTTGTGATTAAAATCTGTTGTTTGCCACTATACCATGCTAAATGGAATTAGTTAACTTTCCCTTTAATTGTATCAACAGATATGCTACTAAAAATGGCCAAGGAATACCAGAACATGTGGCTGAAATCTTTCCTTAAAAGTTCTTTGTATGAACGACTAGCAATAAATCACTTTCATGACTGTACAATTCTTACCCAAAAGAAACACTCTCATGGATTAGTGATTGGAATCCACTGAAAAGCAGCCAGGCTGCAACAGCTTGGCAGATGAAACCCAACATGGGGCTTGCTTTACCTATATGTCCTAGTCAAGGGTTTGTTTGTCTATAGTTGAGGGCAATCAGCAATGAGTAATGAATCTTGAAAAAAGAAAGGAACCACTTTAAAGCCCACTTATATATCAGAGCTAGATGGTAATTGATAAATATTAGAATAATTGGCGAACAAAACATTTGTAAAAGCCAGACTTGGGGGGACCATTACTTATCTCTGTTAAAGTAAGGAGGCCATTAACATGAAATTGTCTCTCTATACTCTATACTCAGAGCCCTTACACGAGCAAACTGAAACTTAACTTGAAGGTGTTTCTTGTAACTGACTTAAAACAAACAAATGAGAACAACAACAACAACAAAAAGTGAATGACAGCCAATCACAAACAGACAGCCAGCTAATTGGTTATAATAACTACAAACCTTCCACCAGACCACACCCAAAGAAGGTAAATGCCTAGCTGTAGCCAATCATATTCAGCCTATAAAAGCTCACTGCTCATGCTGCTGGAGCGGTTGAAGCTCTTGGAACCTCTTTCCGTTTTGAGTACTACCCAATTCATGAATTGTTCTTTGTTCAAATCAACTCTGTTAAATGTATTTTGACTATAATTTTTCTTTAAACATCTCTAAAAGAATCATTTAACATTCGGAGGTAATATTTGATAAGGAAAGATCTACAAAGACAGAGGTTTACCAAATCTGTCTCCTTCCAAAACTGGTAATTTTACAATCATGATATTAATCCATTTTTTATCTGCAACTCATATTTTTTCAGATTAGGTAAAATAAAAACAACAATATCAATATCTACTCTTTCATTGAGTGTTTGCTGTTTTGAGTGCTTCATTTCTTGTCGAGAAGCGTTATCATTCCATTTTACAAATAAGAAAATTTCAAAATCCAACTCTCTCTTGTCCAGTCCAAGGCTCCATGCTCTCTACATGGTCCCACTCTGCTTCCTGCTCATGTGGCAAATATATATCATGAGTTATTACCCCACGGTAAATGTACATACAGTCTTTTCTCCCTTAAACATAGGTATATAGATGATTTCTTTAAAAAAATTAAAAATTTTTTCCTGATGGTACTTCAAAAGGGATTCCATTGTAGTCCTCTAGATTAACCAACATCATCAGTTACTTGATTCCATTGAAATGCTCAAAATCCCTTAAAATTATGCAGGTTCCAAATAATGGTTTGGGGGGAATATAGGTAATGAATGCTTTAAAAAATATTGAGTTATAATTACAACTTAAAAATTTGATATTATAAGCATTGTTATTTTGTGATCTCAAAAGAAATATTTGTTCTCAATAGAAAGCTCTGTTACAAAATAGGAAATAAATAAAAATTACTTATAATCAAATGCCAATTTTTTTTTTTTTTTTTGAGACAGAGTCTCACTCTGTTGCCCTGGCTAGAGTGAGTGCCGTCAGCCTAGCTCACAGCAACCTCAAACTCCTGGGCTCAAGTGATCCTACTGCCCCAGCCTCCCGAGTAGCTGGGACTACAGGCATGTGCCACCATGCCCGGCTAATTTTTTCTATATATTTTTAGTTGGCCGATTAATTTCTTTCTAATTTTAGTAGAGGCGGGGTCTCGCTCTTGCTCAGGCTGGTCTCGAACTCCTGAGCTCAAACAATCCGCCCGCCTCAGCCTCCCAGAGAGCTAGGATTACAGGCGTGAGCCACCGCGCCCGGCCTCAAATGCCAACTTTTTTGGAACTTCACGGATTAAATTTTTCAGTTCCTTCTTTTAACCTAGCTTTTTATTATGAAATTTTTCCAACATACAGAAAAGTTGAAAGAATACTACAATGAATGTCCATATTCCCACCACTTAGATTTCAAAAAGTATTAACATAGTTGCCATATTTTGCCATGTTTTGGGGGGGGTTGAAGAGAGAGAGAGAGAGAGAGAGAGAGAGAGAGAGAGAATATCTATTTGTCTATATATACCTGTATTGGAAAGTAAATTACAGACATCCTGAAACTTTAAAAAACATTTCACCATGCATCTCCTCAAATTGAGCATATTTCCCCATACAAACCCATTACTATTATTACCCTAATAGAATTAACAAGAATTCCCTAATACCATTTAATTTCTAGTAAATAACAACTTTATAAACTAACCATTGCCCTGATCATTTCTTGGAACTTACTCATCAGTCTGTTAACAATGTAAAATCAGTTATATCTTTTCGCTGAGAGAGATTCAAAGTGCCTGATTTTAAAATTCAGGATTCACAGAATAATTGAGCACTCTTGACATAATTGAGGGGGTAGAATGAAATACTTGGGAATGATATATGTCAAATTTGATCCAGCTCAGGAACCTGCAACAAATCTTTCTAAGAGTAAAGGGAGAAAACTTTGCTTACCACTATTGCATGTAGTTGGAGGGTAGGGAGGGGTAAGAGGGGCAGGGCGCTTGGGAACCACATGGGGAGGTTCGCAGGGTCAGGCAGCCGGTGCAGCACTGGGCTCCCCCTGGGTAAACTCTGACTGCTCAATGAAGGAGCACAGTGCCCTGTGTTCACATGTGTTTCTTGGTCACGTTAGTCAGGATTATAGTCTGTGGGCCAGAGACTGGGTTGCTCTGGATCTTGTTAAAAACTAGCTGAGATCTTTTGATTTTCCTCAAGAAGGCCTTAGAGCAATCCAGTGCTCTAAAATGAAAAGAAAACAACTCAAAAATCAACAAAGCAGAAAACCTTCCTATTCTAAAACTAGTTTTATAAAACTAGTCAACCACACAATTCTTATGAATTCTATCCCATATTAGCAGCTGGAGGGGCCAAAGACAGGAAGAGCAGGACAGGATACCAGCCCTAAAGCAGTAAAGAATTTCTACATTCCAGAAATGACATGGGGGCTAAGATGAAGGCTAGAGGTGGTGTGTGCTACAGGAGTTCAGAGGCAGGGAAGAAATCAAATAAAGGGCTTTCCTGTCTTCCCTTAACAAGGAATATTTTCCAAATTGTTTTCACCCCACATCACCACATATTTGGCAAGTACAGCTGTCCTTTGTCCTCATTCTCGGAGATAGCATTTATATGCTTAAAATCGTCTGTTCCAGCAAACCCATAAACCCGTGAGAAAATCAACAAGAGCTAAGAGCAATAGGGCTTGGAGCCTGAGCTCTCGCCCCACTGAGGCCTCTGCCAGTGCTGGGCTCCAGCTTGCGGCACTTGGGCACCTCCCTGTTATTACCCAGATACACACAGAGACACGCACAGACAAGGGTACGTGACACTCAAAATAAGATAAAATCAAACAAACGGCTACTCATATAAAAGGAGAAAGAAGACAGAAAAACAGCTTTTGCAAGAGTACCAAATGCTACTGTGCTTCTGAAATGCCTTTGCTCATTAAAAAAAAAATTAAAATTATGGTGATGGTTGCACTACCCTGTGAACATACACTAAAAAATACTATATCATATGCTTTAATGGGTGACTTATTTGAAAGCTTGAAAATTGTTCTTCGACTTGGAGACAAGGCCATAGAGATAATATTTGCACGTCCAGGGACAGCTGTGGCAAAATGATGAAGCAATAAAAGGTTATCTTGGTGCCCTCTGGACTTTCCCAGCACAGGAATGTCAGCTCTCACTCCAGTCACACATGCGCAGAAAGGCTTGCTTCAGAGGCCTCCTGAGGATTAGGAAGCCTCTGGTTAACGGTGGGTCCCATCCTTCAGTGCATGTTGCAAGCACCTGGGAGGCTTTTGGAAACACTAGTGCTGATGCACAGGGATTTATATTTAGTTTGCATAGGGTGGGGCCTGGGCATGGATATAGTATTTTAAAATTCCCCAGCTGATTCCAATATGCAGCCAGGATTGGGAAACACTGGTTTTGAGGGGAGATTTGTGGGCACCATGACAGGAAGTGGAGGTTTCTGCTTCTCAAACCACCCCACTGTGTCGGCACCCACGGGGCAGTTCACAGGGTCAGGCAGGCCGGTGCAGCACTGGGCTCCACCTGGGTAAACTCCGATTGCTCAGTAAAGGAGCACAGTGCCCTATGTTCACACGGGCATTTCCTGTCTAATTCTAATTCTGAGCCTTGCCCTGTTAATGAACCATCATATCTTCATATCTGTACTTTAGACTATTTTCTAGTAAAGCAAACAAATTAGCCCTTTATTGTATACATTCTTGTTATTGTTATCTGATAAATGTATGTCATCTTGCCTTCCCAATCAGATAATAAATTATATTCTTTTTTTTCTAGTTGTGTGGTGGGCCCATGATAAACAATTCTTGATTGAATGATCACATTTCCACAAACCGTTAAATATTCCCTGAGAAGTACTTTTGCTCTTTTCAGATCAGTAAGTTAGATAAGAGAGGAAGAGGCCAAGGAAATAGCTTAAAAAATTAAGAGACAATGTACAAATTGGTATTTCCTACAGAATACCTTAAAATCTATTTGTGTAAGTATTCTGGTTGTTAAAACAAGATTATTCAGCAAACAAGCAGAAGGAGCAAAATGTAAACCTGGGTTTGCTTCAAAACAGTCTCCCTGGGTGCAGATCCTGGGCCTATATACCTTCAGGTGGATTCCTTGCCCTTGGCCTAGCCCTGCTCTGTTGGTATCGCAGCTGATCTTTCTGCTGCATTTCATTTGATGGAGCGCCTCAAGCTGGGTTTGGCCAATGGCAGGCACAGCCAGGAGATTGGAAGTAGGGGCTGAGTGGTATTTTCCCGCTTTCTCTCTGCCTCTGAGGGTCTCTCCAGTAGCATCTCCTTCAGGACAGTTCAGCTGTGGTTCTAGCTTCCCCAGGGAGATCCTGCTCCTTCCTCTGTCCCTCCTGCCTAGGGATGGTAGCAGCTTCCTGCAATTTCTAATCTCTGGGTTGCTTCACCTCCCCTACTGGCTTTCCAGCCTTTCCTGTAACCTGGGTAACCAACTCCCTACATTATATTCCCTTTGTTTTACATACTCAGAGTTGGTGAGGTGTGGTGGCTCATGCCTGTAATCCCACCACTTTGGGAGACCAAGATGAGAGGATCACTTGAGGTCAGGGATTCAAGACCATCCTGGGCAACATATGAATACCCCCATCTCTACAAAAAATTGGCTGGGCATGGTGTCATTCCCCTGTAGTTCCAGCTACTCAGGAGGCTGAGGCAGGAGGATCTCTTGAACCCAGGAATTTGAGGTTACAGTAAGCTATAACTGCACCACTGCACTCCAGCCTGGACAACAGGGTGAGACCCTTCCTCTATAAATGAATAAATAAATACTCAGAGTTGTTTCTGTCTCTTAGTTGACTGTGATAAACTCTGATAGGAAAGGAAGAGCATGGATTTGGAAGGCTATGTGACCTTGAGCAAATAATTTAATCTTTAAGGTTCTCCTCATAAAATATAGCTAATGGTACCTACCCCAGGAGCTAGCATATTTATGATATGAGCTGATGTTAATGAGAAGCCCAGCCCATTGTCTAGTTCATTTTAAGAGTACAATTGAAATTATTCCACTCCTTTCTTTTTCTTTGGCATTAATCTGATTGTGGTGAATTAGGTGCCAATGAAATGAACATGAGAAGTAAGCAAAGGTTTGAAAGTTTCATTTTCTAAGACCATAAACATTAGAACATTTTACTTTCTCTAAAGTAGAAAGGAACATTATCAAGTTCACCTAATAAGTTTTTATTACTCTGTCTTACAACTATATTAGTCTCACATCTCCATATAACACCCAAGGAAATAAACTACATGGAGGAATACAGAATTCATTTTCCCAACAATCTATGGCAATTTGATTCCAGGGATGACACTTAAATTTGCAATTCCCATAATTTAAAATATGTTTAAAGGGTGTGTGTGTGTGTGTGTGTATGTGTGTTGGTGGGTGTGGGGGTTAATAGATAAAACAAGATTGGCACAAAGATAATTACTGATGTCAACTGATTGGTATATGGGGACCTCATTATCCTCTCTTTTTCTGTGCACATGTAAAAAATTCCTAATAAAAAGTTTTAAAAATTCAGAATCCCCTTATCTAACGAGTATTTGTCTACCTAGAGTTATGCAAAGGCAAAATCCTAGCTGTTTCATTTAGTTTTAATACTGAAAATCCCAAGTTTATGGAGAAGGCAAATGTAGGAGGCAGGTTTTATTTATTAAAAAAAAAAAATCAGTGAGTGCTATGAGCTAGGTGTTGTAGGGAGGGTAATAATTAAAGAAATTAAGAAAATGAAAGGCCTGGCTTTCCATACATAATACCTTTCTGCTCCTCTAAAAACATTTGATATCAAATTACAAAATTGTAAGAGTAACTTTCTTTGGTAGTCTCATATTTTAAAAAAGATGTGTATTAAGGATTAACTACATGGCTATAATTCTGAAATCCCTGGGTTTCATTGAACCCCAAGTGGTCTTTTTTCTAATATTTTAAGATTTTGGTGGGCATGCCAAGATGACATTCTAAAGGTAAATAATTTTTGTCCAGGTTTCAGAGGTAGTGTTGATTGTCTAACTAACTGCCACAGATTAGCTTTTGGGATCTACCTGCAGTGAGGCTTTTTGAGTTTTTTTCTAAGTCAAAGGAGATGTCATGAGAATTTAAATAGTTACTTTTTTGCCACTTCAGTAGTCATTAGGATGTACGCATAGTTTTATCCATGAGAAATGCAAGAGAAGGTCAGGCATGGACCACCCACACAATTTTTGTATCTATAGCACCATGCACAAAAACTGACACATAGTAGGTGGAGGATAAACAACTGTGAACATATTTGACAATTACCAATTCATTCATGTGTTCTATGAGTTTTCTATAGTCAAAATGAATTCTACACATTTTCAGGAAACTATACCACAGACCCTTTTCCTCCTGAGTTAACTGACTCTCCCATCTGAGGTGGTAACTCACATAAATACTGTTCATCGGATGGAGTTGTGTTTGCATTTTCCTTAACTGGTAAGTACCTGGTATACTTCTTTTCTTTACGGTACCTGTAAAGCTTTCTTGGTAAGTTTCCATGAAAAGAAAATGTGACAACTTAAAGAACAGAACTTTTTAGTAGCACATTAGTAGGATTTCCATCTTAAAAATACCTCAAGGGAAAAACAAAAGGATGGTCTGTTTAGTGTAGTCCTGTATCTGCTGAGACAAACTACTCAGAACTAATTACCTACCACCTGTCCACCTTCGATCTCAAATGCCCACCCACTGTTCCCACCACCAGAGGGCTACATCATTCTTTAAAAAGCACTTGTAGAATATAATTAACTTTCTGAGAAGCGTCAAAACTGATTAAAGAAAAATATTATCAGATATTACTCTTAGTTTAAAAGACTGATATGCAGTGGGAAGCTAACTAATTCAGGGATTGCCAGCTCAAAGAGGAAAGTTGTATTTGACTTCTGCGTTCCCACTACCCTAAAGTCTGCAGCTTTTTGCAGGCCCTATAATCTCACCTTCCTTACTCCTAAAGTTTACTGCAGCCAAGTGGTCTGTCCTGCCATGGGAGGCTTGTGACACTCTTCCCAGGCTGGCTGCAATGATGGGGCCTCTCAAATGACTGGGTTCCTTGATCATGCTGTCACTGGGTCCATGAGTCTAATTAGGCTAAGACACACCTTTAATTAACATGGCCTAATGGAATCAACTTATGACTCAGGAACATGATTGCTGGTATAAGCCAAATTAACTCTCCTTCATGCTTGATCATTATGACGCTCATCAGATGGTCTCCAAATCTAGCTTGTTCAAGTTTTGTATGTGTGTGTGTTTACTACATAATTCTTCAGAAGATAAAATCAATAGTATTGATGACATTCAATGTAGAAACATACATTGTAATATTTTACTGACTACCTTTATAGGTGGCATGTTCTTAAATATATCTTAGATACATCTTTTAATTATTTTTTTATTCTGCCTAAACTTTGAAAGTTAGGTCATGCACAACCTTTCTAGTATTTATAGGACCCCACTAAAAATGTTTTAATTATAGGATTTACCACAAGTATTTTGAGATGTCTGTGTATGTATATCTACATCTATAACCATAGATAAAAACATACATAAATCTATATCAATATATATGCATTATACATATGTGTCTTATATATAAATATGTGCATATGTATACATGCATATATAGTATGTTTTTTGGATTGTATATGTGTATATGTTATAAATTGGCTCCACGGGCCTTTGGGGGATTTATGGGTGGTCTTTTAAGAAATCTTTGAACTCCCTGAAGCTATATGAGAAATGGCATTTGCGTATGTGTGTGTTTTATTGTGGGAAAACAGTCCATAACTTCATTTGTATCTCAGAATGATCTGTGATCACCCACCCGCCACCACCACCAAAAAAAAAAAAAAAAAAAAGTTTAGGAATCCATGGTCTAGAGCTATACTGTCCAATACTGCAGCCACTAGTCACTTGTGGCTATTGAACACTTAGAATGTAGCAAGTGTGAATTGTGATGTGCTGTACGTGTAAAATATACAGTGGATTTTGAAGAATTAATATGAAAAAGAATGTAAAATATTTCAGTGGTTGGTACATCAATTACATGTTGAAATAATATCTGGGATATAGTGGGTTAAATAAAATATACTTACTTTATTTTTCCTGTCTTCTTTTTGCTTTTGTTAATGTGGCTACTAGGAAATTTAAAATCACATATGTGGCTCACACTGTATTTCTATTGGACAGTACTAGTTTGGGAAAAGTTAAAGCTTAATCACAGGCATGCTACTGATTCTAGGAGGTTACTAATAGCAAAATATTTTTATAATAGTTCCAAAACTGGATTCTAAGAGAGGTTTTAGCAAAAAGTTAGGCTTTGACTAAACATAACAGAGTTAAAAGCATAAATTTAAACTATTTTCTTCCAAGTAACTCAGTATAATTTCCTTTAGAGAATCATGAGTTTGGAAGGAGAAGTCTGATGTCAACTCTGAACCACTGCCAACAGTATTTGAAGATAATACACACGGTGCATTTTGATAAGAAACTTAGGACAATAATGACTCAAAGCAAACTTTTGCTCTTAGCACATCAATAAAATGCTACATTTAAGAAGCCTAGAAAATGTATTGGAAAACATTCACAAAGAAATATCTCAAGAGAAATTGGAATTCCCAATCTTTAAATATATATGTCAATAGCATCTTGATTTATGAATATAGTGCTCACCAATCCTTATGTAGTGCATATCACCTCCATTTTACACATGTGGAAACAGATTCAAAAAGGTTGACTCATTGCCATTGGAGAAGAAGAACTCAGTGTTGGTCTCCACTATGTACTTGGATGCTAGTACGCAGTACAGCCTGGCACATAGTAGATGCTCATAAATGTTCATTGGCTGATAAGTTAACAGTTTACTGATTCTAACACAAGATTTCTAGCTCCAAGGTGTGTCTGATGACATCTTTGCTTTTCCCCAAATCACATGCTGAGAGAGAGAGTTGTACCTAATTTTTTGAAATTCTCACCATAAATCAATGGGACATAAATATTTTGGCTTTCTCCGTCAACAAAACTTTTGGATTTTTTTTTTTTTTTGGAAAGCAATCTAAAGTTAAATCATGCTTCCTGGTTCCAAAACAGAAGTGCCAGCTTGACTGGATCATACTTAATTGGCATTTATTCAATGCACTAAACAAATGGAACTCGCTCTCTCTCTTCCTCTCTGTCTCCTCCCTTCTCTCTCCCCACCGGTCTTGATCTCAGTTTTTCTGTCCCTTGTGTTTCGGATTTTTTCTTTGCTTCCCATCCCAGCAGCCTCTCCTGCTTTGCGCTGGCGAATACACATCCGACCACCTTCCTCTAAAAGTTGTGAGCTTCAGGAATCCACCTCCTGGAACAGAATTCCTCTAGCAGCAATTCTGTTCCATTCAACTCATGAGCACGAGAGAGCCTGGTGCACTATTCCAGGGCGGGAGACATGCATGCGGACGCCCGGGCGCGCTCGCACATACCACAGGAGGGTGAGTCCTCGTCCTCTCCCGGAGCCTAAACTGAAGTCTGCCAGGAGATCGCACCGGTCCCCACCCCTTCCCCGCCAAACCTCGGACAATACTTCGTCCACATGCCAAGAACAGCAAAACAAATGCACTCCCTTCCCAGTCCTGCCCAGGCACAACCGCTACTATTTACCATCTTGTACCACCAGCTTGCGAATGCCATGGCGACAACCGGCTTGCTCCGATCCTCGAGGCAGAGGACCCGGCGAGGGCGCGGGGTGCGGTGCTGGGGGGCGCCGGCTCACAATTCGCCTGGCGGAGACCTGACTAGCACTGAGCTCTGCTCATCCCGCAGCTGCCAGGTGAGCAGGCACCTGGGGGCGGGGTCCGACTTTGGCTCCGCCCCGCTATCCTGGCCCCGCCCCTCCCGGTTTGGCTCGGGGCTAGTTAGGGAAGAGGTGTTATTTCTACAGGCAGCCACGCCCGGCAGCACAGACTTAATAGAAAAGACAGGATCCCGCTAACGAAACGACCCCAGTCTCTCTAAGGGTCCTGAAGGAACTTTATTACCCCTTAATCCTCGTTCTCATTTCACCCATGTCTTATCAGCCAACTTTTCTCGACGCGCCCCCCGCCCCCTACCCAGCCAAAGCGCCGCCCAACGCACTTGACCCAGGCCCGGGAATCCCTAGCCACCTCCAGCCACCTGCCTGGTGGCCGGCACTGAGCCCGGGCCCTTTCCTGGCCAGAGATGGAGCGCAAGGGGCAGTAGGCCGGGCAGGCCCGGCAACGCCCTGAAAAGGCAGCCCAGGGCTCCGGGACTCCGGTCCCTCCATCGCCCAGCCCTGCGGCTCGGACCGGAGCGCCACTCACCTCCTGGGTGTGGCGGGCGCTGCGCCGGGGCCGCGGGGAGGCGGCGGGCTTCTGGCCAGGCTGGGACATGGCGAGGCCGCTGCGGGCACTGCCTCTGGGAAGGCGCAGCGGAGGGTGGAAGCGAGGCCGGGCGGGGAGCACAGGGAGGGAGCGGGCGGAGGGGCAGGCGAGCGCGCCCGTGAGGCAGCTTTTCCGACCCAACCCCAAGCCCGCGCCCGGGCTCCCCCTCGCCCCAGTGGGCCCTCCCCTTCCTGCCGCTGCCGGCCTGGGCCCCCGCCGTAACTGTCCTGGGCTGCCGGGCTGCAACTTAGCACCCTCTGCTCCGGGTCCTCAGCCAGTGACCCTCCCTGGCCCCCAGGACTGCTCGGTTCCCCGTTGGTCAGAAAGACGGGGCTGGAGGTTGCAAGGTTCCTCCTTCGACTTGCCCAGACGTATCTTGCAGTTGTGCAACGGGACAGAGGGACCTGGGCGTGGCCCACTTACGCCTCGACCCTCCCCCTAAGAATGTGGAGAATTAGAAACCTTTTCTGCATTCTACCCTGGTTTAGCTGGGAGAATTTACCAGCTCAAATCTGGCCCAAGCCTGGACTGCCTAGATAAGGAAGAGGATCATAAAAACAAATTGATCTGTGTGTACGAGCGTGCACCCGCCTGTGTTTGTTTTTTGTCATTTTACTTTCTTTGTTTTGATTTGGGTTTTTTTTTTTCCGGTAATTTCTAAAGTTTATAATCTACTGTGGAGAAGAGAGGACGTAGTTTCTAATACAAAATGGAGAACAGTCCCAAATTTAAACCCTTAGAGCTTTTCAGGAGTTTGACGGATTTTGTTTCTGAGGCTGGATTGCTTTTGTCTTGGGCTCATCTTAAACAACACTTCCTGGTTTGGGGTTGGCAGTGAAATTTGACAACCCCTACTAGAACATGCTCATCTGGAGAGACTGTCAACCTGCGGTTGCTGCTGGTTCATGATCAGACCTGACGGAAAAACCTGTTACCCTGCAATAGCAGCCTCAGTTTTGGACTTGGGGTCGCCACTCTCTGCTGTCTTGTGTTTTAGACAGTTCAAGAGAAGGAAGCCAGATTTTAGGGAATAAGGTGCCTGATAGAACGGCATTCTGGTTTCCCCTCTACCCCTCAGTTTTAGGGATTCTGACCTCCTCTTCCTTAAGAAATAGGCTGGCAGCATTCTTTTTTTTTTTTTTTCAGCATATTATGGGGGTACAGATGTTTAGGTTACGTATGCTTCCCTTGTCCCCCCTCCCCCCCTAAGTCCGAGTTTCAAATATGTCCATTTTTCAGGTGGTGCGCATTGCACTCTTTGTGTAGGCTGCATTCTTAATTGAGAGAGAGAAGGGAGGATTTAAATGCATTTTCTTTTAAATGGTTCTACTTACTATCTGTGTATCTAGTATTTAAACAAACAGAAGTCAGTACAGGAATTTATATATAAAAATGAAACAACTTGGATATGGGGACTGTGTCCATTCAGGAAAAATTGGTGGCATCAATTATATTCAGAAAGGGGGAAAATATTAATATGTCATAAGCCTAAAAAAAGTCGTTATTGCGAGCAAACCACTACAGTTACTTAAACAAACACAAAAGCTATAGGGGTGAGGTGATAACTCCTCTTCCCCCGCCTCCACCCTAGGAACTGGAATGGTTTTCTTACTAGGGAGCCTAGATGTTTCAGATTCAGGGTTTTAGATTCCGGGAGTTATTCTAACTCTGGAAGAAGAATGGCTCCCACTGACTTGGTGGCATTAAAGTTTGAGGTGTTTTCCAACAAGAGTATTTAAAAATTGAATTTAAACCAGTTACTTATATATTTCTTGACAGTCTTCTATGTGAAGCACTGTGAAAGTTATAGTAGACGGAGAATAAAAGATTAAAAATACACATTCCCTGCCCTGGGGACTTATAGTGTAGCTGAAGTCATATGGTATTTGTAACACATGATGGTTTACGTGACATTGAAAGACATACAGTGTATGAATAAATAAGCATAAATGTGCTTCAGGAGTTTGGGGTTCTGCAGGTGTTGTAGATTATGAGATGTGAAAGGAGGCATGAGCAGGCTGCCTGGCTGGTGGGATGTGAGCAGAAGGAGAAGGGGTGGAGGCATCTCAGGAGATAAAGAGGAACCCACACACCTGGCTGGAGCCGAAGATCTATATTTAGGAATAATGAATCCATTCATCAACCCATTATTTACTGAGCAGCTACACAGTGCTACATGACATACTAAATAACAAAATCTATAAGAGATAATGACCCTATCCTTTCGGGCTTTGCTTAAGAGTCAGAATTTATATAAGCAAAACAATTGCTAAACAGTGCGTTAATGACCATGAGTAAAGAAAAATTTCAAAGAAGCTGAAGAAGAGGGTGATGTTTTGACTTTCTCCTGTAGGTGGTGAGGAGTTATTGGACTTTGACACCATGGACCAGCATTTCTTGGGAAGGTTCCTTTTAAATATATATGGCTTTTGCCATGGTATTGTCTGCACATATGGTAAGCATTTATTCCTTTATTTACTCAGTAACACATGCCCGCTATGAAGAGGTACTGGAGACTTCTTACTCTCAGGACTTTACAGTCCGGTAGAAGAGACAGAGAAGTAAATACAGGCATATACTAATTTTATTGTGCATTGCTTTATTGCACTTTGCAGATCCTGTTTTTTTTTTTTTCTTGTTGTTGTTGTTTTTAAACAAATTGAAGGTTTATGGCAACCCTGCCTGAGGTATGTCTATCAGGGCACCATTTTTCCAAAAGCATGTACTCACTTCTTGTCTCTATGTCACATTTTGGTAATTCTTGCAATATTTCAAACTCATTATTATTTATCTGTTATGATGATCTGTGATCAGTGATCTTTTATGTTACTGTTGTAATTGTTTTGGGATGCTACAAACTGGCTCCCATAGAAGATGGCAAACTTAATCAATTAATGTTATGTGTGTTCTGACTGCTCCACTCACCAGCTGTTCTATCTAGGAATCTATTTAGGAATAGATTTGCATATAAATATAGACTTGAAACAGTATTCCTATAGAGAAGTAAAGAACAGAGCCAAAGAACCACCCAGGTAGATATCACTTTCCATTGGCTGGAGGCTGCCATATTTTGGCAACACATCATAGTGGGTAAAGCTTTAGATCCACACAGCTGTGTTCAAATTCCAGCTCTGCCACTTACTGCCTGCATACCTTGAGCAAGTTACCCAATCACTTTGAATCCCTGTTACCTATGGATAACAATACTGAATACCTACTTCCTAGCATTATTCTGAAGACTAAATGAGGCAATGTATTAAAGCACTTAGCACAGTGTTTTGTTGTATAATAATTGTGCAATAAACGCTGGTTGCAATTTTAAATCTCATTTATTTATTTTTTGTTGTTATTTTAGTGGTGGTTGCATTAAGTTTTATAGTATGCACCTTTACTTTATCACAGTATACATTTAAATGATATTATAGTATTTCAAATAAAGCATAAGAACTTTACAATAGTATACTTCCCTTTCATTTCTCCTGACCTTTGTGTTATTGTGGTCATACATTTTACTTATACATATGTTATGAACTTCACAATACATTGCTACTATTTTTGTTTAAACAATCAACTATCTTCTAAAAGATTTAAATAATAAGAAAACACTCATATATTCACTCTTGTATTCACCATTTTTAGTGCTCTTCGTTCCTTGGTATAGATCATAATTCCATCATTTTTCTTCTAACTGAAAGATTCCCTTAACATCTGTCATAGTGTGGATATGTTGGTGATCCTTCAGCTTTTGAATGTCTAAAAATGTCTTTATTTCACCTTTGGTTTTGAAACATTTTTTAACTGGGTATAGAATAAAAATTTTTTTTTTTCAGCATTTTAAAGTTGTTGCTCCACTGTCTTCTTGCTTGCATTGTTTCTGAAGAAATCTGCTTTCATCTGAATGTTTCTTCCTTTGTGTGCATTGTGTCTTTTTTCTCTGGTTGCTTCTAAGATTACCCTGGTTTTGAGCAATTTGATTATGGTGCACCTTGGTTTATTTTTGTTCATAATTCTTGTGCTTGTGTTTTGTTGAGCTTCCTGGATCTGTGGCTTTATAGTTTTCATAAAATTTGAAAAAAAATTCAAGTTATATTTCTTCAAACAATTTTTCTGTTCTCCCTCTCTCTCCTCTAGGTACTTACAAGTATGTGTAGATCAGTCTGCTTGAATGGTGTGACAGCTCACAGATTTGTTCAATTTTTTAAAATTCCCTGTTCTTTGCGTGTTTTATTATCGATAGTTTCTATTGCTATATCTTCAAGTTTACTAATCTTCTATTTTCTTCTGAAATGCTAGTCTGACATTAATCACATTCAACATTTTCACTTTACACATTGTAGCTTTAACTTCCAAAATTTCAGTTTGGGTCTTTTAGATATCATTTATGTCTCTACTTAATTTTTGAATGTATAGAATAGAGTTATAACTTTTTAAATATTCTTGCTTGCTAATTCTAGTATCTGTGTCTGTTCTGGTTTGATTTTCATTGAGTGACTTATTTTCTCATAATAGGTCATATTTTGCTACTTCTTTCCATGTCTAATAATTTTTTTTTCATAATATTATGGGAGTACAAACATTTTGGTTACATATAATGCCTTTGCCTCGCTCAACCCAGGGCTACAAGCGTGCCCTTCCCCCATACAGTGCTCTCCGCCTCCATTAGTTGTGAGTTTACCCCCCACCCCCACCATGACTGGTACCCAATGAGTATTACTGCCATGTGAGGAGCTTAGTGTTGATCAGTTAGTACCAATTTGATGGCAAGTACATGTGGTGCTTGTTTTTCCATTCTTGTGATGCCTCACTTCGAAGGATGGGCTCAAGCTCTATCCAGGATAATATAGGAGGTGCTAGATCACCGTTGATTTTTGTAGTTGAGTAGTATTACATGGTATACATATACCACATTTTATTAATCCACTCATGTATTGATGGGCACTTGAGTTGTTTCCACATCTTTGCAATTGTGAATTGTGCTGCC
>NW_012137747.1:2861275-2871543 GCF_000956105.1 Propithecus coquereli | reverse complement strand
ATTAATTAAATAATTTAGAACCCCAGAGTGTTCTCTGGACATGGATAAAGCATTTTTGGCTGGATCCCAGGTCAGAAGTAACCTCCTGTCCAGTTGATGAATGTTCTAGGTCTGTTTCTATTCAGCTAGCATTCCAGACATTCTTCAGACCATAGGATGAGCCCTAGCTGAGCAGTTCCTCAGGAAGGTCCTGGTCCAGACCCACATACCTGACTTGGCAGCCAGAATTCACTTTTATGTACTCAGCCATGAGCATGGGTGCTTTTTCCATTTCCTCAGAAAATACAAACTTGATTGCAATGTTTGTTTCATTTGTGTATGTGCTGATAGAATGGACAGTTATTTGAAACCACCCCAGCATTTGCTAGGCAACAAAGAAATCAAGTTTGGAATGATGAATGGAAAGTCCTGCAGTGTTCCTGTCCTGGAATAGTTATAAATTCATTATGGCCCCTCACACCTGGAGGTAACACAGGAAACTGAGTCACAGAATTACATTTTCTGACTGGCAGTGTATCTCTGGAAATTGAATTATATTTTTGAAATCTTGCTGATTTTCTCTAATTTCAATTCTTCTCCCACTCACAAACACCACTTTATTGAGTTAATTTTCAATATAGAAATTTTAGCAGCCTAATTCTCTCCATAGCGAACAGCTTGCTTCAAATACTTAGCAAAGTTAGGTTAATCCTTAATATGTTGTTTCTGTCTGGAATGTACCAGGAAAAAGTGATTCATAGGAATCAACTTTTATTATAAGAATATTACATTCTTGGGATATAGAAGTTTTCCAATTAGTTATCCTTTCTGTATCTCCTAACCTACGCCCTCCCACTCAAAAAATAGTCATCTAAATTTTCCTTAGGCAGCAGACATATCCTAGGGCTTAGCCCTCATTTCGTCCCTCAGCATGTCTTTTGTTCATTAGTAACTATTGCTTGTAGCTTATCCAGAAGGCATTTAGACTGGGATGATAGGCTGAGCGAACCACATTTCTTCACTATAGAAAAAAAGAAACCACAATTGGTCACCAATGTGACTCACTCCAGGCTACTACCACCACACCCAAACTACACAAGACTGTAAACGGTTTGGTTAGATTTAACCCAGAAAATAAAGCCAACATGCAGAGCAAGATGTTCTGTTTCCAGGTATGCCTAAGGTCACCTCTCTTTGGTGTTTACAATAGTCTTGATCCTTCTTGCTGCAGATCACTTCACATTACATATTTAGTCATGTTGGGTTTATTTTCACTTTTGTTTTTTGCCCTGCATTTCTGTTTCAGGCTCAGGTTATCATACGAGGATGTGCCATTTCCAGGAAGCTCTTCAATTGCCTGAAATCCAGAGTTCCTTTTATTGAGGAAAAGTGTCTCTGGTTATAATACTCAAAGTCATTTTGAGCACATATGTAATCTTGACTTTTTGACTCAATATATAAGAAACCACTAGTTTCCAGAGAGGGGAGCTAAGAGCATGCACCAGGGACCACTTGGAATGTCTGGTCATCGCACTCCAGTTCCTCCTTCTCTGGAGTAGAATCCCAGAACCCCATTAGGGCCCCATTACTCTATCCCCTTTCTCCTCAGCCCACTGTTGATTGGATCAAGGGTAGACTTCACTTGAACCAACCTAAACAGGTCTTCTTTCCTCATTGGGAGGTGGGGGCTGAATAAGAGGAAATTAAGATGGAGACAGAAAGAAAAACTAGGTGGCAAAAAAGTGCAGCATGAAGCATGCGAAGCTAGGCTTCACCGTGGGAACTGAGGACCCAGAAATCCAGCCTGCACAGGAAGAAAGAGCAGGCTGCCAGGGAAGCAGAGATGGAGAGATGGAGACAGAGGAGGGCTGAGCTTCCCTGCAGCCTTCCAGCTGCCATTGGAAGGCCAGCTGCATTCTCGTCTTTGGTTCTGGGAGGCGCACTATATCCTTGAAAGTAATCTCCCCTTATCTTTAACTAGTACAAGCTGGTTTTCTGTTATTGAACAACCAAAAGAGTCTCAACAAATTTAGAAAATAACCGGAATATGCAAATTGTTCTTAAGAAAATTCTTAATAATTTTTCCAAACTTTTTTTCTCATGGCCCTCCATGAAAAGCACATTTTACATTGCAACCAGTACATATAAATTCATATAAATAATAAGAACACAAAGTTTCATGAAACAATATTTAATCTTTATTACCTATTGTCAAGTAAAAACAATAAATAATGTAAAATAATGTTTTAGTAATATGTAAACACAAAACAGAAAAAGTCTAAAACAAACAACACTAGAAAAATACAGAATAAGACTAATGGTTATTTATTTATTTATTATTTTTGCTTTCTAGTCCTTTGAATATTTAAAGATAGCTATTTTGGTTCCTCAAATCCTTTTTTTAGTTGTACCTAAAGAAGTCAAAATACAATATTCCTTAGTTTTCTAAATATGGGGTCAAAACCTAAGGATCTGAGGGATAAGAAGAAAAAGAAAAGAGCTTTGAAATAATTTATATTTCATCTATAATTTACTTTTTGTTTAAGCTAATACTTTATGTGCATTTTATAAATCCTCACAGCAATGTTATGTGGTTTATTTGTACCCCTATTTTACAGAGGAAGAGATGGCTGTTCCAAGAAGATAAGCATCTGTCCCACAGCTGGGAGGTGGCAGGGCTGGATTCCAAAGCTAGTTCTACTAATTACCCTTTAGCTTCAAGTTATTGCCTTTCCTCTAGAAGAAAAAACTCCATTGTTCCCTTTTAATCACCTCTTTTTCTGGGTCTCCCAGAACTCTCTACATGAAACAATATTCATTTATTAGCCTATCTTACCCTCTATCCCACTCACACACCCATACCTACAGCCACTGCCCACCCCAAACACAGAAGCTTGCAGTTGATTTTTGGGAAGAATTTCGTTATGACGAACACCTGTCTGGCTTAACTTCAATACCAGGTTGGGCCTAGCTTTGCCCCAAGGTGACAGATGTTGACTGGTTGGCCTAGGGTCTACTCAGAGCCAGAGACTCTCTAGCAGGTCTGACCCCCACCCTAGAGATATAGGATAGCTGTGGCACAGCGTATATATCTCCCTGGAGCCTGTGAGAATATATCAAGGTGATCACTGAACTGTGGAAATACTGCCATTGGTTTGGGAGATAGTGCGTGGGAGGATCAGGCCCTTCTGGGCCTGGAGGACTGGGAGGCATCCCTCCAGCGCCAGGCTGGAGCCTCAGTGGGTAAGAGGGTGTGGTCTCAACTGTTGCCTACTTTACCCCTCCCAAGTCTGTTGTCCTACAGGAAGGGACCAGGGTTCCCATGGAGCAGGTGCCCCCTCTGACGTATGCAGTAGTCAGCCTCTTGCTGTTGGAGTTTCCGAGACCACCAATTTTTGTCACCGGCTTTTTTTTCTAGAATACTTCAGATACCACATCTTATATTTTGCAATGCCTCATTTTAATATAGCCAAGATGATCACATGTACAAATAATGCATGACAGGAGGAATCTTACAATAAACAAATGGTACATAGCTCATTCCTTGAGTGGGCTTGACTGAATGGTGTGTCGGGAGGCTCCATGACACAGGGCACTTAAATGGAGGCTTCACAGAGGAGTCACCTAAACACAGGGTTTGCTCTTTGTGGGTATGCCATGGGCTGATTGTACTGTAGCTAAATTTGTAATTAGGTACTGTGGATCACTTGGCTAGTTTTTCTGTTTTATGTCCTCCCTCAGGGTTTTTAATTGAGTGCTATTTAGTACTTAGGCTAAAATGATATTGCATTAGCTATCTTTATTTAAAAATATCCCCGTGACCCATTAATTCTACATTTCTCCCTAAAGGGTGTTATTCTTAGACCATGAATATTCTAATTATAGACTCCATGTGGGAAACCATTTGTAATTATCAAACATGGTGAAGACAAATATTATAGCCAGGGTTGGAAGAGACCTTAGGTTGGTCTAGACCTTGCTTGACTTGAATCATGTGTCTTCTCAGAGCCATCCCTGGCAGTAGTCCCTGACCCAGCCCTCGGTGGCCACTGCAGGAAGAATTCTGTGCTGGTGAAGAGCATGGGTTTAGGATTCAGTTACATGTAGGTTTGAGCCACAGGTCTAGTACTTAGTGCTGAGCTCTTAGGCAATTTACTGAAGCTCTCCAAGACTCAGTAGCTATAGCTGTAAAATGAGCCTATTAATACGTACCTTGCAAGGCTGTTATTTTTAAAGATATGTCACAGGGAAATTCTGATTTAATACAGATCAAATATGTGCTTCATCCCTTCTCTCCCCTGAAGCCCCCACTAAAAGAAAACTAAATGAATTTAAAACAAGTAGGAAAGCTACAAACCCACAAGGATAAAGGGGCTACAACAGGGGACAATTACAGACGTGATATAGCAACACACTCTTATAAAACAGAAAGTGAGAGCAGAGTCGTGGAAAGTGACTTTTACAGAATGGAGAAAGCTACAGCCTGAGAGCTGCAGAAGGGACAGTGACAGAAGTGAGCCAGGCCGAATGCCAATTGGAAGGCTCAGGGTCTGGAGGTGGCGTGTGGACTGAAAAGAGGGAGATGAGTGAAAATCTTTACAGACTGCAGTTAGTAACTCAAACTCTTTCTTTATCCCTCACAGCAAAGCAACTACCCCTTCCCAAGCTCAAATGAGATGGGGAGTTCACAAGGAGAAGGACAGTGGGGAGAGGATAAGAAAATTAGAGGATCAACTAAGGACATGCAATATTTATCCAGGAGAATTTCTGAAAAGACAGAACAGAGAAAGCAGAGGAGAAGATATAATCACGTAATGACGTTAAAAAATACTCAGAACTGACTGATAGTAGTTTACACACACACACACACACACACACACACACAGACACACACACACACACAAACACACACAGACACCCCTAGGCACATCACTGGTGCTCTGTCCCAAGTCAGAATGTCTCAGAGGCCTAAAGGGCATCATCTGCAGAGTGTTGCAGAGAAACCTAAGCTCATGTTCTACTAAAGGTTGCTGTTCTCCTTCCTAACTAGGCAATGCTTTGTCATTGAAGAGCTCAAGGCACAGTAAATTTGTGTTTGATTTAGAGTTGAGGTGAAGAGGTTGGAGTCAGCTGCATCATTTCCCTAAAAGCACATTTATTTGTAGTCCTATTTGTGTCTATGTTTTATTTGTCCAGAATTTTTTTTTGGAATATTCTTGGAGAGAGATGATGTACCCGCATTGCCATCCATTTTTAATTCTGAGAGAGCAAAGTAGAAAGAAGACATCAGTCAATAAGTGCTTCAATGTCAAGATCAGAAAACACATTTCCAGACACAACTCTAAATATCTACTTTGGTCTCTTGAAAAAAATCTCTCCTAAACCTTCTCCTTCTCCATCTTTAAAGGTATGGTGTACATCTGGAAAGCAGTAAAGACAGTTTCGAGTTATCTTTTCTTCCCTTCCTCGCCTATCCTTCAATATGTGCATGTGCACACATAAACTGTACATACACGCACACACACATGATTAAGTAGATAAGAGGTAGGTAGACAAATTACATACATGGAAAGTACATCTTAGGCTGATGGGTAGAGAAAGTAAAGGGGAGAACTGTACAAATTGCATAAAGTAACTCTGCCAAAAAGTTTTTGAGGAGGAAGCATGTCAGAGGAAATTGTCTGATTGTCAATATTGAGTTTCGAATTCCAAGTCACAATTTGTGATTTCTAGATGCAAAAAATAATATATTTATTTCAATGAACAGTATACTACTCAGGATAGGATAGGCTATTCTGTCATAACCAACAAACCTGAAACCTTGGTGGCTAATCACACAGAAGTACATTTTTGTCCTGTGCAAAGTCCACTGCAGGTCCAGTGGCTCCCCAATGTGGCTTGCTTCCACGTGGCCCGTCCTGTTTTGTCTTTAACATCATTATTTCAACCCAAGGCCTACTGCAGCCCATTGGCCAGAACTAGTCCCAATTTAATTACAAGGGAGTCTGGAAAATGAAAGGGAGCACATGGACATTGGGTGAGCATTAAGTGTCTCCACCAGAGGCTGCAAGCATGGTGCAAAGCCTGGCTCTGCCACTGTTGCACAGTGTAATTTATTTAACCTCTCTGTGACTCAGTTCCTTCAACCATGAAATAAAGGTAGTAATAGTATCTAACTTACGAGATGGGTATAAGGATTATAAGAAAATATTCAAACTTTTAGAACAGTGTCTGTCATAGAGAAAGATTTCAATGACTGTTAGCTGTCATATTACCATCATACAATATTATCTAACTTGCTGTGTCCACCAGGGTTTGGCTAATCTCCGCTACCTCTATGACTCGACACATTTAGGTGTGACTCCACCTAAGGAGGAAAAGGTTACATATGAATAGTATTTTACAGTTTGAATATCCTCCATAAATCAGTGATGCATACAAGATAAATGTAATTTCAGTTTTATTATTTTAGGAAATAATTCAGACTGTCCCACTGGGTCAAGGTCGCATTGCTAGTTCTGGGTAGAAGACTAGAATCCAGTTCTAATGATTTTGGACAGACTGATCCACCAGCCCCAGACTGACTGATAAGGTAGAAACCAAGGTGGCAAAGGTGGCTTGATCTGGGCCACGGAGCAAATTAGTGAAAGAGAAAGAGTTAGAATTTAGGCCTCTTAACTTCAAATATTTAAGAGACAGTGATAAACAGTGGATCCTGGGAGAAGTTACACTCCCAATACCAAGCCTCCATGGCCTTTCATGGGAGAAGAATCTTAACCCTGCACATTGAAACAAAATGTCTGCAATGTCAGACAGACGCTAGGGTCAGGAATACATGCTCATGTCGAGACCATATAGTAACAGAAACGCAATAATGCACTGTCCTTGTCAGAAACCAAGGGTTGCAATGGGGGACTGAGGCTCACCTATATGAAAGAAAAAAATTTTTTAAAATAAATCAAACAGTGGAAGACAGAACCTTCTATTAACTCTAAATCCTTTCGGCAATCATGTAAGATTGAATGACATGAAATTGCCATCTTTGCAGGTTGAAAACTTTGAATATGGGCAATTTCATATGGTTAAACCTAGTATTTGGAAAAGAGATGTTTTTCCGTATGATTATCTCTATTCCTATTAGTATAGTCATACATGTACAGAGCTAAAAGATTGTTTATGCAACAAAAATATGATATGAATCCTGCATCTACCATGTGCCAGATACTATTTAGACCCTGCGGATAGATCAGTGAGCAAGATAGATGAAGTACCTGCTCTATTAGTCAGAGTTGGCTTAACAGGCCATCTTTACTTAATGTGAATCTCAGAGCCGGGTCTTTGGAGTCAGTCCTTGCAATAAATTCTTGTCTCTGCCACTAGCTAGCTGTGTGACCATGAGCAAGTGTCTTATTACAAACACACACACGCACACAAAACCTCTCCTGAGTTCACAGGGCAGAGGAACAAAGTACTCCTATAAATATAACAAGTGTCTCTATTACATTTATTACCACCTGCTGACTTAAAGAACCATCCCTTCAAAGATTTTACCATTTAAAGAAAAATAATATATTAATACAAATATACTATTCAAATGCTGAAACAAACCCAGAGAGAAATAAATAGGTTTACGAGGACAGGAGTGTGGACTTAACACTACGAAGCATTCACGGGAGTTGCTGAGTGGCCGTATACTGAAAGAGTCAGTCTAGAAAGACCAATGAGGAAGTGAGTCTTCAAACAAGTTCTGCAAGTGAGTTTTGAAAGAGGGGAAGGCACATAGTTTAGTAGAAAGAAGAGGTGAAGTCATTCTAGGCAGAAGAAACAACTTGAGTAAGAAGACCCAAAGCCTACTGGAAAATATGACCCAAAAGGTAGATAGTTCCCACAGAGAGAAGTGATATTATAGCCTTTCTTCCTAGGAATGTTGGGGAAACACGACTTAAGTTGAAAAGGTAGTTGCTCTTTCTAAACTACATACCAAAATCAAAATTCAAATTCACAAGAGGCATTTCCTAGTATAGGAAAAAATTGGAGAAAGTCAGGCTTCTCTCTTTGCCTCTGGCTATTCCTTGGCTTGTGGCAGTATACTCCAATCTGCACATAGATAACTAATAAAAAAAATATTATGCATAATATAATATATTTGCTATTGTGAACTAGCAAATGAAAAGTTGTAACAAACGTACAATTTTCCATCTCACGTTCTTCTCCTTGAATAATTTTGAGACTTGGATTATTTTTGTTTTTATAAGTAATTTGGCTTTTCTGCTGAGGACAACCAGTGCGTTTGTGAAGGAGTTAGGTGGGGGGGTGGGGGTGTCGAGTGGTTTGTTGCTTCTTAGTGACATTTACAGAACTGTGGGGGGGAAAAAAGCCCAAACTCTCTTACAGTTCTCCATACCTGCAGTGTCAACAGGACCCTTTAGATTTTGGTATATTGTATTTCTTAATTAGATCCAATCCAGACTCCAAAGCATTTGTTGCATAAGATCATACATTGATACATTGACAGGACTTGTTATTCAAATTGACATAGTGCTGTTCTGTGGTGAAAATAGCCTTCTTTTTTTTTTTTTGGAGACAGAGCCTTACTCTGTCACTCTGTTGCCCGGGCTAGAGTGCCGTGGCGTTAACCTAGCTCACAGCAACCTCAAATTCCTGGGCTTAAGCAATCGTTCTGCCTTAGCCTCCTGAGTAGCTAGGACTACAGGCATGTGCCACCATGCCCAGCTAATTTTTTCTAGCTATTTTTAGTTGTCCAGCTAATTTTCTTTTTCTTTTTCTTTTTAGTAGAGACGGGATCTAGCTCTTGCTGAGGCTGGTCTCGAACTCCTGACCTCGAGCAATCCTCCTGCCTCGGCCTCCCAGAGTGCTAGGATTACAGGCGTGAGCCACAGCACCTGGCCGAAAACAGCCTTCTTATAAAGAATGTTCTTTGCTTTGTAAAACTGTTTTTAGGATTTTTACTTATATGAACCTTGAATCGTAACACTGTGTGCTGTGCTAGCCAATGTTACTTTTCCTGACTGGATCAGTTTCCTTTTTCTAAATGTTGTGAGTTGAAATGTGTCCCCCCAAAATGGCTGTGTTGGAGTCCTAACTCCATCCCTCAGTATGCAACCTTGTTTGGAGATAGAGTTTTCACAGAGATAATCAAGTTAAAATGAGGTCATTAAGGAAGGGCCCAATCCAATGTGACAGGTTTCCTTAGTAAATGGGAGAGAGAGAGAGAGAGAGAGAGAGAGAGAGAGAGACTCGGGCACAGATGCACACGCAATACTTTCCATTTGCTAGTTCACAACAGAGAGGTTGGGCATCAGCTAAGTTTCATCTTCACCTCGCATAGTTAGGGTAAGTGATTTCTAGAAGTACAAGTTGCGTCAACAAAACAGAGTTGGAAATTCTGGGAATTCTAAATGGTAAGTTTTAACCTATAAGTTACACATGCCCTTTATGTATAATATTTATTTTTATTATTTATCTAGAATCATAATACATGAAGAAATACTGTATGTGCTTTTAAAAAATAAGTTGACTAATAAAAAAGGATAGATAATGAAAGGAAGTCTTCCCTATTGACATGCCCAGGCCCCCAAGCTCTTCCCCAGAGGCAACCGCTATTTACGATTTTTTACGTATCGTGCCAGAAATAGCCAATACAGTAATGCATATGTGGTTATATAGAAAATTTATAAAACCTAATCTTTCTATTTTTACATATATACTAGAATACTATATACACTGTTCTTCACACTGTCTTTTCCAATCAACAATACATTTTGCAAGACAGTCCACATCAGCTTATAGAAATCTATCTTTTAAATGGCCACATAACATCTTACGATGTAGTTATTTCATACTACATTTAACTGTTCCCTGCCAGTGGCCACTTAGCTGGTTCCTCGTTTTTCACTGTTGTAAACAATGCTGCGAGAAACAGTTTTGTACGTATCTTTGTGTATGTACTTACACGAGTACATTTGTTAGCAAAATCCCTAAAATGGAATTACTAAACAGATGTATAATTACAACATTTTTGACACAAATTTGCCAAATTGCAAACCCAAATTTTTGCAGCAATTTATACTCCTATCAGCAATGTGAGACATCTCCATCTCTACAATATTCCTAGTGCTGTGTTTTATTAATCTTTTTTATCTTTGCCAATTTAATAGGACAAAAATAGTATTTCATTGTGGTTTTAATATGTATTTGTCTTATTTTGAATCAGGTTGGAGCATCTTTCCATATGTTTATAAACTATATTCTTTTTTTGTGAATTCTCT
>NW_012137747.1:2832323-2860100 GCF_000956105.1 Propithecus coquereli | reverse complement strand
ATTTTATGTTTAACAAGAATTTTCTGAGAATAAACACCCTTAAAATATTTGCAAAAAAATTTTATGTGTAATAACCATTTTTAAAGGTTTAAAGATAAATTTTCCAGCAGTTCCTTGCTGTAGCTGGCCAACATGCAATGTGAATCCACCAAGTAACAAAACCATTCCTGCTGTGACTATCTTACTCATACCGTTGGAGAAGCACTAAATGTAGATGGGTAAACAGAAATTTAAACGACAGACTAGTACTATAAAAAGGATCTTAACGTGTTATTTTGAAATTCACAGATAGTTATCATATTGAAAATAAGTTTGTAGGGAAGTGTTTTTGTTAAAATAACAGCTTTATTGGAAATATAATGCCCATATCATACGATTTACCCATTTGAAGTGTATAATTCAATGGTTTTTTAGTATATTCACAGACATGTGAACCGTCAATTTTAGAACATTTTCATTGCTCAAAACAAAACAAAACAAAACAAAATAGGTATAGTGGCTCAAGCCTGTAATCTTAGCACTTTGGAAGGCTGAGGTGGGAGGATCGCTCGAGGCCAGGAGTTTGAAACCAGTCTGAGCAACACAGCGAGATCCTATCTCTACAAAAAATTAAAAGATTAGCCAGGTGTGGTGGTGCACACCTGTAGTCCCAGCTACTTGGAAGGCTAAGGCAGAAGGATCACTTGAGCCCAGGAGTTTGAGGCTGCAGTGAGCTATGATGATGCCACTGCACTCTAGCCTGGGCAACAGAGCAAGACTCTGTCTCACCAAAAAAAAAAACAAAAAAAACCAGAAACTCCAAACTCTTTAGCTATCACCTTCCTGTCCTCACATCCCCCTCCACCAGCCCTAAACAACTGCTAACCTACTTTCTGCCTCTATAGATTTGCCTATTCTGAACATTTCATATAAATGGATTGTATAATATGTGATCTTTTGTGATTGGCTGGTAGTATTATTTTTATATTTTCTGGATAAACTCTGAAGAACAGATAGCAAAAGTATCTTAGAGATGTACTTTTATTGATGCAGATAGTAAATCATTCATATTGAAATATAATCCTAGTCCCCAACTCCCAAGGTGTCTTTCATCCCATCCAAATGCAAATATGCCATTCCACATTCCATTACAAACGTTGTTTAGTATGTAGCAAAGAATAAGTATAGACTGGTGGTTAGGAGCACACCCAGAGAGCTAGACTGCCTGATTCAAATGCTAATGCTGTCGCTTAGCAGCTGTGTAACCCAGGGCAAATTACTTGACATCTCTGGTCCTTAATTTCCTCACCTGTAACATGGGAAAAATAATGGTCTGACTGCATAGGGCATTATAAGGATGAAATAAGCAAATAGATGCAAGGCCCTTAAAATGGTCCCTAGCACATATTAAGAGCTGTACATGCTTGATTTATTTACTATCATTATCAACTATGAGAGCCATTCAATATAAATAGTGCCACAAAGTGTCCCCTGATCCTATATGATCACAGACTGTTTCAACTAGAAGTTCCTCAGTCTATTCTTCTCATCCTTGGAAGAAGGAGGTTTAGCCTAGGAAGACCCAGTAATATGCCCTTATGCATTTAACAAATATTTATTGAGGACATGCTATTTGCCAGGCATTATCTCAAGTTTTGTGAATACAATTAAAATGATCCTTTTCATCATAAAGTCTAGTGGTAAATACAGATAAGTTATGACAGGGATCAAAGAACATAGTAAAAAGAAGAATCGTACCATTGCACAAGGGAACACGCAGGAGAAATAAGGCAAGGTGACATCTTCTGGTTGGTTTTTGGAGCATTTATAGAAGTTTCAGAGCATGGGGAGATAATGGGAGTAAGGTAAAGAGAGGAAGGATTTTGAAGATGCTTTGCTGAGTGTTCAGAATGTGTGTCCGCTCAGGCATTATCATTTGCAGTAAAGTGATCACAGTAAAGATTAAAACACTTTAATTACTTTTTGAACATTGGATTACTGTTTCTTCAAACTACATTCAGGACGGGACCGTGAGGATCCTGGGCTTTACACGGCCTATACATACTTACAATATAACCCAATACCGGGGAAAGTTAGAGAGAGCTCTGGGAACATGAGGGAAGGGTGGACTTGAACTTAGGGGATCAAGAAAGGAGCAAGAGATACCTAAATGGAGACTTGGGAGGATGGAGGAGTTGTAACCGGAAGGTAAAATATTCCAGGAGAGGGCAGACAAGCCAAGGCAGGGACTGGGGAGAGCCCGGTGTGTCGCAGGATCTGAAAGAAGGAAGGCGTGGCAGGAACACAGCCGCAGGAGGGCACGTGACTGCAGGTGAGGCTGCCCGGGCCAGGTCCTGCGGCCCAGGGAGGCCATGGTAAGGGTCTAAACTTCGTTCTGTTGGCACCGGGAAACCATCAAGGACTATTAACAACAAAGAGGGATGATTCACACAGCACTAGGTAGTTGTTGGCCCAGAGAAGAGTCCTGATTCTTGGGAGTGGAGTTTTCTCGTGGCCTCAGAGACCCTGTCCTGGGACGGAAGGTTGCAGAGCTCAGAGAAATTAACAAGGGAAGCAGAAGACAGCTGGAAAATTTCTTATAGCTTCCTGGCAAGTAGCGGGTATTTTATACCTCCTTGCCTGCTGCCAGACCTATAGAGGCAATGTTTTTGTTTCTTTTTCTAAATTATCACCAGACAAAACTAGAAAATGAAAATTTTATTTTCCCTTTATTTCTAACCACTCTCAGCAATTGGCAGTGGTAAAGTTATTGTTTCTGTATCTCTACTTGTGCTAATAGCATGGTTACTCTGTGAAACAAATTATTCTTCAGTGACCCCTTTTGAAGGCAAACATCATTGTAAAACGGAGAGAAATTTAATTAAATGGGTAATATTTTCAAATCTAATATCCTATTTTGTAGCAATTCGACAGGATGCTTTTGCAATATTTATTCCCTCCATCATTCCATTTGCAAAGTTTTATAGTATTAGACAGCATTGAGGAGTGTAGTGGATATGATAAGCCACCCCGATCCCCTTTGGGAATAACAGAGATCTCGCCCTAGCTTCTGGGAGTGCTTCCAGCAAACGGACCTCCTCTGCCAGCCTCCTTTGGGGGTTGCCACAGATTCAGAGAGCTACCTTCTCCCCGCAAGGTCATGCTCTCTCGCCCTCAATCATACCCAATGACTAGTTGATGAGGGCATGTAAAGGCCATAAAGGCCCAGCCTTCTCTCCCTAACTTCAGACATCCCAAGGAGGCCATCTCAACTTTGTAACTCCCTGCAGGGTTGCCTGAGGCATCTAGTGGGTCTAGAGCCCAGCTCAACTCTCCCTTTGCTTGGTATTCCCTTCACTTCCACTGGTGTTGATCCCAAGTGCTGTCCTGAAAAAGAGATACCATCTCAGTGCTCTTTGGTCCACAGAAACAAGAAGTAGAAAATTTTGTCATGCTCAAGAACAAGGCCTGAAGGTATTTTGCAGGTGTTTTATTATCTGGAAGGAAGTGAATCATAAAGGCTGAGAAATAAATCGTAAGGGCCCAACTCTAGGTATGCATGGACTCCAGTTCTTAGTGCAAATTAAAAATGAAAATGCTATTTATTGTCTCTTTCTTCTCTTCTTCCTTTGCCCCTCCATCCTTCCACCTGCATTCTTTTCCCTCCCCTCACCCCATCTGCTATCCATGTACAAGCCCAGTGTGATCAGAGAAGCACCACAATGCCCTGCGGCCTAAACATATTCTCCTCTGGCTGGCACACCTTCCTCTCCTTTATGCACAAAGTTTCACCACTGATGCCATTCTTCCGGATAATTCCATAGTCAGAAGCACAAAGCTCCTATTCAGATACATGCGTGTTACATGGGGAAAAAGGCTCGGAGAGCCTTTGCCTGTTTTGCTAATGAATCTTCGCCTATTTATAAGGATTCGTTTTTACTGGTTTGCTCAGGGAAACATCACTATGGAGTGAGGCAAACTTGGCTGGGAGGAGATGGCAGATAGGACAGGTACGTTTCAGTGGGACTGGAGGGCCCTGGATGTCAGTTAGGACGTCCAAGTTTTCTGGGATAGCTTCTCTTCCAGGACCATGTGATGGTGTAGAAATAAATACCACCAAAAGTGGAGGGGGCGCCCAAACTGCGGCTACAAAATTCTGCCTCCTTTTCAATTTTACCTGCTGTCTGAGTCATTGAAAAACTCTCAGCTATCAGATCAAGTGGATACTCTTCACACATTGTCTGACTCAGCCTTTGGTGACATTGTTTTACGTTTATGTGATCCATACTGTGGACCATCCTTTCCTCTTAGAACGCCCTCCTGCTGCGGCCTCTGGCAGCCACTTGTCTGCAAGCTTCCTCCTGCTCCGCGGACCCTGCTCAGGCTCCCTTGGCTTCTCCTTCTCTGGTCTGCATTCTGTCTTTCTTTTTCTCATTTTACACATTTCCTGGTGAGAAGTGATGAGTTTCTGGGGGTGAAGAGGAGGAGATTAAATGTGGAGATTACTAGGAGTGAGTTTCACCTCACTCAGGTCAAACATGGTGGGGGTGGCAGGGAGGGAGCAGCCCCGGGTTCCCCTCTGTCCCCAGCCAGCCCATCCCTCAGGCAGAACGAGATACCCTCCTTGGAACCCTACAGCATCCTCCAAATAGTCTGCATGCCTTTGCCCTTTTCCTATGATCATGTGGCTGTGATTATAGACTGTACTTCGGTCACAGTGGGGGGCTCTGGTGTTCAAGCTCCATGGTAAGTCCTTTTCTGCTTGCATACCCTCGCCGACTTAGATTTACATCTTTTCCAGATGAACATGATGAATAGATCCAGAAATAGGAGTTATATAATGTTAGTGTGTGATCTATGGATGCTGGACTTGGAAACAGGACCAAGGGCCAAGACGTGGCTGAGTATCAAAAGCTCCCGAGAAGACACTCTCAGGACCAGTAAGTCTAGAGAAGGGATGAAGTCCTCAGAGACAGGCTGTTTCTCTTCGGTAATAATCTCCCTAGGGGCTGTTAGAGAGAAAGG
Source organism: Propithecus coquereli (assembly GCF_000956105.1). Lineage (NCBI taxonomy): Eukaryota > Metazoa > Chordata > Mammalia > Primates > Indriidae > Propithecus > Propithecus coquereli. The sequence goes on along the minus strand of NW_012137747.1, from coordinate 2,855,096 downwards.
GAGATGAAACTGAGAAGGGATAGAGAAATTCTCCAGTGGTAAAAGGTTTGTCTGCAACTTGTTTATGCTTCATTTAGAAAGGAAGCCTTGGAATTAGATGGAACAAATACAAAATATTGAGACCCATGAACTTAAGAGACCCACGGGAGGAAAAAATTGCTTTAGTGTTGACCATGGCTATGAATAGGTTTACTCTGAGGGGTTTAAGATTTAGTCTGCTTACTGGTGTACCAGTAAGAGTGTTTTTACTGGTGTACCAGAACAAAGTTGTTTGAGCCCATTGATGAGAAGGAAAGGAGAAAATTTCAGCTGCCTTGTGTAACCCTAACCTGGCATGCTGTGGTACAAGACACTCAAGGTATCTGGAGAAGTCTAGGGGATCCTCAGAAGGATGTCAAAGGCTTTTGCAGTAGAAGAGAAGTGATTGGGGTGTAGGGCTTAGTAAAGCCACTGTTTACAGATGTGCATTTTGTATAGGACATAAAAATACACAGATGAGGGGCCTAACCTCCTTTCTAAGCTGTATGCCCTGACTGGGACTTCACTCAGTCAGAGAAAGCAGATTTTCCTGGTTGGTACGCCCAGGGGAGAAGCCTTTCCAAAATTTGCATTAAGGCTTTCCAAAACATGGTGGCCCAGGGATCCAGCCATCTCTCTCCAAGACCTAGTCATACTTCTTGCCCTACGAACCCTGTATATAAGGCCAATGTTTAAATCTTTGCATTTACTTAGATAGAATATAGTATGTTTCTTACATTATCAGATTTTGCTTAAATAGTAAAATTTATTTATATGGTAAAATATTGTTTTGTCAAAAAGAATGCAACTGGTGATTAATAAAAAATAAAAATCTGTATTTAGAAGAGAAAATAAGCTCTTTTGCTTTTATTGAGTTTAATTTTATGTTATTATTCTGGGGAGATAGCTTTACCCTAACTCTCAAAATTTGGTAACATGACAGTAATGAAATTTCTAAAGGTTCATTAAGCCAGGCCAGTCTTCACCTGTCTAATGTTACTTTGGTGTGCTAAAATTCCTTTGGTTACCGGTCCTACAACAGTTCACCAAGGGAAGTTATCCACAAAATATATTCCAAGAAGCTGAATTCATTTACTCATACACTGCAATTATTTAAAATGGAACACTGGAATGCTGGAAAGCCACAGTCCAGAAAGGTAGCTTAAATCTGTTGGTTACACAGGTGCTCTGAGGTTAAAACTCTGAGTAGCTGGATGAGTGTACTAGCTGAGTAGACTTGGACAAGCTACCTGGCCACCCTGTGCATTAGGTTCTCATTTATGAAATGGAACTAACCTCACACGGTTGCTACAAAAATTAGCTGAGAAAATAAGTGTAAAGTGTTTAGGCTTGCACCTGACACATGGCAAACATAGCAATAAATCTACAGTAGTAATAGTGCAATGGATATTGAACTGGCCTAAGATGCAGTTGGCCAAGCTCCCAGATGGCTATATTCTGCCCTGGTACTGCACCTAATGCTGAGCCTGCAACCCTCCCATAGGCACGCTAGCAGGCTTGCACACATGGAGAGGCAGAGCAGTAGGAAATCCCAGAGGAGGACTCAGATCTATTCCAGCTCTGACCCCCGCACAGGATCTCGCTAATGCTGCACCTCCCTCGACTCCCAATGATAGTATCACATTGCGGTGTGGCTGCTCAGGTCCCTCAACTTCAGGGCGGGGCAGAATTGGCCATCCTCCCCACATTGGTGCGAATGTCTTAAGAGGATTCTAGCAGCCACCTTTGAGCCCTTTCCCCCACCAGCCACGGCCACCACTGAATATTTTTCCTTGTAAATTTACATCTGAAAGCATTTCCAAATACTATTCAAACTTTCATGCACTTAACATTTCTTTTCAACATTTTTCTTTTCTTTTACTTTTCTGTTTTCTTTTTATTATTTCCAAATCCAACAAAGTATTTTAATATTAGGAGATCAGCTGCAAAAATCTAAGCATATCTGAAGAATTTTCTTCTATTTTATTTACTTATTTTTAGAGACAGTCTTGCTCTGTCACCCAGGCGGGAGTGCAGTGGTGCCATCATAACTCACTGTAACCTGGAATGCCTGGGCTCAAGCGATTCTCCCACCTCAGCCTTCCCAGTAGCTGGGTCTACAGATGTGCACCACCATGGTCCAGCTAATTTTTTTCTTTTCTTTTTTGTAGAGATAGGGGTCTGGTTATATTTCCCAAGCTGGTCTAAAACTCCTGGCCTCAAGCAATAATCCCGCCTTGGCCTCCCAAAGTGCTGGGATTACAGACGTTAACCCCTGTGCCTGGCTGAAAAATTTTATTTTATTTTTTATTTTTTGCCAAACAAAAATGGTGGTCGTTAATACCCCCGTCAGTGCCACTGATGATGGTTACAGAAACTCTCCTGGACATGTCAAGGAATTAGAGAAAGCTTTGAATGGAGATGGGAAATTTCTATATTTAAATAAATTTTTGACTCTAAAGTTGGAATCATTTCCTTTCGTACAACGTAAGGATGTACAGGCCATTGTGAATATCAGATTTTTCTCATTAATAATGAGCCCATTCCTTGAGTGCTGCTATGTGTCAGGTGCTGAACAACCTGTGAGACAGACCTTATATTTATTATCAGATGAGGAAACAGGCTCAGAAAGGTTAAGTCACACAGCATATGATGGGATGAGGCTTTAAAAAGTAAATAATAATGACTTTAGAGTTCCAGTGGGGAACACTTTTTGTATTTCCATACAGTAAACTTATGAGGTTGGTATTAATACGATTATCCTTTTTTAGATGAGGAGATAGAGTTATAGAGAGATCAAGTTGGGAATCTAAGGTTTTTTGACTCTCAAACTCTTGCTTTTTTCACATGTCTGTATACCTAGATGAAAAGGAAATTTACATTTCCAAGATTAAACATGAGCTATTGAGAGAAGCCAGGGTTTTAGGAAGCAGTAGGGATGAAGAATTTATGACAGGAAAAAGTAAAAAGAACTAGGCTATCTAATTTAATCTATTATGAGCCACACTGAAGAATCTTTAAAATAACCTGAAGCAGAAGCGATTTTCTAACCAGGCACAGATGCGAGTCATTTAATATTTCAAAGAGGCAACCGAATGGCAGGACTTAGTCTTAGAGTAGCTAGTGAAATTGACTGTGAGCATTGACTGTTTCTGATTTCCACTAGGACAGAGCAAATGCATGCGGCTTCAATCACAATAGGAGATACTTCAGTACACTAATGGAAAGATTTTCTGATGTGAAGGTTGCTTTGAAATTGAAAAGTTACCAGGGAGATTACAATCTCTGTATCTAGAAACTTTAAAATATAGCTTTAAATCAGTCTAGGATAGCTTGTATCTTACCCTGCTGCAACCCAGAGAGATGGAGTCCAACCATTTGAGATCCCACACCATCTTGATTCTATAAAAAGTCCCCAATTCCCAATCAACTTGCAGTGTGATTGTATCTAGGCTTTCCTTCAATGTGCACATAGCAACATTTGTTCTCTCTAGGCTTTCTCATCCTCACCCCTCAGAAAAGCAGTTAGAATTTGGAAATAAAGGGAATAGCAAAGTCTATGTAATTTGGTTCCACTTGCTATAATTTTCCCATAATGCCCCAACAAAAATTCCTCCCTCAGGTAAAGAATTTTTAAATCTTCTTACCCTGTTGAACACCAAGACCCATTTCCAGGCATGATGTCTCCATTCACATTGCTTTCCCTTGCCATGGATGCTCTTTCTCTTGGGAAATCCACTCAACTAATGTGTCATGTTCTACTCCAAGTTCAAGGTCTGGCTGTTATCAGAAAGTCTCTGATGATCATCTTCTTCTCAGAATTTCTATGAAACGTGGAGTCTGTATCACAGTTCAGTGCTGAATTACATTTTTTTGTGATTCTTTGGCATTATACAATATTCATCTTTCCAATTGGATTGTGAGTTCTTCAAGAAATCTTGCCAGCGGGGTGTGGTGGCTCACACCTGCAATCCTACCACTTCAGGAGGCTGAGGCTAGAGGATTGCTTGAGGCCTGGAGTTCAAGACCAGCCTGAGCAACACAGTGAGATCCCGTCTCTACAAAAAATAAAAAAATCAGCTGAGTGTGGTGGCGCACAGGCTACCAAGTAGCCTGTAGTCCCAGCTACTTGGTAGGCTGAGGCAAGAAGATCACTTGAGCCAGGGAGTCTGAAGTTGCAGTGAGCTCTGATGATGCCACTACACTCTAGCCCAGGCAACAGGGCAAGAATCTATCTAAAAAAAAAAAAAGAAGCTTTGCCCAGTGCTTTTCTGAATTCTCAAATTGCTGCTGGATGTATACTCAGAATGCAAAGATGTGTTTGTTTTTAGTTATAGATAGTGGTGTGGGCTTATTTTCAGTCTTAAGATTTCTTAAGCTTAAAAGTTCAAAAAGAAAAACAAATGATAGTCCTCAGAATATATTGGGAATTGGTTAAAAATGCAAACTATGTTGGGCACAACATTGTCTCATTCCAGAAGGAGCTCTATCTAATGGTTTCTACTGACAGGATTTGGAATGAAGATGCCCTTGACACTGTCTTATAGGTGATTCAGAAAAGATTCAGAAAATGAGGCTACTCCAGTGCTCTGAAGCCCCAATTCCCAGGTCCCCTGTTTCAAGATAACAGTCCATTCTGCCTGACTCAGCTTATCTAAAGTGTAGAAAGCATGCTATATGTTGAAGAAGAGAAAGAACGCTAACGTATGTGAATATCTATTTGCCAGGAACTTTATTTACATAATTTCACATGATCCTCACAAAAATCTTGCATGGTAGAACCCCAAATTCCATAGATTAGTTAATGTACAAAGATCAATGAGTAAAAGAATAAGGTTTTGAACTCCTTCTACTCTTGCTGATCCCTTTGATAAAGGTTAAGTCAATTGAAAGACACAGTAAAGAGCAAAATGGAATATAGACATTCTGTGAAAGAAATTTGCACATTCTTCTGAAATCAAAGAATTTTTTGTGTCCTTACAGAAGATTAGTAAGTACATTATGTAGTCAGTCAACACAAGCATAGTACGCATAGTATAAAATTTGATTTGCTCAGGTAATATAGACTAAGCTAGACAAAACTCAGAGACATATTAAAGAAATAAAGAAATACTTCTCTCCATTTGCGAACTTTTTGGGGTGTTAGGATGAGTCATAAGCTGTTCTAATTGGTTGGAAAATTAGAGAAAAGATGTACACTGGTTTTAAGTAAAGGGAGAGTAGTAGACTTTACCAAAGGTAAGGCCTGAGGTACTATCTTTCAGAATAACTAGCTTAGAGTCTGCTTCTGAGTAAAGTTTAGCCTTTCATGGAGATTACTAAGAAAACATTAAATCCTCATCTTTTCCTTCCTGAACTTTGCTATTTCTGTTCATACACTCTGTCGTGGGGAATAAAAGGTGACTAGAGTATTGTCTTTATCCCTAAGTAAGGAAAGTTGACATTAGATAAATTTAGGCCTTTTAGCATATTATAGTAAGTATAAAACAGATATATGCCAGGTGAAGAGATGACACTAAATGGAATTATCAATTCTCACTTGGAGGAAGTAAAGGTCAGTGAAAGTTTTACATGAGGGAAGTTACTAATCTGAATTAGTTTCAAATTAACAAAATATTTTCATTTACCGTAGCATCAAAAGAAAAACCCTTAGGAAAAAATTTTAATCAAAGACCTGTAAAACTTATACATAGGAAACTGCAAAACATTATTGAAAGAAATTAAAGAAGATCTAAATAAATGGAAAGACATATTGTGTTCACGGATTAGAAAACTTACTATTGTTACTACTTAAACTGATCCACAGATTCAATGCAACCCCTATCAAATTTCCAACTACAAGTGATACAAAATAGCAAAAACAAAAAAGAACACAGTTGGAGGACTCACATTTCCCAATTTAAAACTTACTAACAAGACAGTGTGCTACTGTTACACAGATAGAACTATATATTAATGGAATAGAATTGAGAGTCCAGAAATAAGCTATACATTTATGGTCAACTGATTTTGACAAAGGTGCCAAGACAATTCAGTGGCAGGAGGGGGGCGGTGAGAAATAGTCTTTTCAACAAATGGTGCTGGGACAACTGAATATCCACATGCAAAAGAACAAATTTGTACTCTTTTCTCATACCATATATAAATTAACTCAAAATTAATCAAAAATCTAATATAAGAGTAAAAACTATAATACTCTTAGAAGAAACAGGTGAAAATCTCCAAAACCTGGGATTAGGGAATGGTTTTTTAGATATGACACCAAAAGCACAAACAATTAAAAATGTATTTATCTATTATATTTTTGTTTATTATGTATATGTATATATATATAAATTGGGCTTCATCAAAATTAAAAACTTTTAAGTGTCAAAGAACACTGTCAAGAAAGTGAAAAGGCAAACCATAGAATGGGAGAAAATATTTACAAATTAAACATCTGATAAGGGTCTAGTATCCAGAGTATGTAAACAACTCTTCCAATTCAACAACAAAAAGACAAACAGCTCAATTAAAAATGGGCAAAGAACTTGAATAGACAATTCTCCAAAGAAGATTTATGAATGGCCAACAATCACATGAAAAGGTAGTCAACATCATTAGTCATTGAGGAAATGCAAATCAAAACCATAACGAGTTATCACTTCATATCCACCAGGATGGCTATAATAATAATAATTATTTTTAGGACAATAACAAATGTTGAGGATGTGAAGAAATTAGAATACTCATACATTGCTGGTGGGAATGTAAAATGGTGTAGCTTCTGTAAAAAATAGCTTGGCAGTTCCTCAAAAAGTTAAACACAGAATTGCCATATGACCCAGCAGTTCTGCTCCTAAATATATATCTGAGAGAACTGAAAACAGGTGTTCACAGAAAAACTTGTACACAAATGTCATAGCAGCATTATTTGCAATAGTCAAAAAGTAGGAATAATCTAAATGTTAATCAGATAATTAATAAATAAAATAAAATCTATACCATGGGTATTAATGAGCTATAAAGAGGAATGAAGTACTGATATATGCCATAATATGAATGAATCCTGAAAACATTATGAATGAAAGAAGCCAGACACAAAAGAACACAGGTTGTATGACACAATTTATATAAAATATTCAAAATGGCCAAATTCATAGAGACAGAAAGTAGATGAGTGGTTGTCAGGGGATTGAGGTAGAGGAGAATTGGGACTAACCATTAATAGGTACTAGAGTTCTTTTTGGGGTGATGAAAATATTTTGGAATTGGATAGTGGTGATAGTTGTACAACACAGTGAATTTGCTAAAAATCACTAAAGTACACATTTTAATATGGTGAATTTTATGTCACATGAAGTGTATTTCAATTTAAAAATGCTACTAAAAAAGAGAGAAGATATTTAAAGTGAGTCTTTAAGAATAAGCAAGGAGTGCTTGCTTTGGTAGCACATATACTAAAATTGGAATGATACAGAGAAGATAACTTGTCCCTGTGCAAGAATGATATGCAAATTCACAAAGCATTCTATATTAAAAAAAAAATAAAATTAAAGAGAAAAAAGAAAAAAAAAGTATAAGCAAGTAAGGGTCCTGTGAGTAAACAGTGGAGAAACATATTCTAGATTAAGTATATCAAATGTCCAATAGTGCAGAGCTGTGAAGCAATATGTTCAGGTCAAGACTTTGCAAGAGATTTTTTTTAAAAGTTATTTTTTAAATATATAAGAATCAATTATAGACTAAAAACGATCTTTCTTTCTTTCTTTCTTTCTTTCTTTCTTTCTTTCTTTCTTTCCTTTCTTTTTTGGTAAGTCAACATGACAATTCATTCTCTCGATTAGAAGATGGTTTTCTTCCTATATTTTGGTTCTCAACTTAAAAGTAACTTGGTCGATCAATAAACAAAGGATGATTGAGTGTAGTCCCTCTCCCTGGAGTGCTCTCCCCTGACTCTCGTGTCTTCTTGTCTTTTAGGCACAGCTTAAATGTCGTTTTCTAGAGAGGCCTTCCCTGGCAGCTAAGTAGGCTCTTACTTTCTGCCTTTATTTTCCGTCACTGCACTCTGTCAGCATCCTACACAGGCAATTATGTTTATTTGCTTGTTTGCTGGATTTTCATCTTTAACCTTAGACAGGAAGCTCTGAGGACGGGGAACATGATTGTTTTATTCGGTGATATATCCCCAGTGCCTCAGACAGTGCTCCATAAATATTAGTTGAATGAATGACTAATTGAGAAGGCAGGAAGCTGTGAGAGATAAATCAAGCCTCCTCAGGTCACAGGCCCAGAAGTGGCCTAGAATTGCCTTGTTTGCCTGTTGAGTCTAGTTCACGATACCCCAGGCTTAGCTGATTTAGGGCTTGGCTGTGGTTTAAATCTTGTTTGGAATAAAAAAGAAAAAGAAAGAAAGAAATTCATCTCTGCCAAAGTCAACAGCAAATAAGTACAGTCGTAGATTGCTCAGCTTGATTAGTCAAGTTTGGGCAGAGAGGGATAGAGAGGGCATTTCTCCAAGGCAACAGAGCAGTGTGTTTTAAAGATGGGAAGTAAACCTGCGCTGCTTAAATACCAAACCTCCTCATGGGAGGAGTGCTGGAGGATGAGGCTGGAAGGAAAGGTTGAGATATAAGCTAGAGTTTGAAATCAGGTTGGTTGGTCTAGGACAGCCCTCCTGTTCAGCACTGTAACTGCCTGAGGGAAACTGAGGCAAAGTGCCAACCCACACTCTTTAGGAAGGTGTGACACTTCATGTTGCATGTTTGGCTCTCTGAAGAAGATGCTAAGACAGAGTTTGTGATACAAGATATTTATAAGGAATTAGTGCCTGTGAACAGAAGCAGGATTGAGCACTGGGAGAAACTGAACTACAAGGAAGGCTTGAGAAAGCCTTGGCCAACCCAGAGGAGAGCTCTGAAAGAGTACTGTCTTAATCCATTTTCTGCTGCTTCAACAGAATACCGCAGACTAGGTAATTTATAAAGAATAGAAGTTTATTTGGCTCATGTTTCTGCAGACTGGGAAGTCCAAGAGCATGGTGCCTTGGCATTGGTGAGGGTCTTCCCGTGGGAGAAGGGCACAGGCGTAAGCAAGCACTGAAGATAGAAGGAGGTACAGGGGCGGCATCCAATTCATAACAACCCACTCTTATAACTAACCTGCTTCTGAGATAACAACATTGATGAGGCTCTGCCCTCAGGACTCAATCGCCTCTTATGAGGCCCCACCTCCTAACATTGGAGATCAGGTTTCCATCACATGGACTTTTGGGAGACACCGTCAAACCATAGCACTCACTGTGCATCAGAGTTGTTTACACATCCTGCCAAAACGGCTGGGCCTTTATGAATCCCAGCGCCCTGCCCCTTCCCTTCAGTAGCCATATGTACAAGGTCTTTGCTAATTGATTATGTTCTAATTGTGCAAGGACCATGCATGCTTCCGAATTTGGGCTCTGAAGGTTAAACTAATCGGGTAACTTTGAGAAAGACACTTAACTTCTCAGGTATCTATGACTTTGATGATCTCTGAATATTATTATCCTCACTTCACAGATAAAGAAGTGGGGGTGGGGGTGAGGGGTGGTGAGTGATGAATGTCATTTTAGGGGCTCACAGCTGGCAAATGGCAGAGACAAGCTTGGGGCAGATCTGCCTGTCTGTCTCTAAACCTACATACTTTCAACTACCACACTCAGTCACCTGGATTCTTAAAAAAAGGATGTTGATTAGGTACTTTCTGAATTTCCCTGCATTTTTAATATTTCATGTGTTATTAGGGCATGTTTTGTGGGTCATTACGGTTATTATTGCATAGAAATAGAAACCTTACTCAGCTTATATACACAATGTTAATGCTGTGCATTTATCGAAGGGTTAACTGATTCTCATTATCTTTGAGAAAGTCTGCTCTGAGCAGCAAGATATCGGCATTACCTTTTGAATACCAAAGATTTTAGCCATGGGGGGGTGTCTAACTTGCTAAAGTTACTTATTTATTAATTTTCTTTCATATGGAATTTTAAATGAAGTAAAATTGTCAAAACTTTTCAATGCATACCTTTACAAAAGAGGCCTTTGTGTGGTGAAGGACAAACAGATGGTTGAGTAGAGAAAAGGTTTTGTTCACTGAAATAGTCACTTTAAAAGGTTGCTTTAAAAACTAACAGTGCTTATAAGGATTTACTATATTTCCTTCCTAAATGTTTGTATAAGAAAGGGTAATGTTTATTTCCACACTGAACAGGTATTTTACCTCTACAACACAATCGTGGATGTGAATTGACCAAGGAACAAATATTCTGTCTTCACTTTGTAGGGGAAGGCAATTGCCCAGTGAGATGAAAATGGAAGCAGGGTAGATAAAGGCAGGTTTCATCTGCAGGGTTTACTTTTATGAGCAGGAAACTCGGGGCTTATGAGGGGTAGGACTTGAAGAGGGTCCTAATGTTTTCCAGTGGTATCCAAGGGACATAGGAGCAAATGACCTAGTTAAGTCCCTTTCCTTCTCAAGAATTACACGATTCTGGGAGACAGTAAAGCCACTTATATTTCTATGCACTGAGCATAACTTTCTTTCCTTCAAATAGGAGTTTGTTTTTAGGAAATATTCTCTGCTTAACTAAAAAAATAGGAACAGCTCAGGTTTTTTACATTTTTTCACTTTCCAAGAACATCCACATGGAGGATCCCAGATTTGGGGATTTTACAGACTAGTAAAATCACCAAAAAAGATTGGAATATTAATATAGAGTGCCCGACTTTGTATTTTTCCAAACAATGATATTTGAGAGAGGAAAAGTTATATAACGTCATCATCACTCATGAAAGAAAGGACATGATCATAGTGAAGGAACAAGGGGTCATTTTATATAAAAAGTCCTTTAAATAGCCTGCCATTGACTTTGTAGAAAACTCACTATCACTATGCTGTCCTAGATTTTCTCATTCTTCTGCAGAGTAGTGACAACTTTCTCAAAGACTTTCATAATCAACCTCTAAAATAGGTAAAGCAGATATTATTCTCATCTTGCATTCTAAGAAATGTGGGCTAAAGATGTGAAGTAACTTGCCCAATTACCAGTGTGTCAGAAGACCTTTGCCTACAAGTAACAGAAAAGTCCAATTTAAGTGGCTGAAAAACAAGGAAATTTATCTCTTACAAGTTAAAAAAAAATCTGTCATTGTTGGTTCAGCAACTCCATGATATGACTGGTGCCCAAATCCCTCTCTGTCTACTCTGCTGTCCTCTCTGTGGCTTCACTCTAAGTCTGACTGCCCTCCTGGCTGTGAGGTGGCTGCTAGTGTCAGCTGGGCTATGGGCGTCCTTGTTCATAGTCAACAGAAAACGGAGGGCTTCTTTCCCAGAAGCCTCAAGCAAGCATCTTCTCACATTTCATTGACCTCTGGCTGGTTTAGACCAGCTCGTTTCTGAACTGGTCTCTGGTGGAAAAACTGGATCATTGAGAATGGCCTGGACTGACAGCTGGGGAGGAAAGGAATTTGGGAGAGTTAACCACAATATGGCCTCCACACAGTCACTAAGTGGAAGAGACACAACATGAACTAGGATTTTTGACCACGGATATTTTTTAGACAGTCTTGGGGTGCTACAGACTTTTCTAAAACAGAGATGGTCCATGCATTGCAATATCTGTAGACCTATTTTCTAGAAGCTGCCACCTGTCAAGACTATGGCAATAAAAAGGGGCTTTCTTTAATATGAATATCACTTATCACGGGGGAGAAGATGAGCAGTCAGCATTATACCACACAGAAAATATGCTCACAGGTGGTCAGTCTTCACAATGCGGAGGATACTAATTGATTAAAGACATCCTAAAGTTTTCTCAAGACCTGTTTGCACAGAACCTCTCTCTCTCAATGTCCCCCACCCCTAATTCCTCCATCTTTATGATTTCTAACCAGTGTTTAAAACAGATCATTTCAGAGACTACATTGGAACTCATGCAGAGAGCTGTCCACAAGAGGTGGCAGAAACTAGAGGGGGTGGGGAGGAGTGAAGAAAAAGAGTAGAACAGTGAGGACTTTCAGGGACAGAAGAGAGTAAAAGAGAAGAAGAGAGAAAACTGTTCTTTATTCTGAAAATCTACATCTGTGCATGTCTGGGTGGATCTTATTGGTACAAATTTACTGAAACACCAGATAAGCCAACTTGCCTGTCCCTCAGCCACATGGATGTTTATGGGCTGGAATACACTGCTAGAACCTGAAGTGAAAGATGAGCTGAAAATTGTTTGCAGGGGGGAAGGCACAATATGTGTGGTCAACAGCAAGGTGGCTTCTATCATTCTTTCTTTCCTTCTATGAATAGTGGCACAGCTCAGATGTTCACCTGAATATAAACTAATAGACAACAAGGATGAGGAGGAATACCATTACCCCACCCTCCAAAACTTATGGCACTACTTATGGCATGATTTAATTCATTCATTTAACAAAAATTTGCTGGATGCCTAATATGGGTTGAGCATTATTCCAGACACTGGGGATATGGCAGTTAAAAAGATAGGAAACACCTTGCACTTACGGAGGCAAAAAGAAAGAATTATGTTGGACTGGGGAAAGAGGAAACCCTACTTGTCTATTTTCTGATTTTGGTTGTGTTTTTAAAGAATGTTTGCAGCTTATCTCCCATCTTTTCCTACTGCATTCTCTTTCTCTCCTTTTTAATTGTTTCACTGGCAGGCCTTACAGGAGTGGGAGCGGGGCTGCAGTGGACAGATCAGTGCTTTGCCGCTCTTTCACAGATCCACTTCCTATCTCCTCTCCTCCCTCTACTCTCTCCACTTTGTTTCAATTTCCATGCATCCTGCCAAATTGCTCCTAAATTCTGTGACCTCAAAGAAGTCATGCCCACTATACCTGTCTGATCTCTCTCCTTCATTTGCCCACTAAACCACCTACTGCTTTTAATAATGACTGTACATCAGCTTATGAGCACGTGCCACGCTCCCCGCAGAGTGCTGCGGAGTGCATTTTCAACCTTGGCACGGGGCTGTTCCCACAGTCTTCATTTCCCCTGAGCTGACCTCAGGACAAGATCTGTGTAGTGTTCATATTCCCCCTAATAAAGTATTCATGGTAAAAGTATTAGAAAGCAACGTAGAACTGACTAAAAATTGTGTACAGAGATAAAGAAGAGGATTTATATCATAGACCCAACTTCAAACCCTGCCAGACATTCACTCATTTCACGAATGTTGGTGCAGCTCCTGCTATGCACAGGTACTGTCCTAGGCCTCAGTGACAGGTTGACAGGGTCCCTGATAACATGCAGCTTCTGTTCCAGTTTTAATTTTAGTGGAGGATGACAACAATCCACAGATAGTATTGGAGAAAAAGTTGTCATGAAGAAAATTTAGTGGTAATACGGCAGGAATGGCTGGAAGCAAGGGGCTTTGTAGAAAGTGGTCAGGCAGACCCGTTCTGGGGTAGCAATGTTAGATCTGGGCTCTGATTTTGACAGTGGGCAGCCCTGGGAGGATCAGGGGAGGTGGGGTGTCGTTATGGGAACAAGAAACAGGATGATTAGGCTGTGATCAGGGAGCAACTTGATGCATTTTAGGAAGGCAAATAAGGCCTGAATGAGAGTAGAAGGGAATGAGGCCAGAAAAGGAAACAGCATCCAGATCAAAAGGCCCACATAGGTTACAACGCATTCAGATTATATTCTCAGAGTGATGGAGAGCTATAGGTTACAGAAGACCTTATCCAATGCAGTAATCACTCCAGGGGCAAGAGAAGCAGCAGAGAAGTCAGGAAATCATCGTGGAAAGTGATGGTGGCTTGGCCCTTGGTGGTGGCAGTGGTAACAGGGGGACAGGCCCAGTCTCCAGTAGACACAGCAGATCATTCAATCCGGGAGTTACTAAGAAGCCAAATCTCTTTCTTTTTCTTTGCCCCATCTACCCCACCCCTTGGCACCGTGGTGGGGCACTTCTTTAATTTTGCTTTAAATTTTAAAATCTGGAAGGAGATAACATTAATTTGGACTGCAGCCCAACATTCCCTAGGGTTTAAAACAAAGTAAATAAAAATAAAATGCAATTTTGGATTATGTCACTTTTATTTCTAGAACCTTTTGCCATCACATCCTTTGCTTAGGATTGTTACAGCCTTCGCTCTTATGTCAAAGTGGTTTTCCTTCCCTTTATCAGCTTAGATCATTTCACTGCTGAGAAATTGGGAGCACAGAGAGGACAGAGAAATTGCCCCAGACGGCAGATATGGTGGCAAAATTGGGATCAGAATGCTACCTCCTAGCTTTCTGTATAATTTTGGTGCCAATTTCAAGTATTTATCAGGAAAACATTACAAAATTTTGGTTTGTCCCAGTTTAGTAAAGATAATGGGGAAATTTGTATTCTACTTTCTAAGAGTAGGTGTGTGTGAGAGAGACAGACAGAGAATAAAACCTTAGCTAGAAATATCATCACTGTCACTCTCCATACTAACTAGTAGTCCTAAGAAGATTTTTGAATTGTGATCCTTTAAGAGAGAATTGTCATGAAAAACAGATGATATCTTCAGTGTACTGGTATTCTTTATTGTTGCTCACAGAGTTATGGATATTAATGTGAGTGCTAAGAGTCATAATTGTACCTCAGTCCTGCTTCAAATATTTACGCTGAGATAAGGCAGCCTCACAGGAAGCTAACTAAACTTTCTAATTTAGAAGGATTGTGTGTCTGTAGAAATGACACACACAAATAGCAAAGATATGAAGGGCACGTCCCCAAATCCATGTGTCATCATGAAATACATAACCAATATGGTGCTATGATTCCTTCCCTCTAGAAACAATCTTTGCACAAAGGAAACACAAACACGAAGCCACACGAAGAGAATGAGAATATTTGTTTATTCAATGATGCTGGTTCATGGTGATTAACTCCATGGGAAATCCTTTGGCTTTGTTTTTTTATTGAGGCCAGTTTATCTTTCCAGCTAATCAAAAAGTGGCAAAGAGATATCAAGGATATGTATTATTAGTGATTACATTCATAAACAAGAGATAGTGCAATAAAAAGAGGCCTTGAGCCATACAACCGCCTCTAGCCACTCATTCCTTGCTTTCAGAACAAAAAGCATTTCATGTCCATTAAATATATTATTTTGGGAGGGCATTATATTAGTAATACCTATTTATTTTAGCACATTTAGAAGGAAGTAAAAAAGAAAGAAAAATCACTTGGATTCCTACCATTCAGTGATAACCATTCTTACAATTCTGCTGTATTTCTTCCAAACATCACATGCATATATCATAAAACAAACCAGACATGTGTTTGTGTGTGTGTGTACACATTTACAAGATTGGAATCATACTATCTACACTATTTTCCCAGACTCTTTTAAACTTGTTCAATGTTATATGCTTAGTCAGTGGGTTCAAACACTCCACTGTCTTTCCCATAGAAAGGTGTGCCTAGACAAAAACAAAAACAAAAACCACCACAATTCAGGGTGGGTATCAGAACACCATTCCCTTGAATCAGTTGTGGTGATTTCATCATTATACCTAAAATATTTGCGGAGAGCCTTGACATAGCATATGGATAAAAGACAGGTCCAATTATAATCTAGAAAAATGTACAGAAAGCTTTGGGTGCTTCTTAGATCTGGCCAAAATAACATGGCTTAGATTTCATTTAAAAATTAACAAAATTGTAATCTAAAAAAAGCCCTAACATTTCCCCTTTTCTTCCAGGAAGGTATGCTAAAGTAATGTCAGAGGGGAAAGGAATTTGAAGCTTCAGGAGGCAAACAGGTATAGGAGAAAAGAGCATGGGTTTGAATTCAGACAGGCCCAGATTTAAAAAATGACATTGACACTTGATATCAACAAGACCTTGATCCTTACTTTTCTATCCTGAAAAGTAGGGAGGTAAATGTTCCCTTAGAGCACTGTTGGCAGAATTAAATGAGAATATGAATGTACAGCTATTTGTAGAGTGTCTGGCTTATAGCAGGCACTCCTCTTGGCAGCTACTATTACTATTCTTATTGTGATTGGAATGAATTAACTCAAGGGCTCCATGCTCATGCCCATGAATTTAGCAGTGTCAGGTAGCTTTAATGTTCACTTAAATGGTTGTTTTTGAACGCACGGAAAAAAAATGTTACACAGTGTTTTAGATTCTGTGACCTGTCACTAAGACACAATCACAGTAGAGAACAGAAAAGAGCATCAGGTTATAAAAATTATTGAGGTATATTGGATATGATGCAGTTTATGGAATACCAGAGATACGATCAATTTGTGGAGGGAAACAATTCCTATTTCTCCTGTCGTGAGGCTTTCCACTAATAGACACAATTGGACATGACTGCTTTGAGTCCAGAGAGCAGCCAGGACTGAGCACTCTTTTTCCACCAGGGCTAGTATACTTTAGCCACTACTGTCATGGCTGCCCACGTAGCATCTCCTTCTAGAAGGTTCCACAAAGGACAAGTCAACGAATGGCAACTGCCTGTACATTTCAAAACTTGCTTTTCTCCATTCAGAAAAAGGCCTGCCCATTATTGCTTTCCAGTTTGAAATGAGTACACTCCTGGTTTACTTTGTTTCCAATGTTTCCTTTAATAAGCAGATACTCTTAAGGGCACTCAAGGTTTCCTACTCTCTTTCCGGTCAATCTGACTCAAATACCTTTCGGTGCTTTCATCATAGATCATAGCTGTCATACTTGTGCAGCCAACTCTGGCACTTACTCCTCATTGCTATTTTTAGCTAAAAGGATGTTTTAGTTTATTGCCTGTACTTCTAGACTAAACCCGAGCGTTAGAGAAAATCGCGTGCCCATAGAAAAAGAATTAGAAGAGTGTACTTGGCATGAGGCTCAGTACTGTGTGCACTGTACACACACAATGTAGGGTTAGTAGTCAGCTGAGAAATCCCAGCCGCTGTTTGCATGTAGAAACTAGGTAAGCTGAAATGATTGACTCCTTGTTGCACAGGCTAGAAATTGTCCCGTAAGATTTATTTTTGGCTCAGCAATCAGCCACCTCTCTATTACCAATTCTAAGTCATGAGCTGAAGGTTCATCCATCACTCCATATTTCCTATGGGAGTCATGATCAATAAATGTTGGAAAAGAAATAGCCTCTGTTCTGAAAAGTTCCTGGTTGCTTTTGGAAGTGAATTTTATTACACAGTTGAGAAACAACTAAGAAACTATACGTAGAATCTCAGAGAATATAAAAATTCTTAAACCCCTAGAGATGTGACAAGTCTATACTGTAGGGCTTTAAAATCCTGAGATAGGTCATCCCTTGGAAATCTGATCAACTGGCTGATAATTGAACTCAAATTCCTCCAGTATTAGTATAATTCCCTTCATTCTTTTATTGGTTCCTGAGGGGGTGACTCAATTTGGGGCTGGTCACCAGAATTGGGGGACAGAGATCTACAGCCATAGTGATACTGGCCACATGTCAATTATCAACCAGACACTAGGAAAATAACAGAAGCTTTCACAGTGCAGGCTGCCCATTTGGCATATTTTCTAGATACATTCTCCTTTTATTCCTTAGTATCTGGAACTAGATCTTCCTAAGGCTGCAGTCCGCCCAGAGGAGAGTATATTTCCTGAAATCTTTGCAACTTATGGTGACCATGTGATTAAGCTCTGGCCAATGAAATGTGAAGCCAAGCGCTGCATGTGGCTTTGGGGAAGGCTGCTCAAAGGGCCCTGACTCAGTCAGCAGGTACCACTCTGTCCTTTCATCTTCCCTTTCTTATGGCCTTGAATGACCTGGCATGGTTGCAGCTCCAGCCTTCTGGGAACTGGAAGTGACTTGCAGGGAAGATGCCAACACTAGGATGGAGGGAGAGAAACACTGAAGATGCCGTGGTCCATGTGGACTGAAACTGCCACACTTGCCCTTGTAGGTGACAGAGAAATAAACCTCCATCTTGCTTAAACGGCTATAATTTTACTTTTTCTCCTAGCGGCTGCTGAACCTAGCTGAGGTGATATCCACCAAATTTCCTTTAATAGGAGACAAAGCCTTTTCTTCAAGAGATTTAAAATGAAAACACTTTTAAGAGTCTCTTTTAAATCACTTAATGAACAGATGACTTAGCAACTTCTTTCCTGAGGCCAAATTCTGAGGTGGAAGACTGTGAACTTGAGGTGCTTTGGGGGAGTTTGAAGGAGGGGTCGGAGAAAGAAATAGGATTCAGATAGGGAGAGCTAAGAACTGGCTTTGCTTACATCAATCACATCTTTTCTTGAGGCTGTCTTCCTGACTCATTTTGGATTTTGGGCTTGTAACTGTTGCCCTAGAGGCCCCAAGGAGACTGGGGAGGAGGGAATTGCAGGTTAGTTAGTAGCCCTGAACCACTGTTGAGGGCCTGGCCCGGCTGTCACAACAGCAGCAATAACAGGCTGCCATCCTACTTACTGCCTGCCTGACAAATGCTTGCATTTCACGTGCATCACCTCTAATCTAATCTTCATGAGACCCCTGCAACGTGTGGGGATTGTCTTCATGTTATAGAAGCCCAACCCACGCTCAGAAAGATTAAGCATCTTGCCCAAAGTCATATGGATAGTGAGGTATAGAAGTGGGATTCATGTAGGGTGACCAGCTGTCCTAATTTGCCCAGGACTGAGGGATTTCTTGAGATTTAGGACTTTTAGTGCTAAAACCAGGAAAATAACAGGCAGACCAGGATGTTTGGTCACCCTCGCCTGATTGCAAAGCTCTGTTATACTATCTTTAAGTCAGAAGAAGCGCAGAGCTCAGACAGACCTCCCAGGAGGGTAAAGGACTCTCAAGAGCTGTCTCTGGCATCCTAAGATGCACCATGTCCAACTTCTGCCTGAAAATCTGCTCCCCTCTCCAGAGGCAGGCCCTGGGTCAGCCCAGCAGGACCGTGTGGATGGAACTAAAGCCTCTGCTCTGTCTCTCCAGTCTAAGCCAAGCTCCTCTCTTGTCCCCCTCAGCTAAGACCCCTAAAAGAGCCTTGTTTTACGTCGGGAGCAGAGCCCTGGTGCTTGTCCAGCTGTGCAAATGCTATTCCTTCTGGCTGAGAGCCTCTCCAAATCCTCCTCCCTCCTTGAGACACTAGGTGCAACTATTAGAATAACCTTCACGTTTTCCTAGTAAAATACTTTTTTTCTTAGAGTTTAAAAGCACTATTATTGATGCTTGCCTAAAGATGTAAAAGGTACAAACTTCAGAGGAATAACATCTGAGCTCTGTCCCTAACTGTCTTTGCTTGCCCCTTTAGTAAATGGCACCAATGGCATTTCATTAAGTTTTCCCCAATTTAAATATAACCAAATAATGGCCAGCGAGGGTGGGAGGTCCCAGCCTCAGGTTTCCCAATAGGACCGGGGCGGGGAGGGGGGGGTTGGGGGGGGAGGGCCGTGAACCTCCCTGGAGCTGTGTGCCTGTTGTGTATGTGTGTGTGCTCTTCTTTGGAGAGAGTCTGTAGCTTTCACTACATTCTCAGAGAGGTCTGAGACATAAAGGTAGTTGAGAACCACTGGTGTAGAATTAACAAGAATCAACTTGGAAGAATTTTTTTTTTTAAATAAAAGGCATTTTTGTTTTATAAAGTGAGTCACAGTTGCAACCTATCCCAATGGGTTAGCCTATGACTCAAGCTATGGCCTTGGTGTATCAAAGGGACTCCACGGAGAGCCATAACTTGGAAGGCGTGGCCAAGGCAGCACAGGGGAAGTGTGGCTGAAAGCCCCAGTCAGCTGGGGCGCCACACCCTGCCATGAGAGGACTGGAGTCTTCAGACCCAGAGAAAAGAGCCCTGGAGTTCAGAGCCTGCTGCCAGAGACTTTCTTATTCTCTTGGTCAGTAGCCTGTCTCTAGATCATTAGTTTCTTATTTCTGGTGTTTTCTTACAAAGTATAACATCTCTCACAAATAATCTGACTTGCTAAGCATTTATGGACTATTGTAGCTCAGGGTCTAAGGGCCCACATATTGGAGCCTGGACCTCAGTCATGGGTTCAACGTGATTTTGGAGAAGGGGCCTGCCCTCCCTAAGCTGCTATTAATATTTTCTTATCTGTAAAACAAAGGAGGTACTAGTGCCTAGCTTCACATAATTGAGGTGAGGATTAAACGCGATGATATACACAAATCTATTAGCAACATACAATCTGAGCTGCATCAATATTCCAGGTGCTGAGGTGCATGGTGGCAGCAAAAGAGGCCTGAATTCCTGATCTCTGGAAGCTTCCCGTCATGAGGCACCTACCTGGCTGCTCTCTCTCTCTGACTGTTCGGCAGGACCTCACAGGCTGGAGAAGGGTTAGAGAAGGAGCTCTCCTAGACACTAACTCATAGGGTGTCACCGCCATGCTTAGATGAACACCTTGTAGAGCTACAGATGAAGATTTAACACCTTGAGGCTGAGGTGTGAACTTTGACACTTGCCCCAGTACAAATCATGGAGTCTCAGTGGCATGGACTCTGTTCTCTGTCCCCTTCTTTCCCAGCAAATGTTCAAAGCAGGGGCCTTTAAACACCAGAGTCACTAACAATCCCCTGATTCTCTACTCATGACCGTGCTCCTCCAGCCAGTGCCCCTCAGGCTCCCTCGCCTGCCTGCCTGGTGCCCAGAGCAGTGGAGCAGATTAAAACCTCCCTCAGTGCCAGCCTCAGCCAAGGACATCCCACATTACCCTTCCTTGCTTCACTCTTCCTGTTGCCATTAGCACCATCTATGAAGCCATCTGATCGACTGTGCTAGCGCACTCCGGGAGATGGCCCTGTGCAACACAGTGCTGACTGCATTAGTGGGAGAGATGGTTATGGTAGGGTGAGGGGAGAGGAGGAGGTGAGACCTGCCCAGGACTGTCAGACAACACCAAGTACAGACACTCTTTGATTTACAATGGGGTTACCTTCGATAAATCCATTGTCAATTGAAAATATAGTGAATCAAAAATGCATTTAATGCGCTTAACCTACTGAACGTCATAGGTTAGCTTCGTCTACCTTAAATGTGCTCAGAACACTTACATTAGCCTACGGGTGGGCCAAATCATTTATAACAAAGCCTATTTTATAATAAAGTGTTGAATATCTCATGTACTCTATGGCATATTGTACTGAAACTGTACTCCAAGTATCGTTTTTACTGTTTTCGCACCATCATAAAGTCCAAAAATTGTAAGTCTAACTACTGGAAGTCAGGGACCATCCGTACTTTAGCCTGCTCAACTGAAAGCCGATGCTGGGACCCCCTCAATGCCCAAGTTGCTGCTTTTGAGTAACTAAAAGGCGACTGAGTAAAACGAACTCATTATCCTTCTCCGCGAGGCTGTAGTGTTTTCACCTTACCAAACTCAGAGGGGGAACATGAAGAGATGATGGATTCCTTTAATAACTAAAAAAATAAATATTTTTTTCATTTTCAAAAAAGAAAAAAAACTGAAAAAGAGGGCACCCCTTGGGACCAGCTTGGCCTAGGCTTTAGGGCAAAGCTAAAGTCCACTGTCGTTATATTTGGATTTGCCCTGAATCTTTGAACTGTTTCAGGTTTACTGCCTGAACAATTTTCCCTTCCTCCAAAGTGAATGAATCATTTCTCTTCTCATCTCCTGCCAAGCATTTCAAATCATGCCTCCGTTTTTGAGGGTAAGTGCCTAAATTGAACTCACTATGATGAAACAGCAACCCGTGGAAAACACAATTTTCATTCTCGTTTACAAGCCTCTTGTCACAAGGTTTTGGGGAGAAGTTGTGGGCATGTCCCAGCTGGATGCTTTTGATGAAAATCCCTTGTCAACACAGGAGCACTGTAGTAGGTAGGATTGCACAGAGCAGCAAAAATAAAGGCTCTGATTCATTTCCCTGAAACGTCCTAACAAATCAGGCATTTGCTGATAGCTAATATTTTATCCAAAGGGAAGTGAAGTCATTCCAGAGAAAATAATGAGCTTCTGCTGCCACCTGGCGGAATTCTCACCTTTAATCATTGTTAATTAAAGGGTCACTTGCCAGAGAACACTGGAGAGTAGCTGTGGTTTTGGAAGTGAGTTCCTTGTACCAGAAGCATTGGCATTATCTGGTCACTTACTACGGATGATATTTGTTAGTTACTTTGTACCCTAGTTTCCTTGGTTATAAAATAAACATAAGATATCTAACTCATAGGGTTGTGAAGATTTAGACAGAAAATGCAGATAATATGAACAGTCATAATTAACAATATAAGGCACCTAGTATTAAATTTAACAAAAGATGTGCAATTATTTAAAAAGTATGGAATTTCAGTGAAAGATATTTGAGACTATCTAAGTATATTGTTAGACTCTATCCCAGACCAATGGGATTAAGATGTACATTCTAACAGGAGTCCCAGGTTATTTGTATAGACAGTAAAATTTGAGAGGTCCTATTCTTGATGTGTTCTCTAAGGAGAAAGATGCTTATTATTAATGTTCTTGTTTTGTGCCTTTGACCACCTTAAGTTGTTTCATTAAAAGATGCATCAAGAGTGGCCAGTTAGCTCAGTTGGTTAGGATGTGGTGCTCATAAAAGATGCTGGCATTGAAGAAAATCATCACAAGACAGAGCATGGACTGGAGGTTAAGAATACTGGATTTGGGGTCAGAAAGAACTTGTTTTGTATCCCATCCCCATCACTGACTACGGATGCCATGTGGCAAATTACTTAACCTTTCTGAATCCTAGTTTCTTTAGTTATAAAATGGACATGAAAATATCTAAGTCATAGGGTTGTGAGGGCTTGAAGAGAAAATGTAGGTAG
>NW_012137747.1:2820555-2828266 GCF_000956105.1 Propithecus coquereli | reverse complement strand
AATACTCTCTAGGGATTAGGGGGATGGGGGGGCAAATCTACAACTAAAGGACACGGGGAGCACTAAAGGGAGGGAAGGGCATGCCTTTAACCCGCATTTGGGTGAGGCAAAGACATAAAGTGTAACTATAATGTTTGTACCCTCACAAAACCCTGGAATAAGAAATAAATTAAAAAAAATGAAAAAAAAGAAAAAACATAAGGTGCCTAGGATTAAATCTCACAAAAGATGTGCAAATATGAGAAAAGTATGAAATTTCATTGAAAGACATTTGAGAATACTTCAATTAAAGGAGAGATGAAACCATGTTCAAGGATAGGAAGACTCAATATTGTAGAGCTATCAGTCATCCTAAAGTCAATCTATTCTAATATAATTCAAATTACAACCTCAACTGGGTTTTTTTGTTGAATTTGACAAGCTGATTTTAAAATTTGAATGGAAGAAAAGAGCTAAGAATAGTTTGGACAATTTCGAAAGGGAAAAGCAAGATGGGGACGGTCATTCCACTAGATATCAAGACTTACTATTAAACTACAGTAGTTGGGGCAGTGTGCTGTTTGCACAACAATGGACGACTGACCAGTGGAACGGAGAAGGGAGTTCAGAAAGAGACCCACATATATTTGGGAATTTGATATATGATAGTGGTGGCAATACAAATCAATAGAAAATGCATGAGCAAATTGATAAACGGTTCTACAATTACCCATAGTGAAAAATTATATATACCATATACTTACATATATATGTGCGTGTGTGTATGTGCATCTATATGTATATAGATATTTAAATCTTTTTTAAATACCATATACACAGATAAATTATTTCCAAGTTGATGAAGGATCTAAAGATATAAAGCAAAACTAAAAGAATTTTGAAGAAAATACAGAAGAATTTTTTATGGTCTCAGTGTAAGGAAGAACACGTTAACAAAATTCAGTAAACCAAAATTGTAAAGTGAACGATTTTGATACATTTTATTAGATTACAATTTAAAACTTAAGTCCATGAAAAGACACCATAAACAAACACAATGAAAGGACCAGATACAGACTAGAGGAAGATATTTTGGTACATAATTGACAAAGAATTCATATAAAAATATATAAAGTGCCCCAATGAATGAAGAAGAAAAAGACAGATAACCCAACAGAAAAATGGACAAAAGACATAAATATGTTCTTTACAAAAGTAAAAATTTTAGTGGCCAATAACATGTGAAAATGTCCTCAACCTCAGCACTTAACAATGAAATGCAAATTTAAAAATGAGATACTATTATATTTTACAGCCAGCAGCTTGAATCTGATGATAGCAAGAAACTCTCCTTTACTGTTGGTGGCAGTTGAAAATCAGCCTAGCGCCCCTGGAGGACAATTTGACAAGACCTCGTGAAGTTAGCAACACATCTTGTAAAGCTAACAATCTCATTCCCTATGCATATGTCTTGGAAATGCTTTGGCACATGTGCCCGAGGAAGTATTTACAAGAAATTTATTGAAGCTCTTCTTATAAAAATTGGAAACAACCTAAAAATAAAAATCCATTAGCACAGCAGAATGGGAAAATACGTTTTCTTGTAGCACTGAATACTATTCAGCAGATTAGAGCTGTAGATACATAGCTCAGAAGCACAGTGCTAGGCAAAAAAAATTTAAAAAACAGTTGTCAAAAATACATGAAAAATACATAATACCATTCATAATATTTTTTAACCTACAAAGTATTACTAAAAATGTTTCTGTATATTATATATATATTAACTAAAACAATAAGATAGGTATGTAAATAATAAACACCAATTTATGATAGTGGCTATTTCTGGAAAGGGAGAGATGACGGCATTCTGGTAAGGATACATAAAGGGTTTCAATAAGATCTGTAATGTTTAATAATTTATGGTCAGTGATGGATACATTTTAAAATAATATTATCTGGAATTTTTATATGCTTGAAATAGTTTAGAAAAAGGATAATGTATATAAAATAAATAATACATATTAAAATATGGCTATTATTACCAAGAGGGTTGAAATTCTTCTAAATAAATGATTCTGATGTAACATATTTGCCTCCAGGAGGAAATTTTTTTAAATTAGCATTTCGCCCTAAAAGATCTCATGCACCAGCTTAAATTTATTTTCTTTTATCTGCATGTCCACAGAGCAAGTTAATCGGCCAATAACTTTTTTCCTGGGCATCAAATAAGAGCTTGGCAGCAAGCTACTTACTGAAAGGGTATACAGGAGGAAGAATACCTGTCCCCTAATGTGTCTGAAATAAGGAAAAAGGAGCAAAGGTGCAAGGGAAAGAGGAGGAGAAAGAGAAGGAGAGAGAAGAAAAAGAAGAGGAGAAATTCCAGACGAGATAGCTTGAAGTCAATCTGCATCAGTCATCACACCATTCTTTTATCACACACACTATTTCATACATAAAAATGAAGGGTATCATTTTCAAAGCAACTCCCTTGTGATTTGTAACATTTATCTTGGAGATATCACTAGTATTTAAAATATTTTGAAATTCCTTTTAGAGCGTGTAGCACTCAAGTTTCTACAGTAGGGAAGTTATCTGGGAGGTGAATTTGATGTTGGAGAATTGCCAAGAAAAGTGATCAAGTCAGACAATACAGTCAATAGCTGTAGCTATTGGTACACATGGTAGCACTTCCCTTTTTTTTTTTTTCACACGTCCATTCCGCAAAATGGTATTTGTATGGCCTATTGGCTTAAAATGAATGAGGCTGTTTATGACTAGTGGTGGCTGCCCTGGGGGTTCTGGCTGCCATAGTCTCTGCCCAGTCACCCTGAAAGCTAATGGGTACAATATTTGTACATATCTGTAAGGAATCACTGCATACAGCTGTGCTTCAGACACTGGTTGAAAGGCTCTTCAAATAGTGCAGATGATCTTTCCGTCCATCCTGTAAAATGACTCTCTGTGTGGCAGCCCTTGGCTGGATGCTCACCGGTACTGTTTTCTCTGTCTAGGCCCATAGGTTTGCTGGATCCTGCTGGCAGTTAGCTTTGGCTCACGGGACTGGGTTATGCCAATGGAATGTGGGAGCCACTTCCTGTCCTGGTCATGGACTTCCTATGCAGTTGTAGGTGCTCTTCCTCCTCAGCCTGTGTCTAGCATTTTAAGATGGCAGAGTCACACAATGGAAGGGAACTTAATTTTCTGAATTATTATTTGGAGCAGAGCCTCCAGGAAAGCCCCCTGACCTGCTTTGGATTATGATATGAGGGAGACATAAGCTTTTATAGCATTAAGCTAATGAGATTTTGGAATATTTTTGTCCTGCCACATAGCCTAGCACATTCTGACTAACACAAAGACAATTCCAAAAGTCAAGTTCCAAAACTGCTCTAAGCAATGGCAGCATCATTATAATAAACCTGTAGTTTCTTAAAGTGGTATTGAAGGACAACATCCATTGTCAAGTATATTGTTGCTGGTTGTTTTACTTCAAATGTGGTATTGTTACTTTGGAGTCACATGTCACAGTGTTGTATGAGAAAACATTCATGCACTGAGGGCTAGAGTACTGAAAGAGCTGACCTTCAGGTCAGGTTAGGATTTGAGTGGTTAAAAGGAGAAGAATGGACAGCATTTCAGGTAGAAGGGAAGTGGAAGCACATAAAGAAAGGCCCTCTGATCGTGGGGAAAAAGCAGCCCATTGAAAGGATAGAAAGAAAAGATACTCCCTCTCCCTTTTCACATCAAAACAAAACAATTAAGAAGAGTTAGATCTTGTAATCATCTCCTGGGTTTGAAAGACACCGATTCCACCTAATGTCTACCTAGTACAAAAATCTGCAAATACTTAAAATTGTCATTAAAAGCAAAGAGTTTTCTGGAAGTCACAATACTAATAGCCAATGTTTACTCAGTAATTGACATGTCCCAGGACCTGTGGTCAGTGCTTTAAAGCAGCATTGGCATCCACTGGGAGCCTGTTGGAAATGTGGGACCTCAGATCCCACCTAAGACATACTGGATCAATATCTGCATTTTAACAAGATCTTTAGTGATTTATGTGTATGTTCAGGTTTGAAAAGCACTGCTTCAAATACTTTATCTCAAATTCCATAAAAATCCTATGATTCCACTCTATGTCTTTTTACTTCAAAAATCTGCAAGTATTTCATATCATCATTAAAAGCAAAGCAGCCTTCTGGAAGCTGTCAACCTAAATAACAAAAAGAGAGAGGCCCTCTAAAAAAATAATACTTATTCAGAACAGGGCATCGCAGTGGGAATACAAGTGCCATAGTAAACTATGTGCATATTCAGGGAGATAACAGAAGACAAAGGTTTTTAGAGGAAAAATGAGGAGGATTACATAATTGTTTTCAGATAATTATTCTTGGCTACAAGGATCACTAGCAAGAGTGATGCTGTAATCGGCCTTGCAAAATGAACCCCTTCCTAAGCTATTTTTTTTTCCCTCAGACTTTCCCGATGAAGCCTAACAACCAGACTTAACTAGCTCCTCTGCAGGACTCACTGTCCATCACCAACAGCTGGCTCTTAAATCAGACCACCTGGAGACCCTAGAACTTCAAACCCCACTGACCTGCATTCCACAACGAACAACCCACGATAAAAGCCCTTGCCCTGAGTCGATCAGGGTGACGGATTTGAGACTATTTCTCCTGCCAGACATCTTTCACATTAAAACTACCTTGGTCCTTGGCAATCCTCATTTCCTAATAATTGGCTTTTTGTGTGACTAGTGACAAGACCTAGGCTGAACCCTTTTTTGGGTTTGGTAACAATGCCATTCCAAGGATGGACAGGCAGTTATTGGGAAGATGTCCTCACAGAAGTATTTTTTGTGTAAGGTGCAATGGCTTTTGTGCAAGGTTGCAGTTTTCGCAGAGTTTTTTTGTGATAGTTTTTATCAGGCATTTATGCACGAGAACCTTCTCTTCATAACCTTCCCCAGCTCTGTTTGTCATAGTTGTTTTTTCATTTTTTAAACATAAGTGACTCCATTTTGATTCTGACAACTTTCACAAACTCATAATACTGATAGTATTTATTGGGTATTTAACATATTTCGTGAAAACCTCATGAGGGGGGTTGCAGGTATTGTAGGCATAGATAAGGAAACTAAACTCTCAGAGATTAAGTCATTTGCCTAAGGACACAAGATAGTAAGTAGCAGGGATGGGGATTAAACCTAGAAAATTCTGTCATTTGGAACAACATGGATGAACCTGGAGGACATTGTGTTAAGTAAAATAAGCCAGGGAAAGAGAGATAAATACTGTATAATCTCACTTATATGTAGAAGCTAAAAAAATTGAACTCATAGAAGTAGAGACTAGCATAGTGGTTACCAGAGACGGGGGTGGTGGTGTGTCTGGATGGGGAAAGTGGAAACATTGGTCAAACAGTACACAAACTCAGCTAGGAATGATAAATCCTGGTATTCTATTGTACAGTAGAGGGGCTAAAAATAATGTATAGTACATTTCAAAATAGCTAGAAGAGTGGATTTTGAATGGTTTTACCACAAAGAAATGATAAATGTTTGAGGTGACCAATATGCTAATTGCTCTGATTTGATTATATTTATTGAAACACCACATTGTACTCCTTATTTTCAATTATTATTTGTCAATTAAAAACAAATTAAACTTAAAAAACCCAAAAATCTATTCCAGCTGACTCCAGAATCAAATCCTTCTATCCCGCACTGGTGGTCTCTCCTTGTACATTGAGGAGCATCCACCGCAACCAGACCAACTGACTTGAAGAACAAACTTAATTAGCACGGTGGCTAAGCCTAGCACTCTGGGAGGCTGAGGCGGGAGGATTGCTTGGGGTCAGGAGTTTGAGTCCAGCCTGAGCAAGAACAAGACCCATTCCTACTAAAAATAGATAAAATTAGCAGGGCATGGTGGCACACACCTGGACTCCCAGCTACTCGGGAGGCTGGCACCACTGTACTCTATCTCAAAAAAAAAAAAATACAGGGAAGAACAGTTAAGTAAATGTAGACATCTGGGAAAGTGATTATGGAAGGAAACCCTCACAAAGAACAAATATATATTTAAATGTGTGTTCTACACATTCATGCACAGGTAGATATATCATATTAATATGTAAAAATGTAATTTTAAGTGTTGTCTGGGAGCTTCAGCAAGTGAAGTCTAAAGGATGATATTCTATTTCTTTCTGACAGAGAACTCAATTATTTGGCTATTTTTTCATTTATTAAATTTATTGAGCCAAGAATACAAGAATTAGGAGTTTGTTTGACATAATAGTGAATGAAATGAAAAGTGCTGTGGCTTTTACTTATTGCTAACCATTTTTATTTTTTGAGGACATCTGCTATAATACTGTAATACAGTGGTTCTAAAACTTGAGCATGCATCAGTTTCATCTGGGGACTTTATAAACACAGATTGATGGCCCTATCCTCAGAGTTTTTGCTTTAATAGGCCTGGGAGCCCCAAGGTTTTTGCATTTCTAACACACTTCTAATGAATTCTAAGATGCTGATGCTGCTGGTCTGGGACCTACACCTTGAAAACCACTGGGCTAGCATATTGTTCTAGAGTGAGAGTCAACCCCCGAGAGCTAGGTTTTGAGTTGTGCACAGGCGGTGCATACCTTTCCACGGTCAAATAAAATAAACTTGACTGGGGACATCCAGGTTTTTCACATTGCAGGGCTTCCTCAAGGTAAAATTTCTCCTTCATTCTGGGCCAACCCCTTGCTTTTAGCTGGAATTCAAGAAAAATATGAGAACCAGGAAATGGATGTTCATAAGGCAGAGGCAGGCCTAAGTTTGCTTTGTGGGTCTGTGTTTTTGTCTCTGTCCTCTGCTCCAGGCTCTGCTTTCGGCTCAGCCCTTTGTGCCAGCTCTCAGCCATTCCATCAGCACTTCCCGCAGCCAGCACTAGGCTGAGTGCTGTATGCATATTATCCCTAATCCTTAGGATAGCTCCATGA
This sequence comes from Propithecus coquereli, assembly GCF_000956105.1. Lineage (NCBI taxonomy): Eukaryota > Metazoa > Chordata > Mammalia > Primates > Indriidae > Propithecus > Propithecus coquereli. The sequence continues at coordinate 2,821,291 of NW_012137747.1, read as the reverse complement.
CATAGGTATTATTCTTATTAAACCAATGAAAAACTGACACTCAGAGAAGTTAAATAATTTCCCAAATATGACAAAGCCAGTAGGTGGTGAAGCAGGGTTCAAATTCCGGTTTATCTGCTTCCAAAGCTCTCTCCCATTTGCCTATACTGCCCACCTTGGGGCAGTGGTTGTCCACATTAGCTGCCTATTTGGGGTCTACTCATGCCTGGGCCAACCCTGCATCCATTAATTCGAATCTCAAGGTGGGGCCCTGGGCAGAGGTATTTTTAAAGAAGCTCCTCAGGTGGTTCAAATGTGCTACCAGGGTCAAGAGCCACTGCTTTGTGGGTCTCTGTGTGACTCCCTTAGAGAATTTTTTAAAAATGATACTGCCCCTGCAACCTTCTGAGATTGACCCAAGGAATGGTAGAATAAACCCCATATTTGATATTTAGGTATAATTTAAAATCTTATTGGTAGGAGCAGCTTTGTCTGAGACTTTCACAACCTTCTTGAAAATACAGTCGCCATAGCTGTATTAATGGGTGCAGAGATTATAACCTGAAATACTACATTTTTACAACACAGTTACTAAATTTAACAGCAAAAGTCGAGCTCCAAACTCTATGCGCTGTCCACTGTTCTACAAAGAACTAGTGATAGTTATCGTTAAACTTTTTGTAAATAATTTCTTATTAATAATATGTCCACTTTACCTTGTGGAATGAGTTGTTTCTGGAGCTCAACTCACAAAACT
>NW_012137747.1:2818819-2819600 GCF_000956105.1 Propithecus coquereli | reverse complement strand
TAAATCCTATGCCTAGGAATTAAGCAGTTTATACTCTGGTTTCTTTGATTTTTAGCCTAATTTTTGTATTGGTCCCACATTTCCCGTCCCTCCACCATCCCAATGGATTCTATGATGTAGTCTTATGAAATTATTCCACATTCCCTCAGTGAAGCCTTTAGCATTCTGTTCAGTCCGTTCATGTTCCCTGTGTTCTGTACCTAGAATTTTTTTTTCCTCCTTCATTCATTCAAGTCCTACAATGGCCAGATCCACTGCAATAGTCTTGATGACCTCTTCCCACATATTTCCAATTAGAATGAATTACTTCCTCCTCAGCTAGCTCTGCTGCATTGCTTGAAACTTGCCATATAGTGCTCAACATGATTATCTGTTGACATATTTATCTGCTCCAGTACCAGATTTCTAAGGTCTTGAAGACAGGGCCCAAACCTTATTCATTATTTATTCCAAATGTGATAGAACCCAGATATTAGGAATCAAATGATTATAGTAGATTGTGACCATCATGAGTACAGTCATGTGCTTCATAATAACCTTTCAGTCAATGATGGACTGTATATACGAAGGTGGTCCAATAAAATTATAATGGAGCTAAAAAATTCCTATCGTCTAACGTTGTAGCCATGGTAACATTGTAACAGTAAAACAGCCTCAGGCAGGTCCCTCAGGAGGCATTCCAGAAGAAGCATAGTTACCATAGGAGATGACAGCTCCGTGGGTGTTACTGCCCCTGAAGACCTTCCAGTGGGACGAGATGTGGAGGTGGAAGACAGTGATA
>NW_012137747.1:2780130-2817679 GCF_000956105.1 Propithecus coquereli | reverse complement strand
GAGTCTTGCTCTTGCTCAGGCTGGTCTCGAACTCCTGAGCTCAAACGATCCACCTGCCTCGGCCTCCCAGAATGCTAGGATTACAGGTGTGAGCCACCGTGCCCGGCCTAAATGTAACTTTTTATGTCAAAGGCAAATGAAATATAAAACCCTCTCCAAAAATGAATTCCGATCATGCTGAATACAAGGAAGCTAAGAACCAGTGGGACACACATACATGCATGCATACACACATGTGAGCACACACAGTGCTGAGCTGCAGTAAATTGAAAGAGAAGCTATTTTCCTACAGCAAGTAACTAGCAAGAGAGCATTTTATAGAACCCTTTACAGAGAAGTAAAATTTCATTAGCAATATAATTGATAAAGATGTCGAATTTAATGTAATGGCAATAGCTGATGCAGAAACTTGGATTTTCCTATTAACAGTATTACAAGAAATAAAAATCCTGATTAAGTTGATAGGGAACAAAAGCAGTGTGGGACACAGAAGCACATCACAGAACCTGGACCACGGAAGCAAAAAATTCTGGCTGGGAAAAGAACTAAGACAATTCCCAGCTATGGACTAAAGGTCTTTCATTTCTTCACTGAAGATATACTTCAAATTAATGTCAGAAATTCACTGATCATTTTGAATTAAAATTGGATGGGCCCCAGAGGGAGTAGCTCAGTAAGATTGGCTGGCTCAATATACCTTCCCACGGGGGCCAGTGGCCAAGACTCCCTTCTCCCTCAAACAGCATGTAGGTGAGAATTGCCAGGGTTCAGCTCAGTGGCTTTCATCATTCTGTAACTTAATCGCTGACTAAGATTCTTTCAAAAGGGCGCATTCTTTCTTTGGACAGTATTAATGTCATTAAATGTCTTGTCTTTTTTCTTTGTATCCTAAAGAAGCATCTTATTGACATGCTAGCCTTAATATGATTTAGCATATCTTTTCAAAAATCTCTGATAGACAAATTAGAGTGACATTGATATCCCAAGGGTCATATCTGTGTTACCGCATACTTCTCTTCCATTTACCATTTCTGGTAACTGACCTGTCCCTAGGGATAGACATATGATACAAGCTGGGTGAGACAAGGTTCCTCACTTCCCTGGCCACAGTGATTGGTTCAAGGAGTAAGCAAAAAGTCAGGGCAATCAGAGTCTTTCCCCAGGTTTTTCTTTTTTTTTTTTCAATATGCCATTTTATTTTATAATCTTTCTGATTACTGTGGATATGAATTCATACAAAGTTAGTCACCTCAGTCATTTTATACTTTTGATATATTTTAAACCTTTCTATATTCTAATTATTTTTTCATAGCTATTTATTTGACTGGGAGCTTCACACAGACATGAATGAATGTAATTACCACATTTATGCCCTTAGCATTTGACACAAAACTTGTATTGTGCAGAAGATAAAAAAAATGCTGAAAGAATGAATTAATGAATTAATTACAGTGTATGGTTAACTATATTCTGATGATTAGAATTTTCAGAAAAAGAAGGTTAAAAAAAGAGAAGAGAAATAACAATTGTTGAACACAACATGATTCAGAGAATCCGTAATATATTCTTTCTAAATTAGCCTATTTCTTGAATGAACCTAAAAATGAGTTGTTATTATTATACTCGGTTTGTAATAAGATGGAACAGCAGACAGATGAAGGATCTCTCCATAATTACGTAACCTAATCATCTGTACCCCCATAACATGCTGAAATAAAAAAAAAAGAGTTAGGGAAAGAATAAATGGATACAATGATATTATAAATTACTTAAAGGCACAGCAAGGCATAACAAAGAATACAAAATGGATCTATTTATATTCAATTTTAATTTTGTAGAATAAAATTCTATTTGGATGTGTTGGGTCTGGGTCCACTTCTGATGGTCTCAAATAATTCACCAATGAGCAGCAGAGGGTATAATCACATAGTGCAAACTCATTTTTTGGAGACCCATTACTGTGTATGCTGACAGGGCATATTCTCAAGTGAATGGATGTATTTTGAGTTTGGAAGACATCCTAAAAGACACAAGCGTTTCTAGTTTACTCAGTGATCCAAAGGAATACTTGTTCAAGGAACACCCATCTCATATGAAGTCTTAGATTGTCTGGAGGCGGGCAGACATGGGCTAAAATCCCAACACAATCACTTATTACTTGCATATTTATGGAGAGATCCTTCATCTGTCTGCTGTTTCCCAGGTTTTTCAAACTGAATGAGGAAGAAGAAGATTTACTTCTTTCTCAACTGGAATGCTGTATGTAAGTAAGTTTGGAGCTGCCTGCAGCCCTGGTGGTAGCCTAATGGTAGGAAAGACTAAATCCAATATCCAAAGAGAAACAGAGAAAGAGAAGCCAATGACATAGGATCCCTGTTTCCAGCAACCCCAGATACAACTGGGTCCTTTTTGTTTACATAATCCTAAATACCACCTCTACCCCAACTTTGTTCCTTCTGAATTTGGTTTAATTTAGCTTTCTGTCTCTTGCAACCTGTGAAAGTTGTCAGAATCATAATGGAGTCACATTGATTAAAAAAAAAATCCTTGAAAATAGAGCCAGGGAAGGCTATGAACAGAAGGTTCTCATGCATAAATGCCTGAAAACAAAAACTATCACAAAAGACTGCAAAAATTGCAACCAACAAAGGCCATCAGACTTTACACAAAAAATACTTTTGTGAGAACATCTGCCCAGCAACTGCCTGTCCAACCTCAGACTGGAGTCACTGTTGTTATTGATCCTTGTAGCCAAGAAAAATTGTCCCCAAACAACTAAGTAATCCTCTTCAATGTCCTTTTAAAACTTTTGCTTTCTTTTACCTCCCTGAATATGCACAGTTTACTATGGCATGTGTATTCCCACTGCAGTGCCCTATACCTAAATAAATATCATTTTCTTTTAGAGAGCTTCTCTCTGTTTGTTATTTAGGTTGACAAACCAAAAAGAGTTTCAACAAATATAAAATCCATTATGCATCTGTTTCAAAGTTTACATCTCATCGGGCAATTTTCTTTCTTTTCATGGCCCGGGTCAGCAATGTTTAGAGAACATACACCACTCTACCTGCCATTTGTCATACTTCATTTTCCTTCTTTCTGGTCCTTGGACATAGAGGCCCCTTTCTTCTTCCAGACCTTTGCATTTGCTGATCCCTCCTTGTGGAATGACTTTCCCCAGCTATTTTTATGCTTCCCATATGCTGGGTATTTGAGTCTCCCTCAAATGCCACTTTCTCAGAAAGACTTCCCCTCACTGCATTAAACAAAGTGGGCTTCTCCAGTGAGTTTTTTTCACGACCCTATTTTTTCCTTTGTAATATTTATCCTAATACAGATTTGTCTTGTTTGTTATCTGTCTTCCTCCATAAAATGTCAGCTTTATGAGGGAAGGAATCTTGTCTAGCACTCACTGCTTCCTCCCAGTGCCTGGAACGGTGACCAGCATACGGTAGACACTTGAACACTTCTGAACTGTTGAAATGTCATTGCAATCACTGCACGTGATTATTGTTGAGATTACAGTATAAGATAAACTATGTAATCTTTTCATGCCATATTGTATTTTAGCCATTCTTGACCATCCTTTGCTCTCCCATACAATCTTGAGTCATGTCACTCCTTTGAGTATTCTCCGTGCATAGACCAGAGGGATCCTAACTTACTGTGACAGCTGAGATTCTGCTGTTCAGAGTGGGTGGGTCAGGTCTAGTAGCCTCTCAGAGAGATCTACCTCCCATTCAAGAGGATTGGAAGCTAAGCCCTAGGAGGCCAGTGAGCAGTTTAGAGGGAGTCTGGAAGACCTTGGCTGAGTGGGTCATTTAGTGCAGTTTTTTGTTGAGGCACTAGGTGGCAGGTGACTATGCTCTTGGACACAAATAGGAGTAATTAGCATTACAGTGCCTATCAAATGCTGGATAACTTTCTCTGTTGACATTAAACGCACCGGGATTTTAATCATTTGATAGGATGGCAAGAATTATGATAAGGGCTTTGGCTTTGGTCTATGAAGAGTAAGATATATTCTGAAACTTTGTTTTCAGATTCACAAAGAAAATGTATAACATGGGAACATTAAAAAACTAATCTGGTAGAAAGATTAATGTCAGCTCCAGGTTACTACCAGGAGAGATATCTTTATATAATAAAACTGCAGTCTTTACTTTCACTGCAATAACAGTTTTGTACCTTTTGGATTAATAATATAATTTAGTAAATAACTGATTGCATCTTTCTCTTTTCAACTGAAGATTTAAAAAAAAAATCCTTTCAAACATAAACTGACCAGAGAATCTATTGTTTCCCTGGTAACCTTGTCTACAGCATCCTGGGGGTGGAGAGTCTTTATTTTCTGCCAAGGCCACAGCTCCTGGAAAAAACAGTCAGTGTAGGACATGTGCAAAAGCAGATTGTTTAGATATTTCCTTTTATTAGGCAAAAAATGAAATGTTCAAGTCATCTGCTATTAAATAAAATAGAAACCAAAATGTGATAAACATAATACATTTTAATAAATATATTTCCTTTCCATTTTGTGGTCTTTAAAGAGTGGTAGTAAGGACAGTAAGAGGAGGTAGATGGTAGTAAAGGCACCCAGCAAAGGAAGAGAGGGTGAAAGGAAGAGTGAGGACGGAGAGCTATTGAAGGAGAGTGGGAGAGAGAAATTCACACAACAAAGAGACCAGAGAGAAAAAGGAAAGTCAGAGGCACAGAGAAACATCAGAGAAAGATAGATAGTGTAGGATAGATGGGAGATAGGTTCACCAATGAGAAGAAAAACAGAAGGAACAGAGAAGAAGATCAAAATCCAGAGAAGGATGAGCAGAAAAAGAGGTTGGTGGGCTTCGAGATGTCTTTATTGGCAGCTGTTTCTCTAGGACTGCTTATGCTTCAGATTTCACAATAAAACATATTTGAATGTTAATCAGTGAATTGTTGTTTACTGCTCTTTAACTGATCTAACACTTAAGCCTTAGAAAACTTTCTTTAAATAAATGTGAGTGAGCTCTTTCAGGTTGCCAGGAGCAAAGTGAGGCTCAGATTAGGATGTGTCAAAAGGATATTCGGAGAAGAAAGGAAAACAGGAACCACATATAGCCAGGCCTTTCAGAAAAATAGGGCTTGGAAGATCTTTTAGGTGAGAACACAATTCTAGCCACTAGGTGTCATGTTACTGGGTTGGAACCAGGAAACTGTAGTGCTTTCTTTGGTTTTTCTTTATTCCCATCCCTTTTCTTTCAATCTCTGCTTCTGCTGCTCCTCTCTCTATCAATGATTTTCTTTCTGTCTCTGAATTCAAACTTCCTAATATGGAGGGTCCATATTTGGTCAGTCATCATCCATACAGAGTGCCCTTACTGGGCAGAGCTCTTGCTTGAGTCTACATCAGAGACTAGCGGCCCTTGGATCAGGTCCCCACCGAGGTTCAAACAACTCTAATCAAGGACAGACCTTGTGGTACAATGCATACATGAAACCTCTCTGTACTAGACTGTATGTTTGCCAGGTATGTAGAAAAAAGGGAATAAAACTAAAAGGCATCTTGGATGATGAGACAAATCCATTTTACACCATTGCCCATGAGGGACACAGTACTTTTTCTTCTTAGACATATGGCTTCAATAATGCCCATACAACCTAACCACACTACTATCTGTACACTTACTGACCCAAAGTCAAGTCTAGACACTAAATTCAGAAGAAACGATATAAAACCCTTCAAACTTGCAATGTGAAGTCAACGGCCCTTGAGTTTTTTTTTTTTTTTTTAAAGCCCAAGCCTAGTGAAGCAATAACATGGGATGTTCTGCTTAGAGGGGAAGGGGAAATGTGCGGATTGAATAAGCTCTTTGAGGAAAAGAAGGGAAAGAGAAGGGAAGGGAAAAAGATTTCCCTCCAGTGAGAAATAGACAGAGAGGTCTATGGGCTGTGGGTGTCCCTGCACCTAATTCTGTACCCTAGATGTGTGAAGTACATCGAGAGACACCTAAAGAGGAGGGATTTCCAGCCTCTGCAAACATCTGTACCTGCCATGGGATGACCTGACTTCAAGTTGACAGAGTTTGAGGGACCACTATAGGCTTATGCAGTATAGATGTGGTGGCATTCATGAAGGCCTGAAGAATGAAGACCCCAGAAAAGCAGCTGGAGGATAGAGGTATTTTTTAAACACCATGTAAGACTTCCAGGTTCTTATCAGACTTGAATATTGCCCCGATACTACCTAAGATGAATTTCCGATATTATAGCTTGCTTATATATACACATGAATTCACATTCTATTTGATTTAGAGAAAATAAAGAAATGAATATTTCTTTAATTCCTGAGTTTAGATACTAGAAATCATACCACCTGTCCTAGGGACAAACAGTGAATGTAACCAGTCTGAGGAAAGATTGGGACACTAACCACCCCTTCTCTTTCACCCCCTATATTAAGATAGGCCTTGGTCAAGTTATGGTTTTTATATTATGCATTTGTCTGACAACTTGAAAATTTTCTATAAACATAACCATACTTTAAAAGTCTAACAAAAGTTGCGTATCAGCAATTATATCAGTAATTATATTAGTCAGGGTTCTCCAGAGAAACAGAGTAGAAATATGTATATATATACACACACACACATACATACATATGTATGCATTATAAGGAATTGGCTCTCATGATCATGGAGGCTGAGAGATCTGCAGTCAGAAGCTGAAGACCCAGGAGAGCCAATGGTTATAGTTCTAGTCTAGATCCGAAGACCTAAGAACCAGGGGAGTCCACGACATAGTGCCAGTCTGAAAACTGGCAGGAAGAGTCAATGTTTTAGTTTGCATTCAAAGGCAGGAAAAAAACCAACGTTCTAGCTCAAAGAAGTCATACAGGGGGAGTTTCTTCTTATTCAAGGGAAGGCAGTCTTTTTGTGCTATTCAGGTCTTCATCTAATTGGATGAGGTCCACCCATATTAGGAAGAGCAATGTGCTTTACTCACACAAATGTTAATCATCCAAACACACTCTCACAGACACACCCAGAATAATGTTTAATCAAATATCTGGGCACTCCCATGGCCCAGTCAAGTTGACATATAAAATTAACCATTATTGCAATCACCTTCAATTTCTCTCATAGAAAAACATTAGTAGGACAATGTTTAGACTTATCCTCTGGCATCCAGCCTATATGGCCCAACTCAGAGATCACAGAGAGGCAGAAGGGAAATAGAGCCAGGCCATTGCATGTCTTCTCTTGACTGGGTGGGATATGACAGTCTTTCTTGGTCCTGGGCACATCTCAGGCTGGGTCCAGGGAACTGGCTGGTCTCTAGGCAGATTTGGGGATCCTGTTTAAACTTGGATGGAAAGAAGTCTACAAGAGAAAGGCAAAAGAGGCTCTTCTCAGGCATTGAGAACAAATGGAAATTGACAGCAAAGATAGAGTATGTTTTCCTTTAGGCTGACTGTAAGTTCTCATTAGGCACGGGAGTCAAAGCTTATTTACAGAATAGCATTCCAGTTTTGTTGTGTATGGGACGCAAGTCCAACCAATTCTTATCAAGCAGAATGTATAAGTGCCCATTAACAATGAACTTCCATAAAATTAGTCTCTGGGCACAGGACCTTGGGGAATGTGAAGGGCTGTATTGACTCTTTGGGAAGGCAGAGGTGGGGTTCCGTAGCCTTCACTGCTGCTGGCCCCCACTCTTGCAGGCTCCCCCACCTCCCCTTTTCCCCCTCATTCTACCCTCCCCCTTCCCTTCTCCATCCATCCCTCCAAATGTCCACTGAGGTGACTCAGTGCTGGTGCCAAGCCAAATAACCATTCTGATCCCCACTTTACCCATCTAGAGGCATGATATCTACTTAGCAGAGCTGTAATGAGGCCTAAATAAAATAACATGTATGAATGTCCTTGCACAGAGGAGACACTCGGTAATTATTTGGTAGAAAATAAAGAAGGATAAAAGAAGGCAGTGGTTTAAGTGCTACCCAGTATGTGCAAAGATAAATCACTTGATGGAAAGTTTATCATGGGTAGCATGTGAGGAGGGTGAGTCAGAGTAAACTAATGAAGGAGTGTGATGTTGCAAGGTGCAGGCTGTCTCTGCTGCTGCTGACGTTATTTGAAAGAAATATAAGACTAAAGCTCTAGTTGGTGGTAATTAAAGGAGCTCCCTAGACACTTTATGTGGCTGGATGGTAGCCTTCGTGTCCTGCCTGAGACCAATTCCTGCTGGTATAATGATTAATAAATCCTGATGGCAGTCCCTCAGCCCTATGGCTTTTATAAAAAATAATATTTTCTCCATTGTACTTTCTATGGTTAGTGTTTCACATAGGTGAGCAGGGAAAAGGCCACAGTATCAAACCTGGTCTACTTTTCTTTCTTAGGGCAGATGGATGAATTTCTGGACTGATTCTGACATTAAGAAAGCCTGTGAAGGCATGAAAATTACAGGTGTTCTGGAGGTATTTTTCATAATGCTTACTGATATGGTCTTCATAACAATGATATATACATGAGGTCCTGAATCCTGAAAGTACCGGATGGTGCCATCCTGATCATCACCATGTGTTATGGATTAAATTGTGTCCTCTAAAATTCATATGTTGAAGTCCTAATGCCCAATGTGACTGTGTTTGGAGATAGGGCCTTTAAGGAAGTAATAAAGGTTTTAAAAAAGGTCATAAAGTTTTGATCCTAATCCTACAGGACTAGATCCCATAGCGTACACCCATATAAGAAGAAGAAGAGACAACAGAGATCTTGCTCTCCTCACATGCCCAGGGAAAAGGCCATGTGAGACACAGTGAGAAGGTGGCCATCTACAAGTCAGAAAGAGAGCCTTCATTAGAAAACAAACCTGCCAGCATCTTCACCTTGGATGTCTAGCCTCCAGAACTGTGAGAAAAAAACCTGGCCTGGTGCGGTGGCTCATGCCTGTAATCCTAGCACTCTGGGAGGCCCAGGTGGGCGGATTGTTTGAGCTCAGGAGTTCGAAACCAGCCTGAGCAAGAGCGAGACCCCGTCTCTACTAAAAATAGAAAGAAATTAATTGGACAACTAAAAATATATAGAAAAAATTAGCTGGGCATGGTGGTGCATGCCTGTAGTCCCAGCTACTCAGGAGGCTGAGGCAGAATGATTGCTTGAGCCCAGGAGTTTGAGGTTGCTGTGAGCTAGGCTGACGCCACGGCACCCACTCTAGCCCTGACAACAAAGCGAGACTCTGTCTCAAAAAAAAAACAAAACCTATTGGCACCTGAGGACTCTCAACATGGTGCTGTGGGCTGAGTCCAGTTGAGCCTACACTCTCCAGGGCTTATCTTGAGGTCACCTGCTGTGATCCACCATTAACACAGAAGAAAACGTCTTACAGCAAGTTCTGTCATATGCTTGGCTACATCTGTTTTTTATTGGCAGAGCCATAGTGACTGCAAAGAGCTCTACAGCTTGGTCCATGTTTCTTACTGCCTGTATCAGTTTCCTATTGCTGCTATAACAAATTACCACACATTTAGTGGCTCAAAACAACACGAATTTATTCTCTTACCATTTTAGAGACCAAAAGTAAAAAATCAGTCTCACTGTGCTAATGTCAAGACGTTGGCAGGTTTGTTCCTTTTGGAGGTTCTGTGAATAGAATCTGTTACCTTGCATTCCAGCTTTTAGTGGCTGTCTATCTTCCTTGGCTTGTAGTTGCTTCTTCCATCTTCAAAGCACAGCACTCCAATCTCTGCATTCGTCATATCACCTTCTCCTCTGACTCTCACTCCTCTTGCATCCCTGTGATTACACTGGACCTACCTGGATAGCCCAGGATAATCTACCCAGCTCAATACCTTGATCTCATCTGCATAGTTTCTTTTGCCATATCAGGTACTATTTACGGGCTCTGGGCATAAGGACATGGCTATATTCAACCCCTCACACTGCTCTCCTCTATGTTCTATACTGCCATGCACAGCCCCCTTACAGAGACCACATCCATTTGCAACTCTCTGTGGGCTCATTATATTCCTCTGAGTGGAATGATCTCTCCTCCTTGAACACCCAGGTCTTGTGTCCCCTCCCCCAGGAAGCCTTCTCTCACTTCTTCAGCTCACTTTGACTTCTCCTGTTACTTAAACTAGGAACTCCATTATTTGGCTCCAATATGTTATGTTGAATTTAACTCTATTTTGTTTCACATAAATTTGTCTTGTTTCTCTAGCCAAGCTATAGGTTTCTTATCTAAATTCTATACATTTTCCCAGTGTTCTTCTTCTCCATTCCCCTGAAATAATTTCTCTGGCCTCTGGGTCACCTTCTCCTTACCCTCCTGCCCATCGCGGGTCTGTGTCATCCCCAGTTGAGTGCCTGAGCCCATCAGTAGCCCTGCTTGTTTGCTTCCCATCCCACTCTTGGCTTCAGTTGTAGGACAGGCTCCTGCTCTGGTCCTTCTGATGTCTTGTTCTGGGAACCTTCCTTGGCCCCAGGGCCCTCCATGACCAGGGCCCTGTCTGCCCCTTGGGCTACCCTTCCCTGGGGCCTGGAGTTCTGCTGCGGATTCCCAGATGACCAAGGCCCAGCTTGCACATAAATTCTCTAGATAATTCCTGGTTTTATAATAATATGGGGACTCAGGACACTGACTAACCTGTGGCTGGTCCTGGCCCATATGTTAGAACCCTCCTGCCTCCCCTTCAGCCACAGGGGTTGCCAGTGGAGGAATCACTCTTTTATCTACCTAGATAAACACCCCCTTTCATATCTGAGGCAAATCTCACAGCCAGTGTTACATCTCAATGTTCCTGTCTACTGCCAACTCTAACCCTCAGCACCTTTGATCCTACATTTCTGTGAGTAAGCAGACATACCTCATGAATGACTCTGAAATACAACACAAGTTTTCTGCAATGCCTAACACACACCTACTAGGCGTTCAAAACCAGTGGCAAGTGACTGGGGAATTGGGAAAGTGTTTTTATTCTTCATATTCCGTATTGGTACTTTCATGACAAAATATACTTGTTAGAAATACATTATGGAAAGAGAGCTGATTCCTTGGTTCCCACCTTTCTGGAAACATTAAAATTAACTGCAATTGCCACCTGAAATTAATTTCTTGAGAGCTTGCAATATGTAAGCACTAGGAATAATAAGGTGAAAAACACAGTCCCTGCTTTTAAGAAACTCCTAATCTAATCTGATACATAGACAACTAAAACAGAAATTACTATCACAGCCAGCTACATAATTTGTGAGGTTTATTGTAGAATAAAAATGTGAAACCTCTTATTTAAAGAGTAAGAAAAAGGTGCCATTAACAGAAATGAAATTTGAAAGGTTTTCCTTTTTTCTGTAGGCTCTCCTGAATTGGCCGGGTATTTAATACCATTCTAAGTAAAGAAAAAATAATTTTGTCATCCATCTTTGCATTGTACAATGCCAGGGTTGTTTTGTCTTTTTTTTTTTTTTTTTTTTAGAAGTGGGGTCTCACTATGTTTCCCAAGCTGAACTCAAACTCCTAGGCTCAAGAGGGCCCCTTGCCTCAGCCTCCTGCTTAGCTAGGACTATAGGCATGAGACGCAGTGCCCAGGGGATGCCAGTTTTAAATTCGAATGTGACTGTATTTAACTCATGCAGAATCACCAAAATTATATAATTGTAGTATTTTGTTTTTGCCAGAACAGCGGAAATGCTGCACAAAGCTAACCTAACTGTTTTCATTTTACTTCTTGACATGCATATATTCTACCAGCACTCTACCTTTAGCTTACTGATAAATAAGGAAGGACTTAAGTAAAGGAACTATGTGTTACTCTATCTTTCCCTTTCTTCTATGTTACTTTCAGTAGGGGTGGTTGGCTAGTACGGGGAAGAAATAGGAGTTGGAGAGAATGATAGAGCTTCTTGCTCATTTGTGTTTTTTACAACATCATTGCCTTCTTTCTGCATTCAAAGAAAGTTCTAGTTGGAATGTAAAGCATGGCCTCTTGGGGTTGTCAGTGCCACAGCTTACTCTGTAGTAGATGTAACATGCTTATCATGTACTCATTTTGAGTCTTGCTGAACTCCCATGCATGGTGGGCCCAGTGGAATTCTGTGCTCTTTGTCATTGCGAATGTTTTATGCCAATGGGGCAGTAAGGAATGGCTGACACACATTGTCTTAGTTTGGCTGCTATAACAAAATGTCAAGACAGGGAGCCTTAAAAACATCAGAAATTTATCTCTCCCAGTTCTGGAGGATAGAAGTCCAAGATCAGGGTGCCAGCATGGTCAGGTTCTGCTGAGGGCCCTCTTCTGTGTGGCAGATGGCCGTCTTTTTGTTGTATCCTCATATGGTAGAAAGAAGGCAAGATAGCTCTCTTAGGTCCCATTTATAAAGGTACTAATCCCATCCATGAAGGCTCTACCCTCATGACCTAATTTCCTCCCACCTTCTGATATCATCACATTGGGGGTTAGGATTTCACCACATGAATCTGGCATGCACATTACATGTATCTCCTCTGTTCATTTAGTCCATTGCACGCATATTGCCTGTATCTCTTCAGCTCTTGTGGATGCTCCTTTGTCCCATTGGACATCACCTACAAAACACAAATTCAAAGATAAAATTATTAAGAATTTCAAGATGATGACAACAGATCATTAAATAAAATGTGGGGCACTTCAGAGTGCAAGGCTCAGTGCCACTGCACAGGTTGCACACCCGTGACGCTTGTCCTCATGACAATACACTTGAGAAATTCCATGATAAAGACATGCTCCGGGTTCCATGGGAACACCTCACTAGTTTAGGAGAAGAGAGAAGGAGTTTCTACAGGAGTGGTGCTACAGCTGAAGCTTCAAGATGAGAAAGATGTTGCCAAGTGAACGAAGGAGGAGAGTATTTTAGTAGGGTAACAGCAGGAGCAGAGGCACTCTAAAGCATTGTGGTTTGATGTGGTTGCACACAGAGAATTGTGAGGCAGCGAAGGAATGTAAGTGCGAAATGAAGGAATTTAAGCCATCCAGAAGGCTACAAGATGTCCTTGGAGCAACATAAGCAGGAAAGTGACATAAAAGGATTTGCATTCTCAAAAGGTTTCTCTGTTAATTATGTGGATAGTGGGTTTGAAAGAGGAAAGCTGTGGCAAGAGAAAGCAACTTGAAGCCATTGCTATGCTACGAGAGAGAAGCCAAACCTGTGGGATTCTTTAGTTTTGTCCCTTTAAAATAAAAAAAAAATGTTGAGAAAGACTGAACCATATTAATGAATGAGTTAAAATTTTAACTGAAAAATTAACTAAAGCACAATGCCACAATTATGGCCATGATAATTGCTATCGTTGGGTTCTTATATCAACTTCTAAACCGTTCTCTTCAAAGCACTGGTCAAACACTGACGAATATGGCTAAGAGAAATATGTTTTCTAATTTGGTCTATATTCTATTGTTCTCTTGATATTTGAGCTTGCTGATCCTCTTCCTGTGAATTCCATACTGTTTTTGTCCTACACTCATCTGCATTTGAACTATTGTCTTCTTTATTATGGACTTTAATATAAATCAAAATGACCACTCAGTCTTTTCTTAGATAATTGTTCCAAAGTTCAGACTTTGGTAAGCAAAAAATTCTTACCAACAGTACTACTTTTCTCCAATGTACTTTGCTAAATATCTGCTATCCACTATTTATTTATTACTTTGGGGCTTTTCTGTGTAAAAGAAAATAAAATTCCAGGACCCTCTAAGTTTATTAGGCCAAGGAAGAAGTTAAGCCCTGGAGACTGGATTTGCATTCTCAAAGGGTTTCTCTGTTTGCATAGCACGTTTGCAACTTTTGCTTCTTAGATTATAGATTAACTCTCTTCCTCATTGTTCATGTTCTGTAAATGACTAGGAGACACCAGAGACCAGACCTCCCCCTTCCAGTCAATGATCTTCGTTATGTATTAGCTGCCTCCCACATTGTCCTGTACCTAGCTCAGACCAGATGGTGCCCAAGACCCCATGACAGTGATATATATTCAGTGTAGAATATTAACTATACCTTTCCTGAAAGAAAAAGACCACCTTGACTAATAGATCATTGTAACTATGCATTAAGGCTTATATAGAAACATGTGGAAATTCTAATAAGCTTCCCTAAACTTTGTCTATGTAGACAATCCAAAACTTCTATACTTCATAACATTGACTTCCATTGTTTGGAATTTGTGTTTTCTGGGCAGCCATCCTCAAACTTTGTGCTTGAATAAATTCTCTTTAAACTAGATTCTGACCCTTGTTAAATTAAGTTAAGCCTAAATCTGCTTCCTTACATATTTTAAGTTGTGCCTAAAGTGGACTGTAACCTAACTGGATGTGTAGACTGTAACCTACTCTTGTACCAATCACTGAGTTTCTGCCAATCAAAGGCAGCCACTTGTTCAAACTACGTTCAAGTAAGGCAAATGCCGAGCTATAACCAATCCAGCTATTTCTGTACCTCATTTCCATTTTCTATAAGTCACTTTCCTTATTCTGTCCAAAAACGTGGCAGCAGAGTTGCTCTGAATCTATTCTGGTTTGAGGGGTGGCTGCTGGATTCATGAATCGTTCTTTGACCAATTAAACTCTTGAATTTTTGTAAAGTTTTTCTTTTAGGACCCTTTTGATTATTTTAGGTTGACCTCTGTTTCATAAGTGCTACTGGCTCTGCCTCTCCCCTTTTTTCTATTCTTCCTTCCTTTTCCTCCTCCTCCTCTTCTTTTCCCCCACCTCTCTCTCTCTGTCTCTGTCTCTCTCTCACACACTCACACACACACACACACACACACACACACACACACACACACCCCAAGAGTTCTATGATTGATGTCTGTGTTTCTTCTGGTGATTTTAACAGGGGATACTATGCTTCTGTTTTTTGGGAAGGGTACCTTCCCGAATTGAGAGAGACTGGAAATTTATTTACTATGCAGAACAGGGACTGTTTAATATTCATGCAACACTGTTGAGTGATCCTTCTGTTGCCATTGCCAAGGGTTTAACTGTCGAACAATTCTATGCATGTTGTTAGCTATGCTAGTTTATCTTTAATTAATTAACTAATTAATATTTATTACTATTATTTTTAAATGACAATATATCTTAAAACAAGAGCTACAAAAAAAAAAAATCTTCTAGCCAGGAACTACTCTTCCAGTTTAGTTGTTGTGTAATCTTACTTATTAAACTTTGCAAGGAGTCAGAGAATTGCAGCAAATTGCCAGTCTCACCCTGACGTTCTCACTTTTGCTTTGTCTATGCCCAAAAGCTTTGATTTCCTACTTCTATTTACTTTTTCTCTCTAGTCCTTCCCATCAAATTATTTCCCCATTAAATCTAATTCATCAGAGCTGCCTTTGCTACCTTTTCCATGTAGTGGCACACAGAGAAAATGATAATGTCTGTGCAGCGCACTAGGGTTAATGGACAAGGCCACCTGCAGCTGAAAGGAACAGCTCTGGGGTGTTCTGGAGTCAGTCCCCACCCATCTGCTCTAAGGGTTGCAGAAGTCCTTAGGTGACTATACCTGCGACCCTTTTGCAGCATCGCAGCCTACCTTAGCACATAGATGGGGAAACTCTGTAATAGACAATCTTTAGTCCTTTGAGTATCAATGTTAACTAGACCAATGCTTCTTAAACTTTCATATGTTACGCATTGCCTGGGGAATCTCGCTAAAAATGCATATTCCGATTCAGTAGTTCTGAGATTCTGCATTTCTAACAAGCTCCCAGATGATGCCAGTGTGGTTCACAGACTACTTTGTGTAATAAGGAACTGGATGATTTATTCATATATCCTGCTCTGGGAAAATTATAAAAGATTCCAAGTCATAGAAAATTTCTTCGCTTTTAAAATTAGTTACCAGAATACCAGAAACAGTATAAAATATCCTCCTTTGAATTGTAAGTAAATTTAAAACTCTTACTTGACTGAACTTTCCTTGGTTCAGTTTTACATATTCAATATATTATAAACTTTTCAAATTATTTTTGTTGATAACCCTCTAAACCCCATTTTAATATGATTATAACTGACAGTCCTTCATATAAGGAACACTTGCCTGAATTGCAGAGAACTACTTCTAAATTTGGTTTACTTATAATCAAAGAAAGACCCTTATGAAAGAGAGGTGCTGGCTGATTATTTAGCAAGGCTTTTGGGCTAGATTGAACACATTTGAAGAAAAGCATAATTATATTTTCTAGTCTTTGATGTAGAGAAGTTATGCTATTAAAAGAATCACTTGACCTTAACAAAATATCCTTCCTCCTCCAACTGTGACTAAAATTTTGGTCTAGAAATTGTTACGGTTTCTCTCCAACTGTCAATGAATGCAGACTCAGAGACTACAAGTTATATGTAGTAATTGGAAGTAAATTCCAAATGAAAGTAAATTTAAAGGCAAGTGTAAAAATGACTTTCAGACAAAGCTGAAAGTGGCATTATAATTTCTTTTAAAGAGGAAATGAATTCCCAAGATTCCAAACATTTTGAAAATAAAAATTTAAACTTTCCATTTTTAATACACACCAGTTTTTGCAGAAGAGAAAGCACTGACATGCTAGGAGATTGAAAATGAAGTATGCCTCTATTCAAATTCAAATTATGGAAATTTTGGAAATTTTTACAAAAATATTTATAAAAGATAGAAACATTTTTCTTGTATCTCCTTGAAAAGTTTACTAAACATTTGGCAACTTATTCTATCAATTCTTGTAATCTGAGCATCAGTTGTGACCTTTGAATATAAATTGAATACTAGAGAGTGAATTTGACATTAGAAATCTATTATCTTTAAAGTAATGCAAATTAACTCGTTTTATATTCTGAAGGAAAATGTCTCTGGAAGAAAGGGTACTTGCAGTAGCAAGTTTGAAAAGCTGGAAAAGAAAATGTTGTCTAACTTAATAATCCAGGGAAGAAAAAAGAACATGTGGGAAGACAAATACATAATGCTGAGAACTAAAAAATTAATAGAAATTCGAATGAAATACATTATGAAAATTAACTTCAGAATTCCATTACTAATTTATGGCAGTCTTCTTTCTAAGTAGAGCTGAAAAAGGTGGGTGGAGCTTTCTCTATATGAAGTAAATAGTTAATCAGTTTCACATCAATCCTTTCTTTGAAAACTGCATAGAGAAATCACGGAACAAAATGCTTTGACTATGGATGAGTAGTTTTATCGCCAATAAATTATAGTACATGGTGTTTTACATTAGAGAAAAGGGTAATCATATTTCATGCTTCAGAGTGTAAATTGATTACTCCCTTGGGGTCTGATCATAAATCATTTTTCTGGCCATCTTAACGTAATTTCATCCAATTGGTAAAAAGCAGCTTCTTTTTCCTTATCTGTATTAGAAGAATTAGACTTGGACCACTACGGTTATCAGATGACAAAGCCTGGTGAAGTGATATTTTTATGAAGAAAATATGAATTTAACATGAGTTATAACATCCACTTTAATTGCATAGGTTTTGGTTTATGAAAGAAATAATAAAACTCTAGAAGCTATTATTTCTTTTGAAGTGATTACCATTCAGGTAATTACATCCAGGTGATGGCTGGCTCATGGAACAAAAGTCTGAACAGCTAGGATTCCAGCGACAAAGAGAAAGCTGAGCTACCTCAGCTGCCTCGGTGAGCTGGAACTACCATAGGCACTTTGCGTATATGATCTCATAGGAATGATTATTTGTTAGAAATACCACATTTCATAAAAATAGAAAGTTTTCTGAAACAGCTAAGCAGAGCTTCCAGAATATTCCTTGTTTAAATACCATGCATAATTGGAACAAAAATAAAGAATACCTTCACTTTAATAGTATGAGAAATTTGTCAATCTTCAGTGTTTCTCAGTCAGCATTTCTACCTGACTTGAATACAACTGAGTGTTTCTTGAAGTTCAGACCTCTTGGAATGTGTCCAGAGAGCTGAAATTGGCAGCAGCGTCACCAGTTATCATGATTAATTATGTTCAATATTTTTATTAGTTATCCATTTCCTAATGGTCTTTCTGCTCAAGGAAAAATAACTTTTACAAATTAAAGAAAGGATCATTTTCCTTCTGCACCCCAACAACTCTGTCCTCACGAAGATGATATTCAAAATATTTATCAACTTATATTAGTGGTGACCAATTAAAACATACCAGTCCCCTGTATACTTGCCAGCATGACTACCCAGCACTAGTCAGTAAATCTCCATCCATTTTCCCCATCTAACCACCTTCAATCCTAGCACTTTACCCTTTGGATGATAGACTGCATTATTATGTTAGCATGTTGGATTTGCATACTCTAGGCGCATACTGTAGACCTTCTGAATTACAGGGACAATGGCTCCAGCAGTTGCAATGGGTTGCTGTTAAAGTCAATTTTGCTTTTCGTGGGAAAGAACTGTTGTACGAATCTTTCTAGCTGATGTGGTGAGTTGAAAATGAGGGGTCCTATATTTTAGAAACAAAACTCTATTGCTTAAATAACCAGAGTCATTATAGAAATAAACCAGACTCTATGTTCAGTAATAGCCGAGGCAGTGTAACACAGTAGGAAAAGCATAGGCTTTAATCACTAATAAATCTGGGTGTGAAGGCAGTCTTTCTACCTTGATGATCTTGACTATGTTACTTAGTCTAATTTACCTTTCTTTCCTCATCTGTAATGTGGAGGTAAAAAAGTACTCCATGGGGTTTATTTGAGATTTAAATGGGATCACATACATAGAAGGCTTAACAGAGTAACTGGATAACACCTACCAAGTGCCTGATAAATAGTAGCTATTCTTCTTCTCAACCCTTTCTGCATGGTTGATATGTAATTAACACTGGAACTTCCACTTTGCATCGGCAGTTCTTTACCTTGGTCTTGGTTGTAGAGTCAGATCTATTACTGATGTGGCTGCCTTTAGGAATCGGTTGCATTTATGAATTGCAGTCTTCTGCCAAAAGGCTACTAGGTTCCCAACTTATCCCAATGAACTGTCTTCCTCACCTCACTGTTGCTGCAGCAAGACCTCTTCTCTAATTCTGCTAAGTCCCTGGCTTCCAACCAATATTGAACTCCCAGGATAGGAGAGGTGGCTTCTCTTCTATCTTGTGGCTATGACTTTTCTTGTTCAAAGCAAAATTGTGCTCACTTATAATATTTCTCAATCACTAAATTAAAAAATCTGCCAGCCATTGTTATCTTACACAATCCATTGAAAAGATTCTTTTCCTGGACCTTTAAAAACCCATTTAAACAAAAAGAGATTTTAAACTAGGTGTAAAAAGTTATTTCTGCCTTCAAGGAAAAACAAAAGCTATTCTCAAGTAGTGCAGTCCCCACCCTGCAGGCTGCCGACCAGCGTGGGTTGCAGTCCCATCAGAAACCCTGTGCCAGGTGAATGACCTAAGCCACACCTGCACCACAGCTGCTCCTCGTTGCTCTCATCACCGTCTGAGCCTGCCCGGCCCCCATCAGCGGCAGCATCAGACCCTCATAGGAGTGCAAGTCCCACTGCAAACTGCACATGCAAGGCATCCAGGCTGCGCACTCCCCATGAGAAATCCAATGCCTGGCGACCTGAGGGGAGCCCAGGCGGCAACGCGCCTCCCCACCTCATCCCCCAGTTGATGGAAAAAAATATCTTCTGTAAAACTGGTCCCTGGTGTCAAAAAGGTTGGGGACCACCCCTCAAGTAGTTACTGATTTTTCACCTTATTGGCCCCAGAGAGTTAGTGGTACCACCACCGGGTAGCTGTGTGATCTTGGACAAGGCAATTAACTTCATAGAGCCTCAGTTTCCTTATCTGCAAAATAGGGTAATAAACGTGTCTATTAATATTCTGTAGGGGCTGTTGAGAAATAAATGAGACAATGCATAATGCCTAGAATGCCAATGTAAAATGCCTAGAAGAGTGCCTGACATATACACGTTTTCAGCATATGTTAGGTATTGCTTTTTACTTTTGAAAAGACATTTCATTATTGGTAAGACATTACGATAGTTGAAAAAAAATTTATTAACGAAAAATCTCAGATGTTTCTGCAATTTATGTCTGAGGAGGTTACTAGTGACACAATTCTCTGGCAATGAAGATAAGAAAACTTGTCCTTCACTTCCTTATATTTTTTCCAAAAAATATGATTTGGCTATTGTTTATGTTTTTGAAATCTTAAACATTCAAAAGTTTTAAAATATGTGTGTGTGTTTATACAATTTCTAGTCCTTGGTTGAGTTTTGTGAGTCAGTTGGATGATTGGGCAGCTCTCTGAATGTCCTTCTTTCTCTTATCCCCTAATCTTCTGCCAGAAACAGAATTGTGGATGCAGTTAATCATAGATGTGATTGATTGTGGTAATTCCTTCATTCTAGACACACTTTGCTTTTCTATAGCTCTCCAACCCACCTCCCAAACTTACCATGTTGTAAAATTAACACAAGGGTTCTGAACAGTTTTAGCATAGATGAGATGTGAGGTAGAAAGTGAGCAGGTCAGAAGGAGGAGCGCCATAGAAACTCTCGTATGCACAAGAGTTTAGACGATATACTGTAAGTTATAAGAATTTAATTAAGGGCCTTAAACAGTGGAGTAACAAGCATTAGGATGTTTGCAGGTAGGATGGGCTGGAAGGAGTAAAACTGGAGGCAGGGAAATCACTTGCAATAGTCCAAGAAGACACGATACAGGCTTAATCCGGGGCAGTGAGAGAGGGAACGGAGGAGGGCTGAGTGTCTGAGATAACATATAATAAGATAAATAGTAAATCAGGACATGAGGTCCAACTAGATATAATGGAGTCTAGGAGATTCCTAGTAAAAAAAATAATAGTTTTTTTTTCCTTTGTAGCATACCTTACATATTAATATCAACTAACAATAACAATACGTGCATACATTTGTGCTGGTTATTAAGCTATTGTTTCTCAGTTCCAAACCTGCCTGTGATGCCGGGGCTGGGACTGGGACTGTGCAAACCACGTTTCTGCTTTGCCTGCTGGTTGCGTAGTAGGCGCTGCCAAAAGGGGGCGCTAGAGGGAAACGGGGGGAGGAGAACCCTGAGACTGGAGAAGGGACCCAGGCCTTCCTGTCTGCTTCCTGGGCCTGCAGCATCACCTCAGCAATGCATCTTCGCCCTGGCAGCCCGAGTTGGTTCCAGTTCCCCGTTATTTTTCTCCCTTACAGAAGCAGCTTCCTCATACGGCCACAGAAACACCAACGTCAGTCCGCCAGCGTTTCAGCTCCAAGGGGCTCCTCCTCCAAACTTCTAGTTTCTAATAATCCCAGCTTCTTCCCGGTGTTTCCCTTAGCCCTACAGGTGAAAGCTGTTTCCTGGACTGACTTTCTCTGTATTACCTGCGGGTTCCCATTCGCCTTTTCAGTCCTCCAATACCAATTTCCTATATGACCTTTTGTCTGTAAAATAACTGGAGTGATTTTGTTCTGTTTTTCTGTCTGGTACAACATCTTTTTGGGATTCCTTCCTCCTGTCCTCCTTTGCTCCACTCAGTTTGGGCATTGCCTAAATATATTGTCTTGTATATTTACACAAAACAAATATTAGAGGTGTGAATGTGAGTATTACTCCCTAGGGCACATCAGAATTCCGTATCTATCAAAAAGAGTAAAGAGAATAAAAATTGGCAACCCATTGTTAACTTTAACAGCTCTGTCTTGCAATTATCATATAACAAAACACATGGAAGAAAGGGTATTTGACTTAGATACAAAAGCTCTCGTTTCTATCCACCCCCTCTATCACCATTTCTTAACGTTTTTCTCAGAGCCTTGATTCTTACTTGGAGATAGTTCACAGGATTTATTGAAGAATCAAATAATAATGCAAAAGTCTTTTGACAAGTATATGGCATAAATGGATGCACAGGGTGTGTCTCTTTTTTCTTTTAGCCTTCTTTACTTTTCTGTTTGGTACTTACAGTTCTCATAGTAAATTTGGGCAAAAAATTGTATAAAAATAATAGTGGCACTAACATTTGTGAAATGCTTATCATGTCCTAGACACTAGAGTAAACATTTTACAGATATTGACTTATTTGGTCCTTACTAGAACTCCATGGAGCCAAAACTATCATTATTCCCATCTTACAGATAGGAAAACTGAGGCAGAACTTAGAAAATATGCCCATGTTAAGCTTCGCTTTAATGCTGGTGAATGTAGAATTTGAACCTATATGCTCAAACTCCACACCTTGTGCTGGAAAGTTTCCTAGTTCATTTAATTTTGCAAAATATGTTTGCAATAGAATAAGATTTGAGTGTTTTGAGAAGGACCCTCTCCTTTGAACAGAAACTTTCAAGCAAATCATCACGTTAAAACTTATCAACAAAATTCAACTCAAATCCAACTCCTAGTACCAACTGTTTCCTCTCCTCTCCACAAAAAAAAAGACAGTAAAAAATAATAATGAGGGAAGGAGAAATCATCAGATTCTGAAGAATCAAATAGATTTAAATACTCTAGAATGGAATAAAGAGCTTTTTAAAGTGAGGTGTTCTGAAGGACGTCAGAACCATTAAAGACTGGGAAATACAGGCACTAACCATTCTAATAGTAATTTCTTGGGCTCTGTTCATTCTGTCCTTATTTTTTTGTCTTTCCCTAACTTGTGATTTGGGGACAATGACTATCAGAAATTTTAGCATAGTTTCCTTTTTCCAAATGAAATCACAAATCATAAAATCGTGAATCATAAAAAAGGTAAAACAGTATTTTCTATACAAACTTATTTTATGCATTGACATTCACAATATTTAATAAATAGCAAATCAATAAGAATGTATATTAACATTTTGGTTTCTACTGCATTACAATTTGGCCTATATTACATTTGGATATGTTTTCTGGTTAGTTTTTAATTAGTTTTAAAAGTAATTATTTAAGCATATTTTAAACACTGTAACAAATGCTTGCTGAGCACCTCGGAGGAAGTGTCGCCGTTTGCAAACCACTAATGAAGGGAAATGCAGGCATCCAGCCGCTCGCCCCATCCCAGTACATAATGAGATGCCATTCTCCCCTTCCTGAGTACATTTATGCTGGCCCACGCTTCTGGCAAGGAGCAGGCGTCGGGCTCCATCGATCTTAGACACACAGAGAGTCACTTATCCATATGCTCAGAGTGTTTGATGCCATGTCCCTGCCCAGTCACCAATTAGTCACTTTTTGCTTGTGACTGAGAATATAAAGGAGGCATTTTCTGAAATTTGTACGTCGTTTGAACAATTGTGGATACAGAAACCAATAACCATTTTTCTTCATTTATTATGTATCTAAATGAAATAATTTCAATCTGTGGTCTCCATACATACTAATGAAAGTATTCCACCCCTTAAACATACTCCCAAAGCCACAATTCTAAAATGAGGAGAAGCAGATAAAAATAGAGTGAAAAGCTTGCCTGCCTTCCTCTTCTTCCTTTCCTTCACTGTAAGAGGGTCACTCTGCTTAGTTTATAGAATCATAGAATATTAAAGTCAGAAGGAAACTTAGAAATAATGCAGGTTGATGTCTTGCCTCTACAAGAATTCCCAAACTAGTATTTCTTACAGCCTCTGATTGAACATTCTAGTACAATGAGCTTACTACCTCATCATTCCATTCTTAGAAGGCAGGAATTTACAGAAAGTTCTCCTTTAAGTTGCATGTGCCACAATCGAGTCAATCATCAGCTAATGGACATTCAGACTGTTTCCAAGCACTTTTGTCACAAAAAGCAATATTGCAGTAAACATCTTTGTAAGTGTATCCATGCTTCTGGATTTATTTCACAGAGAAGACTCCCATAAGTGGGATTCATGAGTCAAAGTATATGTGTACATTTTTTTATTTTAATAGATAATGCTGGATGACTTTTCAAAAAGATTGTGGCAGTTTATGTCCCACCAACAATGTGGAACAGTGCCTATTTTCCCATTGGACTTTATTCAAACTTTTAAACTTTTGTCTATCCACTGGCTAAAAAAAATGATATCTCAATATTGTTTCAATTTTCCCATGCTATGGTTACTGCTGAGGTCAAACATCTTTTCATATGTTCATTTATCTGTGTTTGGTCTTCTGTGATTTTTTTTGTTAAATTGTTTGCCCATTTGTCTTTGGATGATTTAGATTATCAATTTCAAAGAGTTCTTAGTTAATTAAGGGTTGACCTTTCTACTGTTACTCATAAAACTTAGTTTCTGTCTTAGCCCATTTGGGCTGCTATAACAAAGTATCATAAACTGGGTGGCTTATAAACAACATAAATTTCTTTCTCCCAGTCCTACAGGCTGGGAAGTCCAAGACCAAGGCACTGGTGTCTGGTGAGGGCCTGCTTTCTCATCCATGGTATCTTCTTTCTGTCTCTTCACATGGGGGAAGGGACAGTTGAGATCTTTTGAGTCTCTTTAATAAAAACACTAATCTCATTCCCGAGGGCTCCACCCTCTGGCCTCACTACATCCCCCAAGGGGCAAGTTATCAATACCAGTAATGAAATAGAGCATAATACCATTATAAATCTTGCAATTATTAAAAGATAATAATGGAATGCTGTGGAAAAATTTTGATCATAAATTCAGCAACTTAGAAGAAATTAATTAATTTCTTGAAAAACCACAAACTATCAATATTCAACCAAAATAAAATAGGTAATACAAATAGCCCTATAACATTCTAAAAAATTGAATTCGTAATGGAAAAGTTTATGAAACACAATTCTCCAGATCCAGATGGTTTAACTGGAGAATTCTACTAAATACTTAAAGAAGAATTAACTCGAATTTTATACCACCTCTTCCAGAAAATAGAGGTAATAGAAGTAGGAAGACGTTCCAACTCATTTTATCAGGCCAATATTACTGTGGTACCAAAACCAGACAAAGATAGTAAAAAAAAAAAGGAAGAAAGAAAACCACAGACCACTACCTGTTAGGAACTTATGAACTTAGACAAAAAAAAAAAAAAAAAAAAAATCCTCAACAAGACACTAGAAATCAAATCTTAACCATAATTTAAAAGAATTATATACCATGACCTAGTTGGACCTAGGTATGAAAGGATAATTCATCATCCCAAAATCAATTGATATAATACACCATATCAGCAAGATTGATAACAATCAAGAAAAATTATATGGTCATATCAATTGACATAGAAAAAGCATTTGAAAAAATCCAACACTCATTCATAATAAAAACTTTCAGTAAGCTAGGAATAGTGGGGAACTGCCTCATTTTGATAGGTAGCATCTACAAAGATCCTACAGCCAACATTACACTTAATGGTGAAGTACTGAATGCTTTTTCCCTTAAGATCAGGAACAAGGCAAGGATGTCCATTCTCATTACTCTTATTCAACATAGTACTAGAACTTTTAGCCACTGTGATTAGTTGGGAAAAAGAAATAACTTATAGATTGGAAAGGAATAAATAAAACTTTTTCTGTTTGCAGAAGACATGGTTGTCTATGTAGAAAATCCCAAGAAATGTACCAAAAAACCCTTCGAGATTTAATAAATGAATTCAGCAAGGTTACTTCATACAAGATCAAAACACAAAAATCAATCTCATTTTTATATACAAATGATAATATGTAAAACTGAAATTAAAAAAAATACCATTGCAATTCCCCTCAAAATAAAATATTCAAGCATACATTTCACAAAATACATACAGGATCTATATCCTGATAATCACAAAATGCTGATGAAAGAAAAAAAACCCTATATAATTGGAGAGATGTCATGTTTCTAGATTGTAAGACTCAACAGAGTAAAGATTTCAATTCTTTCCAGATTGATCTATAAGTTTTATGACATTTCTATCAAATCTCAGCAAGTTTGTTTGTTTATTTAATAGACACGTTTATTCTATGATTTCTTTGGAAAAGCATGGGCAGAGTGATAGACACATATTTCAATGGATCATAACAGAGAACCTAGAATAGACTCATACAAATGTGCTGACCTAGCTTTTGACATAAGTGCAAACACAGTTCAAGGGAGGAAAGGTAGTCTTTTTGACAAATGATGCTGGAACAACTGGACATCGAAAGGCAAAAAAATGAATATATGCAAAATATCTTCACACTTCGTACAAAAACTAACCAAAGATGGATCATGGACATAAACTTAAAATGCAAAATTTTAAAACCTTTAGAAAAAAACAATAGAAAGTTTAGGAATTAAGAGCTAGACAATGAGTTCTTAGATTTGACACAGAAAGTATAATCCATAAAAGGAAAAACTGATACACTGAATTTCATCAAAATGAAAACTATTGCTATGTGAAAGCCCATGTTAAAAAGATGAAACGACAAGCTTCACAATGGAGAAAATATTTGCAAACCACTTATTCAATCCATGACCCTGGATATATGAAGGACTGTCAAAATCCAACAGGACAAATTTAATCAATCCAATTAGAAAATGGACAAAAATATGAGGGTCTGGATAATAAATTTTGTATATTTACAATGAAATACTACTCAAAAATGAATCAAATACTAAAGCATAAGTCATGGAAGATCTCGACAACATTATGACCAAAAGAGTCCAGAAACAGAGAGTATATACCATATGATCCTATTTATATGACGTTTTGGAATAGGCAAACATAATCTGTCACATAGCTCGAGAAAATTATGCGTGGGATTTTCTGGAAAGGGGCAGAAGGTAACTTCCTAAGTTTATGTAAATATTCTCTAGCTTGTTTGCACGGTGGGTTATGTGGATATGTGCATTTGTCAGCATTCACCAAACTGTACACTTATGACCTGTGCATGTCATTTTATGTAAATTATACCTCAATAAAAAGCATAAAATACAAAACAAAAGACAAGAAAAAATTAAATTTCAAGGTAACTGAAGATGTCTTAATTTTCAAATTTCTGTCCTGGAGACTCCTATAAAGATATGTTAGGAAACCATCTGGCTCTTATGGTTGAGTCATCACGCCCCGTGCACAATCCAAGGGCATAAACCATAAAAGGTAAACAATCCCCTCATGGGGTAGACTCAGCAACCATGCGCTGAGTTACCTGCATCATATATTTCTCTCCCTTGTCCTTCAGCATCACGGCTTTGTCCTTTTCTCCAATTAGTCATCAAGTAACCTGTTCCTGTCAACACTCAACTCCCTGCTTTTTCTGTTTTGTGCTGAACACACTTGTTATTCATTTAACCTTCATTTCTTTTGTCTTATCAAGTCCCACTAGGCTGTGCGTGATGCTATGTGCCACACCTCCAAGGACTGCAGGCACTTGGTAGACAGACACAGAGTTCCCCTCAGCTCTGTCAGTCTCACAGCTGTTCTGCTTTCCTCACATGCCTGAGGAAAGAGAAAGCCTCTCCAAGGTACAGAGACTAGCAGAAAACAAGCTTTATTTTCAGCCAAGGGATCCAAGCAAGCCTTGTTTTGATGCCCAAGTCAGATGTAATTGGAGGAGGTAGGAGACAGAAGGGAAGACCAGGAGATCCCAAGCCCAACACCAAAGTGTTATTGACTGGTTTCCCTTAAAAGCTCTCTCCAGGGTTGCAGCTTTGAAGGATATTAAACTAGCCTGAGCTATAGCTTTTGTACAAAGTGAAGTGTTATAAAAATAGCACAAGTTGTGTAATCAGAAAGAACCATGTTCAAATCCTGGATCTGCCATTAATTGTGTGCATGTCTTTTGGGGAAATTATTTAACCTCTCTGAGCCTCAGTTTCCGCATCTGTGAATCAGATGAAAGCAACACTAACCTGACAGGGTCGGACTGGATTTGAATGTTTAGTATTTGCAAAGCATCTATCTACCATTGCTGGTGCATCATATGTGTTCACTCATTCAGGTATTCGTTCCATTAATTTCATTCAACAATTCATTTATTAATTAATTCAATATTAACGTATTCAACAATATATATTGAGTGCCAACTAAATGCCAGGCACTGTTTTAGGATGCATCAGAAAACATAACAAAGTTCTTTCCCTCCTGTAATTTCCATTTGGGGAGAAAGGCAATAAGCATGTAAGTGAATAAGCTTGTGATATAGTGACAGAAGGAGCAGTCTCTAGCCCTTTCCTGGCCAAAGAGGAAAGGTATTAATGAGCAAGAGAGCTAAGCTTTGTGTGGTGTTTGTTTTTTTTTAAGCGCCAAATGCCCAGGCTACTGCTCTGTGAGAGCCCCTGCCCTCCCCACACTGCCTGTTTCTCTGCTGAAGTGAAGAGCCCTGTGCAGCATGGAGCCAGATGAAGTCCAGATCTGAATACTTCAGAGATGGCTCTGAGCTTGGAGACATTGCAGATGACAGCTCTGGATTCTTGAACCACTCCTCAGTGCTTGACATTCAATATCAGAGGTCAAGAAAACTCCAGCAATTCACCAGAATGAAGCTCTGCTGGCTATATCCTGCTCCTCTGAACATATACTCGTTTTCACCCAGTGTAATGTCATCATGCAGACCGGCTCTGAATTTACAACACTGTTCCAACTTATGGGGGATCACCAGACACTACCAATAAAAAGTCAGGAGCATTAACATTGAATTTTTTGGTCTGCGACAGCATTAATCTAGAAGGTCAGCTAGGTTTACCCTTTCATTTAACCAGCAAATTATTTCTCCTGTCTGTAACCTAAAAAAATTTAGGACATCTTGTATTCAGTTTCAACATTGTGCTGCATTCAAAAGAAATGCCAGTTTAATATACCCCCAAGGTAGTAAAAACTAATTTAAATCTTTACTAAAGATGCTTGAAAAAATACTAGAAGGGAAAACTCATTATAGGGCGGGTTCTATATATCTTAAGGATCTTCTTTACCTTCGCTATATTTTCATCGTATTCCTTGCAGAAAGGGCTCCCCTCGAATCTCGTTTCTCTTCTGTCCCTTCCCCATCCCTACCTTTCTTGGCTTTTCTTCCTCACTTCCTCTTCTTTCCTTAATTTAACCTTTATAATTAATTGTCCTTCCTTGAGTAAAGGTAGGCTCATTTTAGTATAAACTAATCTAGCTTTTTTTCCTTGATCCTTCCAATTCAGCCACTTTCCCATTACCTTGATCTCTACAACAGTAATTTAGGCCATAGCTCCATGATCAATGAAAATATTTCCTTCTTTACCAGCTCACGTGGTGGAGGGAAGCTGTGAATACATAAATGCTGTTATTTTTATTGTTCTTGAAATTCATTTCCTAAATCTTGGTGAGTGTCCACTCTGTTCAGCACCATGGCACCCAGTGGCGAGTAAAACACAGTCCTCTTCCCAAGGATATTAAGGGTCTTGTAGTCGTGTGAGGCAGACAGACAAGTTCATAAGCTTGTGGTTCTCAACCACAGTGCTGTGAAACATTCACAAATTAGCTACCGATTTTAAATCACGATACAATTTTGTTTTGTTATATCTGGGGTACAACCTCTCACTGTGATGTCAGTTGGATGGAATTAGACTGCTAAGGTCTTAGACTGAGAAATGTGCCACCTCCTCTGTGGGAATGAAACAGGTGAGGCTTAACGGCAAGCCTGGGCCAAATCAGACATCTAGTTTACTGACTCATAGGAGAAATTTGCTTTGTGCACGTACAAGAGTGTAGGCAGGCAGTAAACAGTTTTACTCAAACGGTAAAACAGTGCTGAGGGGTGTCCAAATGAAGAATGCAATAACCGTGGGTGCTTTTCTAGGCACCATAAGATATTATACTAGAGCAGTGATTGTGCTGTCACTAGAGATGACTTGTTTAGTGCTGTTTTGAGACTTTAAGTCCCTTCATGTGAGACCTTCCTAAATTCTAGTATTCCTAAGTTAGCAGTAAAAGAAAAGAAGTTGAGAATCACAAAAAAGGAAATTGTAGACCACTGTGGAAATTGACAGGTTGCATGTAATGGGAGCTCAGGGGAGGGGGACTTGCAGAGTCTGGTATGTCTGGGACAAGGAAAGCTATGGGCAACAGGTGCAAAGAGAAGTGGCTTACAAGAACAGCTGCATGGGATTGGCCTCTGGGTCTCAGAACTATTGCATTGAGTGAGTTTCCCAATGGACTTTCCTTTTATACACACACACACACACACACACACACACACACACACACACACACACACACATACATATATATATATAAATTATTTCTATTTACTGTTCATCAATCTTGAAGTGCCTGGGACAGAATTTGAACCCAGGTCCAGCTGGCTTTCAAGAATGCACTCCGTCACTCTGCCACTTTGGCACAAAACTTCTTGATTGCTACACATGTCACATCTTTGTGGCAGAAACAGATCCATGGAGTGGGAGTCTCTCATTGCACTTGTTTTTTCCAAGAAATGGACGTTAGAAATGTTTTTTGAATGTCTATTCCAGCAGGGAAGGAGTTCCAAAATTGAAGTTTGTTTCTATGGGTTTGGTACCTAGAAACCCTCAAGGAGTTTCTTCTACTCATTATCTTAAACTGTGTAACAGCAAGTTCTGAGGAGGTGGCAGCCATTGCTTCGTGGTCCTGAAGCAGCAGCGTCCACAGAAGAGTTGGTCTGAGCAGAGCACGGCTGCTGCCCTGTAGCAGCCCACTCTTCTATTTTTGGCCCTGACACAACAGCAAAGGCTGTTTCTGTGCTGACTTCTCATATGCATGTTATTACCTTTCCATGCAACTTTGGCTGTCACTTCAGCTTGGTTTTCTCTGACAATATTCTGCACAGGCATAGATTTAGTTATTATACCTATTGGTAGAAAGCTGGTCATTTTAGTTGTCTTTTACCATTCCTTTAAATAACTTCTTTGTCTAACAAGGCAAAAAAAAAAAAAAAAAGTAAATATTCTCATGAAAACAAAAGAAATATATACAGAAAGGAGTTACCTTACTTCTTCATAATTGGAGTCAAAATATAGTGCCAGAATATTTCTAAACTCCCTCAGTATTAAATATATAAATCAACTATCTTTATCTTCTGCCTCTGAATAGCAAGCAGATAGATGACAGAATGTCTGTCAATGATGTACGAAGGTCTGAGAGTCGCTGGGGAGTTAAGCTATCTACTGACTTTTCGGTGTGGATTAAGCCTCAGTTCCGCATCAGATACGTGCTTGCCTTTACGCATCTAACAATGCTGAAGGAGCTTCACTGCCCAGAAAACAGATTTTCAGCCTTTGTTCAGTCAAAAAGTATCCTTTTTTTAAAAGAAATTTTAATCTCAAATCCAAGAAGTCTAAACTCATAAAGTGTATGAAAACAAAGGTGCTCTGATCGGGAAAAAGAAGGTTACTTCCCTCTCCTGCCGTCTTCCCCCTCTCCATGGGACTCTGAAGCTCTAACAAAGCAGGCTAAAAGGCCAAGATCCTTAGGTGACTCTAAAATGTCTATGTTGTCTGGTTCCAAATTACCCTGTCTCTGTTATCCCCTCTCTGCATGCCTGATACTACAAACTCTAAACGTCCAAATGAAGACTCTATGGGTCTTTATATCTCCCCTGGCCTGATGTTCCACAGATGCTTATTGAATTAATGCCTGACTGCATGACTGACTGTAAATGAGCTTCGGGAGTATATACATGACAACGGAGGATACAATGTGAAACCTGCTCTCAAAGGGTCAACAATTTCATCAACACAAAAAATAAGATCAGGTTAGGAAAATGGTAAGTAGTAGACTTAGTGGAAGTCCCTGTTTACAAAAGCAACAGCCATTCAGAGAATACCTTTATGGAGGAAGTGGCATCTGCACTTTTTTCATGGAAAAGTTAGGATTGGGTAGGTAGCATGAAGGAAGAAGTGGAGATGAGAATTAGTAATGCCTCTTTGTGGTCAGGAAGAGGACAGTCCAGCAGGAAGGAAGAGCTAGCACTGGGGAGGCTAGGAAATACACATGGATGGATATGCCGGGGCCAAGCTGTGGAGGGCATTGCAAATCAGGCAGCAGAGTTGGGTGCGATTTGGTTTGCAATGGGAGCCATCATCTATTCTTAACTAGGAGAGTGACATGATGAAAGGGGTAAATTAAGATCTTGAGGAGAGGAATAACATGATTCAAGTCATAGACTAAGAAAATTAGTCTGGCAGTGTTATGCTGACGAAAGAGTAGCTAGAAGGCTGTTTTAATAATGAATGAGCTCTCTTCTTTCTTGACGATAAGGAGATGCATATGCCTACACTCAAATTCAGAAACTCCCACATAATTTGCAGCAAATGCTGACACCAGCCCTTGTGGCTCTTCTTGTGCAGATAAAAGCAGCCCAATGCGGGGCTTTAAACAAGTTTTTATGTGTTTGCAAACAAATGCAGTTGAAAAAAACAAAACAAAACAAAACAAAAACATAAAGCATTTTCAGTGTTTTACAAACTCGATGACTGTCTTAATTAACTCTATTTTTAAACTCCATTTGTATATTCAAAATTGTGGCAGTTTTTTTTTATTTTATTAACTTTAATTTTTAAAACTTGCATCACCAGTGTGTTGGTTTCTGCACGTTCGTTGGCAATAGAAGGGGTCACAGCAAGTGTGGTGTGTATACATTTTTAAGTTGCTAACGCATTACACCCTCCCTTAGCTTTAGACTTTAAATAACTTGAGGATATTCTTTCTTTGCAGCACCCGCAGTGCCTAGCTCGGTGTTTTGAATACAGTGACTAGTAAGGGAGTGTTGTGGATCATGGAGCTCTCAGACATAATCCTCCAACAGGTCCCATCTGTCTTTGCAGAGATTCCCAGCTTCCTCGCTTATCAACCTGTGGTTCATTCTGTTTGAGGAAGGGGCAGAAGCCACTTCTGGTTGTTTTCTCCAATTTTGCGTCATCAGTGGTGGATTAGCATCACCTTGTCACGTCTTTTCACTGATTTTTTTTCCCTTCCTGTTTTGTTTTCGGGGGCTCATCTGCTTCATTGCCATCTTAATTTGGAAAAGAAGGAACTACATTAGAGGAACAACGGAATCAATAAGTCTAATATATGATTCAGACGAATTCCTAAAGTGCTTTTCTCCCAGGCAGAATTTGCACACAGACGTTCACATTCATTAGGCTAAAGGCAGAGCGTGTCAAGACAGCTTCAGGTTTAATAGAGAGGTCAGAACCTTTTCTCTCTGTCGTTTCTACTGAAGACATCATTAGAGCTACAGTAAAATAAGAGAATGTCACAGAATGTCAGCCTAGTCATAGTGCAACTGTTCTTTTTCATTAGTGACTCAGCTGGTTGCTATGACAACCCCACTCTAGTATCAGGGATACTAGGGCTGATGCTTCTCCGCCTTTATTTTCAGTTAGGATAAATTGTGCTCCCACCTCATGGGCTCTTGCCATGATATTTATATCTGGGTCATGATAATAAAGCCAGTTGGAAATATGTTTGTTGAAATTCTAGCCAGGCAGAGAGGCTTCCCACTAAAAGGAAGAGTGAATATAGGATGTCTAGATTGATGTGAGCACCAATTACCCTGTGGGAGAGCAGGTATTCCCTTCTGCCTGTCCATCTCATGGATTTGTTCTGCACATCTCTATCCTGGCAGGCTGGCTCCAGGAAAATTAGGTGGTTTATTTCCAGTGTCCTCTCCCAATCTCACCCAGGGATCCAGCTATTTCAATGCTTCCTCTGAACGGGCTCATATCACTTCATTTGTTCACCCATTCATTTAATTGCAGAATGATAGTGGGCCAAGGATCATGTTAAATAGCATGTTTGGCTGCTGGTTTGTACTCTAATCATTCACAGTCTAATTTGGGAATGAGTCCAATAAGCAGGGAAGAAAGGCATATGCATAAATACTTACAATAATATCACATGATGCAGTTTTTATTTTATTTTTAATTGACAAATAATTGTATATATGTGTGCGTTACAATGTGGTGTTTTGATACATGTAAACATTGTGGAATGATCAAATCAGGCTAATTAACTTATCTACCACCTCAAATATTTATCATTTCTTTGAGAACATTTAAAATCCTCTCTGTATGATGCATGTTTTAATTGAGGTCTGGACATGTTTTGAAAGTTCAGAGGAAAGAGAGGGTAACTCTGCCTGAACAAGTTGGTAGATACTTCACAGAACAGGTGACATTTAAGTTGAAGTCTTAACGGATGTGTTCTTTAGTTGAAAGCCGCAGCGATTCGGAGCTGGAGTTAGCCTAAAGTACCTTTGTTATTGCAAAGTGTTTTCTAGTTGAAATTCTGATTGCTCTTTAAATGTGTATTAATCCTCTTTAATGCAAAACATTTTCTGGCAATCAGAATGGGTTTCTGTTTTAAAAAGGAAAAAAAAATCTGGGAAACAAAATAAGCTTCAGAAAACTTTCTGGGATCAAAGCAGGCCCAAGTGAATAAGTCAATTTGAAGATCTTGTTGTCAGTACCTTTTCTCTGGAATTGATGTATTGAGAGAGGCATCTGTTGTATCTCCAAAGCAAACAAACAAAAAGATACTGAACAAAAGTGCTCTGTGATCTTTACAGTTGGTGGGGCATAAAAGGATCCCTCATTGAACCTATTTCCTATAAAAAGAAGAAATGTGATGACCCTGTGGGTTAATAAAAGTGGATCTCTCTCCTGCTTATCAACCGTTGTTTAGAAGTAGAGGCAAAAGCCTATTGAAGCCATTGTGTAGAGGTCAGGGTTCTTTATGAAATATATCCTGAAACAGGGCCTCATGACGGCACCAAAATGATATTTATAATGGCCAAGGAAAGTCCTTTTCTACAGAGCATCTGTCACTGCATAGCTCAGAAATTAAAGCAGCACCTTCTAAGATGAATGCTCTCCACAGCCTGCTGACAGAAAAGTCTTGCCAAGACAGTCAGCAAAAGGCAGGAAACTCATGTGTCACTGTATCTGCAGATCAGTTCAGACACTGGGGTCTGTGTAGGCTCAAGAGACCTCACCAATGTACTCTGCTAGATCCTTGAACTGAGAAGGCAGGCTTGGTTGGGGGAGGCTCCTTGCAAAACTGTGCTTCTTAAAATCCAAATAACTGTGGAATCCAGTAATTGAAACAGTGAACAAAATCACAAGTATACTGTAATCTTAATTTTTTAAAATAAAGAATACTTATATTTCCGTATAGGTAATACACGTAACATGGTATAAAATTTAAAAGTTTCTAAAGGCACACACAATGACAAGTCTGTCTCATTTCCACTCCTATCCCCTAGCCAACAGTACACATCCTAGGAGAAAACCACCATT
Organism: Propithecus coquereli; assembly: GCF_000956105.1. Classification (NCBI taxonomy): domain Eukaryota; kingdom Metazoa; phylum Chordata; class Mammalia; order Primates; family Indriidae; genus Propithecus; species Propithecus coquereli. The sequence continues at coordinate 2,782,559 of NW_012137747.1, read as the reverse complement.
ACCAATTTCCTGTGTCTCTTTCTGGGGAATCCTTAGCTTATAGATTCATATAAATATTCATGGAAATAGTAGAATACTATGAAAATCCTCTGCATTTTTTTCAATTAAAAATATTTTTTAGACATATAGGGGAGGAAAAATATCTTTCTGTATTCCTATACTAGGGCATGAACGTTTGAGGCCCAAGTAAATTTTGCCCACTTTTTAATAGGGTTGTGTGTTTTTTTCGTGCTGATTTGTTTGAGTTCTTGTAGATTCTGGATATTAGCCCTTTGTTGGATGTATAGTTTACAAATATTTTGTCCCATTCTGTAGGTTGCCTGTTTACTCCATTGATTATTTCCTTTGTTGTATGGAAGCTTTTTAATTTAATTAAGTTCAATGTATTTATTTTTGCTGTTGCTGTATTTGTCTTTGGGATCTTGTTTATAAATTCTTTGCCTAGGTCTAGGTCTAGAAGAGTTTTTCCTACATTTATGTCTTGAATTTTTATAATTGCATGCCTTATATTTAAGTTTTTAATCCATCTTGAATTAATTTTTGTATATGGCGAGAGTTTCATTCTTCTACATGTGACTATGTAATTTTCCCAGCACCATTTATTGAACACGGTGTCCTTTCCCCAGTGTGTATTGTCTGCTTTATTGAAGATCAGTTGGTCATAATTATATGGTTTTATTTCTGAGTTCTCTATTCTGTTCCATTGTTCTATGTCTTTACTTTTATACCAGTACCATGCTGTTTTCGTTACTACATAGCCTTGTAGTATAATTTGAAGTCAGGTAAAGTGATTCCTCCAGATTTATCCATTTTGCTCAAGATTGCTTTGGCTATTTGCATTCTTTTTTATTTCTAAATGAAATTTGGAATTATTTTTTCTAGATCTGGGAAATAAAACATTGATATTTTGATGGGGATTACATTGAATTTGTATGTCACTTTAGGCATTATGGACATTTTAACCATGTTGATTCTGCCAGTCCATGAGCATGGGATTTTTTTTTTCATTGGTTTGTGTCATCTATGATTTCTTTTATCAGTGTTTTGTAGTTCTCATTGTAAAGATCTTTCAGCTCTTTGGTTAAATATATTCCTAGGTATTTTATTTTCTTTGTAACTAAGCTATTGTAAATGGTATTGAGTCCTTGATTTGACTTTCAAATTGACTACTATTAGAATATAGAAATGCTAATGAAGGTGTACATTGATTTTGTAACCCAAGACTTTGCTAAATTTATTTATCAATTCTAGTAGTCTCTTGCTAAGTATTTGGAGTTTTTTAAATACAAGATCACATTATTGGCAAATAGGGATAGTTTGACCTCCTCTTTCCCAATTTGGATACTCTTAATTTCTTTCACTTGCCTGATTGCTTTGGTTAGGATTTCCAATACAATGTTAAATAGAAGTGGTGACAGAGGGAACCCTTGTTTTGTTCCTGTTTTAGGGGAAATGCTTTCAACTTCCCCAATTCTGTATGATGTTGGCTGTGGGTTTTCATATATGGCTTTTACAATTTTGATATAAGTTCCCTCTATGCTCAACATCACTAATCATCAGGAAAATGCAAATTAAAACCACATTGAGATATCACCTAACCCCAGTGAGAATGACTTTTATCAAAAGGTCACAAAACAGTGGATGCTGGCATGGATGTGGAGAGAAAGGAACACTTATACAATGTCGGGACTGCAAAATAATACAACCTCTGTGGACAATAGTACGGAAATTCCTTAAAGAACTAAAAGTAGACCTAGCTTTTGACCCAGAAGTCCCATTACTGGGTATTTACTCAAAGGACAAAGAGTGATTTTATCAAAAAGACAATTGCAAAGATGTGGAATCAACTCAAGTGTCCATCAATTTATGAGTGGATTAACAAAATGTGGTATATGTATACCATAGGGTTCTACTCAGCCATAAAAAATGAATTAATTTCTTTTGTAACAATTTGGAGGGAACTGGAGACCATTCTCCTCAGTGAAGTCTCATAAGAATAGAAAAACAAACACCACATGTACTCACTATTAAATTGGAACTAACCGATCAGTACTCACGTGCACAGATCAAGTGAAACTCAGGGAAATCAAGCAGGTGGCAGAGGAAGGAGAGGATAGGTGAAATTATACCTAATGGGTACAATGTACACTATCTTGGTCGTGGGCACACTTGTAACTTTGTTTCAAGCAGTACAAAAGCAATCCATGTAAGCAAAACATTTGTCCACCTATAATATTCTGAAATAAAAAACAGTCCAGGCAGGGCACAGTGGCTGACGCCTGTAATCCTAGCACTCTGGGAGGCCGAGGCAGGCGGATCGTTTGAGTCAGGAGTTCGTGACCACCCTGAGCAAGAGCGAGACCCTGTCTCTACTAAAAATAGAAAGAAATTAGCTGGACAACTAAAAATATATAGAAAAAATTAGCCGG